>NC_057942.1:26212458-26812458 GCF_018555375.3 Anguilla rostrata | reverse complement strand
TAATTTTGCCTTCCAACATGCACACTGGCAGCACAGGAGAAAATAACTTACTCCAGGCTGCATCTTTTCAAAGCTAGTTCTCCAAAAGGCAGCTAGAAATGCTGTGAATCCTGGCAGCATAGCATTGCATCACTGGCTTCTCCTCCTCCAGCCAGGTGGCCAACCTACTCATCCGGGCCTCCAGCTAGAAGGGACAAGAGCATAAATAAAATTAAGCATCAGAGGTCATATGATCACTGTAGCTCCACTGCAAACATATTGTGGCAGTCCTTATAAAATGCACAACACAAATACAGTTCATTTGATCTGATTTTATTTTGGTTTTCAAGGTAGAATAGGCTATCCCAAATAATCAAGCCATGGCCCTTCCCCCCCATCTACAGCCTCTACACTGCTTATGATCCTGCCTTCTCTATTCAAGAAAAAGGTATTTACTATTAGATGTTTGTTTTGGCAAGGTGTGAAGATGTAGGATAGTGTCTGCTTAAAGTAATGTGAAGTGCAATAGTCTAAAAAGGGGAAATCAAGATGTAAATTCCACTGTCAAAAGTCACTGGATGGCACTGAAACTTACAGCAGGAACATGACCACAAACATACTGCTAAAGCAACCAAGGAATTTTTTAGGGCCAAAAAGTAGAATGCTCTTGACTGGACAAGTCAATCACTCGTCCTATCTTCAATTGAACTTGAAAAGACTGAAGGCAAAATTCCCCAAGAAACAAACAGGAACTAAAGATGGCTACAGTACAGGCCTGGTAGAGGACGGCCAGGGAAGATACCCAGCGTCTTATGTCTACGGGTTGCAGACATCAGGCAGTCATTGAATGCTTTGCAACCCAGTAGTATATGACAACTTTAATTAAAGAATATACTAATTTCTCCAATTACTTCTGCACCCCTAATGTAGGAAGTAAGTATAAAAAGGGCAGTATTTCCTACATGGATCACCCAATATGGATGTAAATACCCTCAAATTAAAGTGGACAGTGTGCACTTAAACCTCAGATTAATCATTTTATTTCAAAACCAATGTAATCAATAGAAAAGAAAAAAACGAATGTTTTCCCAGCTTTATTTATCCATTGTACCTTACAACATACAAATGGGAAAAAACACAAAATGTATTAAATCATTATTAATAAAACAGAATAACTGGGTTAACTGATTAGCAGATCATCTTGACCATGTCTACATGCCTAAATGCACTGAGTTGCTGCCACGTGATTGGCTGATTCGATATTTGCATTAACAGGGGCAGTTTGCGGTTGAACAGGTATACCTAATAAAGTGTGTGTATGTATGTTTAAGCAATAGCTCACGACAGGCCGTGGTATATGCTTCGCGTCGGGCCAAACAACGCCCCTTAGCTGTGATATAATAACCATATATCACGGCCTGAAGTGAGCTATTGCTGTTATAAAACGGTCACCAAGTATGGCAATATGAAAGTAATAGACACACTCCAATTTAAATAGTTTTTAAATACTGAATACTGAATTGTTCGAAGTACAATTATTTTACCGTTGTCAAGCAAAACTGTGGTTGGTAGTTCTATTTGGACCATTGTTATTCAAAAACTCTGGTTGGTCGTTCTGTTTACACCGTTGTTAAGCAAAAACCTCTGGTTGTTAATTCTATGAAAACGATTCCATCGAGAAAAATAGTTCCTTCTTGTTTTATACCATACAATTAGCACCAATTTTGGTCATTTTTTTACATTACATTATTTAAGAAAACTGCATGAAACCATAACTCAATCAAATTAATCTCCCTAGACCAATCAGATTCCTTGATTTGAGCTACCCGTTTTATAAATATTTATATAAAACGGGTAGCTCAAATCAAGCAATCTGATTGGTTCATAGCCGTGGTATATTAACCATATACCACGGTTATGACGTCTAATTCCTTTGCCCAATTCAGTATCACTCTGCGTCTGAAGGAAAAAAAACGTTTTAAAACTATTTAAATTGGAGTCTGTCTATTACTTCCATATTACCATACTTTGTGACCGTTTTATAAAAGCAATAGCTCACTTCAGGCAGTTATTAATTAATTATAAAGTTACACCCTTTGTTACCTTCTGCTTTTCAATGTCCAATTTCGCAATTGATGGCAACGCTGAATCACGGTTCTAGTTACTGGCTTCATTTAGGAATGCCAACAATCCAGCAAAATACGGAATCGTCCCTTATTTTGACAGTAGCTAGAATAGGCGTTCCGTATTTAAGTCATGGCTACGGGACGCATTTTCATCCGTATGTTTGTAAAGGATTGCGTTTGTAGTAACTGCTGTTATGAATACAATTCAATAGTTAGCTAGCCAGGATAACAAGCATGCTGTGAGGCCATTCTGACCTAAAACCCAGAATTTTAATATTGGCTAGATGACCGGTGATGGCGAGCCGACGGCGAATCATAAAGTTAACTTATTCAAACCCGGTTTCAGAGTGTCTTGGAAAAACGCAATGTCACTGCGAGACCGCAACATTTTAAAAAGCAAGACGGCTAGGGAGATAAATTTGATTGAGTTATGGTTTCATGCAATTTTCTTAAATAATGTAATGTAAAAAAATTACCAAAATTGGTGCTAATTGTATGGTATAAAACGAGAAGGAACTATTTTTCTCGATGGAATCGTTTTAACAACCAGAGGTTTTTGCTTAACAACGGTGCAAATAGAACTATCAATCAGAGTTTTGCTTGACAACGGTAAAATAATATGCCCAAACGGCCGCGAAAGAATATTTCATTTCAGCTGATTAAGTCGATAAAAATCAATAAATATAAAGTAACCATATAGTCATTTTTGGTAACCCGTTGTATAAGTGGAATAAACCCCTCCAGGCTGTCCCGTTATTGGAAAATAATGTACTTTGGGGCTGGTTAAGCGACCCTCGGCTTCGCCTCAGGCGCATCACCACCCCCGTCGTACATTATTTTTCAATAACGGGACAGCACGTCATGGTCTATTCATTATACACTCACTGGCCACTTTATTAGGTACACCTGTTCAACTGCTCATTAACGCAAATATCTAATCAGCAACTGCAACCCTACGCAACCCTAACCCTAACCCGCCCCCTCCCCCCATCTGTGAAACATGGTGATAGGGGTGTTATGCTTCGACCATGTATGGCTGTCAGAGTTACATGCTCACTTGTTTTCATTGATGATGTAATTGCTGACAGCAGCAGCAGAATGATGTCTGAAGTGTACAGAAACATCCGCTCAAGTTCAAGCAAATGCCTCCAAATGCACTGGGTGGCACTTAGTCTTAAAGCAAAACAATCGGCCTCATTCACTAAACCTTTCTTAAATTATTTTTACTTTTGTTCATAAAAATGTTCCGAAAAAAACTATATGAGATTCATGACACGTGCAGGTCTTTGTTTTTGTGCATATCCCAGGTGAATGAGATGATTAACCCTGGCTGTTTGTAAATTTTATGCGCAATCCTTTTCATGTGATATGCATAAGGAAACAGCCATGAACAAATACAGATTAAAAAAAAAACGAATGATGAAATGTTCTTGGAAACGTTTTTACACGCCATTTACCATCAAATGTGATCTTACACATGTTTCGTGAATGAGGCCCAATGACACCAAATATAATGCAAACGCAACAAAGGAGTTTTTCAAAGCTAAAATATGGAAAATTTTGGCCAAGTCAGTCAGCCAAGTCATCCAACTAAACACATGTTTTTACTGCTGAACACAAAACTTAAGGCAACCAGCCCCGAAACAAGCAGGAGCTGAATGGCAGTACAGGCCTGGCAGCGCATCATCAGAGAAGATGCTCAGCACCTGGCAATATCTATGGGTCACAGACTTCAAGCAGTTAATGCATGCAAAGGATATGCAACAATGTGCTAAACCTGACTACTTTCATTACATAACATTAATATGTCCCAAACATTATGGTGCTGTGAAATGGTCAGGCTACATATAAAAAGTGCTGTAATTTCTATATCTTGAAACCAAATGTATAAATATACCCTTTAATAAAAGCTGTGAACAACAGAAATACATGCCAAAGGTATTTCTCCATCTTTAGGTGAACATACTGATTCATAAATGGCTCTTATAATGATGAAACTGTAGTCTCTGTGTGAGGTGTGTGAAGAGTTTATGAGTGTGCATTCAGCACCTCACCTCCTCTAGCTCCAGGCGAGTTGAGTGGCACTCAGTCTCATCCTCACTCGTGCTGGTCTGTAACCAGCTTCTCAACACGTCTGCAAGTCTACGCCAGGCCCTAGGAACACAGATAACAGTAATTATGGTGGTTCATCCACACCAAATAAACATGCATGTCAGAAGTGTTTTAGATGTGCAAATGGATAACATTAACAGGAAAGGTAAAAATAAAGTAACAAAGACAGACAAAGACAAAGCATGATAGGAAAGTGGTCCACGCTACTGGATTTCAGCTGTGTGTCAAAGCATATAAATTACTGCATAAAATGAGGCCAATTAGTACTACAGACTGATAAAAACTATTATTATTACAACTACTACTCTTCATCCTATAAGATTCTTTTTTTAATGGAAAAAGCTGAACTTCAATAACAATAAGACATCCTAATTTTGTGGCTTGTGATTGTAGTCAGGGATGAGAGGATTTTTGTAACTGGTGTTTGAAACTGCATTAAAATGTAAAGTAGCCTACTGCCTAAGTGTGGACATTAGAGGTCTGGAACCGGCTAGAAATAACGACCAAGCCTGCCAATGCCCATCGTCTTTGCTGCCTGACCCAAGCCAGCCCAACAAGCTCTACCCAAATTTGAAGCCCGTAGCCGAGTGGGCTCTATCACTGAAATAACAAGCCAACAAAACCATACAGCACAGTAGAAAAATTGTGATCTTCATAATGGCACCCAGCAAAGCTTCTAGTTTTTTGGCTGGACCGCAACTGTGGGGCCAGCCCTACAAACGCGAATGTCTGTGACTGAGTCACTGAGTGATGAAGTTACACCATTGGTCGGCCGAGTTATGAAGTTACACCATTGGTCGGCCGGTCCAGCCATATACTAGGTTTTGACCTGGTCTTGTTTAGTATAGTTATACTCAACTAGCAAATTACAAACAGCCATATTGGAGCTTTCAAGCTTTTTTGAAACATTGTGAAATTTTTTCCTTCTGTTAAATGTGACATTAATTTTTCATGTTTAAAAAAAAATTCTCACTTGCACCTCTGCAACAAACAACACAGGAGCAACTTCTTTGTTCTTTCTATGAGTTTGCATGAACAATGTTTGTAAAACAGGAATAATTCATATTTAAATGTTTTGTAAAGAACAGAACAAGCTAGCAAGCCAGCTTTAGTGCCATTTTTCTTTATGTTAAATGTGACGCTTAAATTTAAATACTGCATGGCTTATTGCATGGCAAACAAATGTAAAAATCCAGATATGCACTTTCATTTAATAGCCAAGAAACTCATGGATAGAAAAAGCTAATGGCACGAGCCCACAAAATGACATTGTTAACACTGCTTCTGAAATCAAATGCTCCAAGTGAAATTGATCGAATATGTTCAGCAAACTAGTCTAGTTAGTCTGCTTGGTTATGGATCATAATATAATTTATCAGTTCCCTACCAGGGGATTCAACAAGATAGAATATGTCAGGGAATCATACCTCAGGCCACTGAATTGGATCATTTGTACACACTTTAACTGCATATAAGGACAGCACTTGAGTCCAGTTTGGTTTATTTAACCAAAATGATTTTGCTGTCATCGTTATTTACTAAAATAATAAAATGGCAATTATCTATGATGGATCCCTATTCAGAACAATGGTAGACAATGGTAACAAACATGGGTTCCTCTCACAAGGTTTTGCCTATGTGCCTATAATGGATCTATAGCGGTCTCTCACAGTTGCTTCAGTGACGCTAAAGATAAAGAAGTTCATAAAGGATACAGCCTTAGGATGGGATTCAGTGTGAACTGCATGCTCAGTTTTAAACAATGGACTAGGGTGGAGATCCTTACCGCAGCTGCCTTTTCTCACGCTGAAAATTATGCATTTTCCATTGGATGCCGAGTAGCTCTTTGGCAACAGCAGTGCTGGCGTGACAGTAGGGCTGTTGGTCTACCAGCTCGCACTCAGTCTGTTTACCTTTCTCAGAAACACAACCTACAACAATATTCCTATATTAAACACTCCACAAAACAACTATTGCAGCACCAAATCATTACAATATTGGGTGAATTTGGCAGTAAGATTTTCTAATAAAAAAAAAATTGTTACAGGCAAAATAGTAGAAATGCAATTAAAACAGGATGCCAACGCACAAGTGGTGCTTGGTACACAAATAACAAGAATTCTAGAAGCACAATGACCATTTTTATTTAAACAGTACCTGTGGGAGCAGCTGCCTGGCACATAGTGAACTTCTTAGTGGACAGCAACATGTCTGAGTGGCTTGGCCCAGGCTGGGCCATTAATGTTGAGGTGCTGTGTTGCTAAAACAACATTAAGAGGAAAACAGAATAAACAGAAGAGTAGGAAAGGGCAGGAGAAAGATCCATAGAGAATGCACTGAACTTGAAATGAAAGAGACACAGCAGCTAAAAGTGCAATCCTTAAACTATTTTTACCCTAGAAACTCCAGATGTCATGAAGGAGGAGGGAGGTAACAGCACTTCCTGGTTTGTAGAGTGGTCCTTGTGGCCAGTCAGTGGTTCTTGTGCAATAGCAGGTGAGCAGAATAATTCTGGGGCCAGAGGGGTAGGCCAGCCCATTGTTTGAATGGGATTTGCAGGGCTAGGTGGGGACGACAAAACCTGGGTACTGAAATAAAAAGAGATGAACCAAAATTGTGTAATAAAGTAAACTAGCCATCTTTCCAATGCGTATCATAAGACTCAAATTTTTCATATTTAATTTCATACTCAAATACTACAGGGAGGTTAATTATTACCAACTTGCATAAGAAACAAATGCCAAATAAATATTTAGCAATAAAAGCTACTTCTTTCACAAATTTAAAATGAATGATCATTATCAATTTTATTTTGTGCCACACCTACATTGTACAAATGGCAGAGAAAGTCCTCAAACTGAAATTTAAGGTACCTGGGGCTTTATGTAGCTTTATATAATTCAAGGGTAATGTTTTCAATAACGCTGTTGAGTGATTGATGAACACCTTCTTTCTGCATAAAAAAATTATATGTGTCTCCTGGATACCAGAGACAGTGTATGTTTTGTGTGTGTGAGGCACAGTGTACCGGTTATGCGTAGATTTACGAGGTGATGCTTTGTCCAGGGAGTTCAAAAGGTGGTCAGACCGTCGTGGCTGCAGCCTGGACGTGCACACAGATAATCTGGGGCAAATTAGAAGTTTTAGGTAATCTATGAAATAACCAATTACACTTAACAAGCTCCATGCAATGTTATACAAACAGATTAATTCTGTGTCTGAATACTTGTGTCTAGTCCTGACTTACAGTTGGCCAGAGGTATGTTCAATGGCTCACCCCACTGTGTAATTTTTGCTGGTGCTCCCTGGTGTAGAGATGGGCGGTGGCAGACAGAAGGATACACTCTTGCAAGTCTTGCCCCTGCACCCACCTGGCTCACCCAGGACTCGCTGCTTCCACAGCATAGCACAACGCCACACCACATTCTGCAGTTGCCGGGCACTCTGCAGCAAACACAATTGTATCACCCGCTTAATGCACGCACAAACTGCATAGAGCACAGTGCACCAAGCACCCATCTCAGTGTATCAACTGCTTTGTGCTGCACTCTGGTGTTGGTAAAGTAAGGTACCTGCAAGGTGTAAGTTTTGCACACTCACACAAATATAGACCTGGGTAAACAAGCTGACATACAACATGCTAAACCTGCTGTCCTGTAAAGGCATAAGGTACACAAACATTGGCCCTTCTAACCTGTTCTTGGCTCTGCAGTGCCAGGTTGATACGGAAGCTGCGCATGTCTGCAGTGTGGGAAAGGATACGCATCACACCTTCCCTCAGTAACTGATCTTGGTGAAACTGAGCTGAATGTACCAGCCGGTCTTGCTTCCGGTGACGCTCTGCCATCCAACACCTCCAAGCCTCCATTACCTGGAATGGAAAATCAACCATGAGCATTAACACTATTTATTCCTGGCAGTAAGGATTGCTCTGTCCAATAACTCTGACATTACAATTATAGGTTCTTACAAAGCTCCCTCCGCCCTCAAGGAATCGGTTTTCTTTCTAGTATATTGGCTGAATTTAGGGAGTTTGAGTTATCTGAGGGAAATTTAAACTGGGATTGGCTCACCCCCTACCTCAGGTTGGTGTCTTCTGTGAGCTGAGTCTATCACAGCTCACTAATTTACCAACTGGCCCTAATTCTAAATATCCAAATAAATTAACACTGTTGGACTAGATCCTTATGAACAATCCTGATAAATTCTTGGTTGTCAGTTTTTTTTAATGATCTTAGTGACGACTGAGCGATCACATATGTTAGTGACACCAGGCCCCCTACTTAGGAATTTGCCTGGATGAGAAGCTTATGTTTAAAATGCACATTGACAATCTCATTAACCCCTTAGCGCACATGCCAAATCTGGCCAATCCTTGCCCATTTAGGGGGTACCCTATTTAAAGCTTTATAACTCCAGATGTGAACACCACAGAGACTTGAAAAATGACTTAAAGTAATAATCTCAAAGATTTTCATTAAAATATGGAAACCTAAAAAGTTTTTGTGTAACATGAGGTCATATTATTTGTTGATGTAGATTTTGTATTACATTTGATGACAATGTCACGGTACTAAATTACATAGCCTAGCTATTTGCACAGCTAACGCTAGCTACCGGACCATGTCAAGAAAGGCAACAATAGACAATGTTGCGCACAGTATCCATCTCTCATATCAGGTAACGTTGCGTTAGCTAGCTAGCTAATGTAATTAACACAATTTAATGTAAAACAATAACAATTCGAAAAAACGCTAGCTAATGCTACCGACTGGTACCGACCTTGCAAAACGTCTCTCGAATGCAATGCTACCTTGTTGCAACGTTGCAGTGTAGCTTACTAAAGGTCAGTTCAGATCAATGATTCGCTACGAGACTGGATGCAACTTGCAAAATTCCAAGACGTCTGATTGTAAACGTTCTAACTGCACTTGGCGATTTGACAAGGTGGGTCTTTTGAGACCCCAGGCAATGGCTTCAGACGCTCTGCAACTAACCAGTTCACACCGCTGCAATTTTCTCTGCAACATTCTAAAACTGTTTTGTCTCGTTGAGAATCATTGATCTGAATTGGCCTTACCGTTATTTACATTGCCATCAAGCCTTTACAAGTTCATCAATATATTATAATGATCGGAATAAAGCCGTCTTTACACAGAGCATTAACCAGGGGTATAGGTGGAGCACAGCCAGGTCTGATTTCAGTGTAAAGATATCAAACCGGAGAAAACTAAATAAAAGAATACAGCAGTATGGATTAGCATTATTATTTTATTACACTTCCTCATATGGTCCTTCAGCCTTGCCCTTTTTTGAAGAAATCTCCTTTGTTTTTGTTTTATTATTCTTGTTCTGATTGCTAATTTAACACCCAGCTCTGCTTTATTCTCGAACAGTTTGCTAGCAAAACCAGAAACACCAGCGGCAACATTTTGCAAGGCAGTTGTTTCAAAAATATCACACAACAATCATTCACGAGAAAGACTGTTTAGTGTGCACGAGATACATAATATGTCCCGCAGCCGCAGCGAATCCCCATAATTCTTCTCTGCAGTGTAAAGATGTTCATACCGGGCAAAAAGTGGATAAAAACGTCTGTGGAAATTGATCATCACTAATTCTTCCCCAGGTCTGCTACAGCATTTTAACCCAGGTCAGCAGTGTAAAGGCAGCTTAAGTTAGCCTAATGTTAGACAATGAATGAGTGTGTACATAACTTTTATAACAACCATTTTTTATTCAGTAAATAGTAAGTGTTATCTCATAAAAAACACGTTTTCAACGTACAAAAATGCCAAGTTACTCAAAAGTATTGATATCAAAATGACGCCAAGTTACGGTACTACAAACAATAGGCTATCTTGCCTCACCGAAATTACATAAGATGTATTTCAAAGCAATGCACCCAATATTTCCTCAATTCTTTTAAGTCACTTGGCACAAAAGTAGTAGACAATTATTAGTGAGGGTAAAAGCAGGTTAAAGGAACGTGTCCCTAGCTGGGCTTGAACCTACGACCCCATGTTCCCAAGACTGTAACCTTACCCACTACTCCACAGGCAGATTAGCTGTTTAAACTGGAAATGTTTCAGAATAAAAAGGTATGGGTATTTTGTGTGTGTATGCAAGTTTTTGATTGGATCGTGAGGATGAGGATTCGGCTGATGTCAGTAAAATGTCCAATGGGGAGACATGTTGTTAGTGGGATAGGCGGCAGGAAAAAGAAGAATGAGAAGAAGAAGAATGAGAAGAAGAAGAAAAAGAAAGAGAAGAAGAAGGAGAAAACGCAAAATCCCCTTAGTTTGGGGCTTTATTGTGTGGACATGTGAAGTTGTTTATGAAATCTGTCTGTTGAAATACGGTCAGAATGTACAGAATTTAATGTTTTTAAGGGCTGAGTGTCTGTGGCTGTTGTGGTTATTTCTGTGGGGAACCCTGAAAAGTGCCAAACTCTCGGTGCTGTATAGGTACGGGGCATGCCCCCGCCAAGGCATAACTTGGCGGGATGGCATACCTGCCCCACCATTGTCGCTCTGGTCGTTCATTTAACACGCACCCCCTCCCTGCAGTCTCATCTAAAAAACACCCCCCACCCTTGACATAATGGACAATATTGTCTATCTTGGCATTCATAAAAATATTCTTTCACCACTAAAAAATCGTATTCCGTCATAGCAACAAGATAAACCCGACAATAGCCCTAAGATATGCAGTGAAAACGCTGCTCACTGAATAACGAAATAAACGAGAAAAAGTTTTTAAAAATGATACCATGTAATTCTACAGTCAATATCTGGGACTAAATATTGAATAAATATAAAAGCTTACTGTTGGTTTTACGTGTAGAGATGTCCCTTTTGAGACTGCGTGGTCATATATTGTCTTAGACAATCCGTTTGGGAAATAATATTATACGCGCATCTGTGACGCCTGGGTATCTTCCAAAATAGCTGTGCTTAACACCACACCTGTGGTTTACGGCATCGTCGCCCTTTTTAGTACAGTCTGACTTGATTGAAAATTCATTTATTCAGTAGGCGAGAGTATAAGCTTTCTAACGATGTATAACATGTCTAATTCTGCTTTTGGAATAGCGTTTTATAGGTCAGCGTAACAGAAAATATTCTTAGCATCGCATTCACTTACGCATTCACTCTGTTAGCAGACAAATACGATGCACCTAACGAAACGTGTTCAAGGATATTTCGTAATTTCTTGGAAAATACTATTATTATTGAGGACTTCTGAACATAGCTAAGCCATATGTTTGCTGATAGACCTAGCTGACATCGTTTTCTGGAGCAAAACAGAAGCGAATAGAACAATATCATTGATACTGTCTCTGTCTCCATCTACTGAACATAGAGGAGATTTCATCATTGCTATGTAAGTATTACCGCTCAAAATATTTCGGTTATATACGTTATTTTTGAAATTGAGTATCTTTAAATAGGTTAGTGGTGTTATATAATGTAAATATTTCACACTGTAATGTAAGCGTTAGATGGAAGTGTAATAGTTTTTGTGAAGCATGCAACAGTGATGACGTCAGAGCTGGAACATTGCCAAAACGTGGTGGACGGGTGAAAATTGTTTTCATGTTGTCTCATCCCCATACAAGAAAACATACGAGAGTACAGAGTATAGAAATACACACAAGTTAATTATTACACATTTAGGTACTGTACCGCATTGTGTGACAATATTTTTGCATTATTTTTTTAATCTGATAGCAATGTTTCATCTTAAACCCTCATAAGGGGCTCATTTATATGCTTTATAATGGACAGAAAGCATTTTATTCAATTTTGGAGAGATTTTGGATATGTTTCTGGACACCTAGCTATTTTAGACCACTGTACTGACTGAAAGCTTGTAATTCCCATTTGAAAATTATGCAACAGTGATTTTCTTGAGTCAAAACAGTTGATTTGTAGTGAAATACGTGGATATGTTATGATTTACAGCAATGCATAATTTAGACATTTTGGATAGATTTGGAGATGCTGGGTACACTGCTTAGTTTTTGCTTCATACATCTATAGTAGTTCTACATATCCACCCTCAGATTTTATGAACTTGTGGTCAAGAAGTTTTTGACCTAGCACATGTATAGTTTAACCTCCTGTATATATGCAATCTCTCAGTATTTCATTGCAAACTTAAAAAGTGCAATTTTTTTTTGTTTTTTTGTCAAAACAATTGCATTTGTGGCACTTTATTTCTTCAAAAATTATGAATATAAACTAATCTGCGTTAGTATTGTAAATTGTACAAATGTCTTGCTTTAAGCCATTTTTCAAGTCTTTGTGGTATTCACATCTGGAGTTATAAAGCTTTAAATAAGGTACCCCCTAAATGGGCAAGGATTGGCAAGATTTGGCTTGTCCCTTAAGAGGTTAAGCAACTCTGCCATCCCAATAGTTGGCGTGGCCCAGGTGCCAACTGACTGACGTCACACAGGCGACACTGGTTGGATCCGGTTGGATCTCTGGGAAGTGAGGTCCAAAAACACACCTGCAATTACTGCTTTTCACCATTGGTACCGCCAAAGAGAACGAAACAGAAATCTTCGAGATTGTAACTTTAAATGAAGCAAGACATTTGTACCATTTACAATACTAACTTAGATTAGTTTATATTCATACATTTGGAAGAAATAAAGTGTCACAAATACAACTGTCCAGGCAAAAAATCTAAAATGAATTTGCTCTTTTTTAGATCGCAATGAAATACAGAAAGATTGCATATATACAGCAGGTTAGTATACATGTCCTGGATCAAAAAGCTCTTGACCACAAGTTCATAAAATCTAAGGGTGGATATGTAGAACTACTAAAGATCAATGAAGCAAAAGCTCAGCAGTGTGCCCAGCGTCTCCAAATCTACCCAAAATGTCTAAATTATGCATTGCTGTAAATCACAACATATTCAAGTATTTCACCACAAATCAACTGTTTTGAGTCAAGAAACTCACTGTTGCATCATTTTCAAGTGGGAATTACGAGCTGTCCTTCAGTACAGTGGTCTAAAATAGCCAGGGATCCAGAAACATATCCAAAATCTCTCCAAAATGAATAAAATGCTTTTTGTCCATTGTAAAGCATATAAAAGTGCCCCTTATAAAGGTTGAAGATGAAACATTGACATCATAATGCAAAAGCATTTTCACAGAATGTGGTATAGTACCTATATGTGTAATCATTACTTCTTGTATGTTTTTTGTACTCTACAGTATGTAATGTTTTCTTGAATGGGGCTGGGACGACAACAGAACAGTATTCAACCGTCCACGTTATGGCAACGTTCCTACTTTCATGTCATATCCGGGGCATGACATACGAACACTACTAAGCTACCAATGAATGCTTTTATTACAATGTGACATATTCACATTATAAAATACCAATAACCTATATAAAGACACTCAATTTCAAAAATAAAGTATATAACCAAAATATTTTGAGCAGTAATACTTACATAGTGAAATGAAATGTTATCTGTGTTCAGCAGATAGAGACAGAGAATCAAGCTGTCGTTCTCCTCTTCTGACTTACTCCAGAAAACTAGTCAGCTAGGTCTATCAGCAAACATATGGCTTAGCTATGCTCAGAAGTCCTCAATAATAATAATATTTACCAAGAAATTACGAAAATTTTGCCGGGTGCAGCGTCTTTTACTGCTCTACAGAGTGAATACGTAAGGCGGAGATGATCAGGGAAAACTTTTTGTTATGTTGGGCTATAAAACGCTATTCCAAAATCAAAATTAGACGTGTTATACATTGTTAGAAAGCTTATACTGTCACCTACTGAATAAACTCATTGTCAATCAAGCCAGATTGCAGTAAAACAATGGCGATTGTAGATTGTAAGGCGACAACACTGTAAACAACATGTGTGGTATTACGAACAACTATTTTGGAAGGCACCCAGGTGTCACAAATGCACGTATATTTCACAAACTGATTGTCCAAGACAATAAATGCCCACTCAGTTTCAAAAGGGACATCTCTATGCATAAAACCAATGGTAAGGTTGTATATTTATTCCATATTTAGTCCCAGATATTGACAGTAGAATGACATGGTTTAATTTTAGAAAAATTTGTCTTTATTGTTTATTTCATTATTCAGTGAGCAGTGTTTTCACTACTGTATTGGCATATCGTAGGGCTATTGTTGGGCTCATCTTGTTTCTATGACGGACTACACATTTTTAGTATTTAAATAGTATTTTTATGAAGGCCCAGATAGACACTATTGAACGACCTGCGCGATCGCCAATGGTGGCGCTGCAAAACTCTGTATTCTGCATAGTTGTCGTGTGTCATCTACTAATGAAACTACAACACAGAGTTTTGGTTTTCAACTAATAATTTGGTTGCAGAAGCAATGAATGTCTGAGTTGAGCAATCTCAGGATGCCGGTGTCATGGCCACTAGGGGATTGCACTAACAAGTTAATTAAATATACAGTTGCAATCAAAATTATCCAGCTCCTCTAACCCATAAGATGTCTTTGTGATGTGAATAAAATATCATGACAATGTATCAACTAAGGCCTTTGTAAACAGAAATACATGTTTATTAGAACATGTTCAAGTGATTTTGAAAACATACAGCTGAGTTTACTATTTGTTATAAGGAAAAAAAATGAAATTCTCCACAAAAAAATCAATGACCAAATTATTCAACCCCCAAAATCAGTACTTTGTGGAACATCCTTTAGCTTTTATAACTTCCAATAAACACTTCCTATAAGTGCTCACAAGCCTCTGACACCTCTCTTTTGGAATCTTGGCCCATTCTTCCTGTGCAAATGCTTCAAGTTCACCGATATTCTTTGGTTTTCGTGATGCCACTGCTTTCTTCAAATCCCACCAAAGATTTTCAATGGGATTTAAATCTGGGGACTGAGAAGGCCAGTCAAGGACATTCCAAGATCGTTCCCTGAACCAAGCTTGGCTTGACTTGGATATATGCTTGGGATCATTGTCTTGCTGGAAAGTCCAATGATCACCAAGCTTCAGCTTATGCACTGAGGGCATCACATTCTTCTCCAGAATGGCATGGTATTTCAAGGAATCTATGGTGCCAATCACACACTGAAGATTGCCAGTACCAGAAGCAGCAAAACACCCCCACAGAAGGACAGACACACCACCATACTTGACTGTGGGGATGGCTGCACCTTTCTTGCGCCAGACATACCGCTTATCCATGGGTCTAAACAATTCCAGTTTTGTCTCGTCACTCCATAAAATATTCTCCCAAAACTCCATAGACCTATCCAAATGACGTCTTGCATATTCAAGTCGATTTTTCATATGCTTTTTGGTTAAGAGTGGAGTGCGGCGAGGTGTCCCACGCAAACTATTCTCCAACTTCTCTTCCCTCCTCATTCCTCCTCCACCCCCACCTCCCTCTTCCCTCTCCGCAGATGACTTTCTGGCCGCCTTTGAAGGAAAGGTGGCTACAATCCGGAACTCCTTCGCCCATCCAGTGAGCCCCCAACCCCGGGACAAACCCACAGCCACACTGACCTCCTTTGAAATGCTGGAGGACTCCGATGTATTACAACTCATCACCTCTCATCGTGCAACCACCTGTCCACTTGACCCCATCCCATCTAAAGTTCTCCAATCCATTTCCAGCGAGCTCCTTCCCTATCTGTCCTCCATTGTTAATTCCTCTCTCTCCTCTGGTCATGTTCCCTCTGATTTTAAGATGGCTCGTGTTACCCCACTTCTCAAAAAACCCACCTTAGACCCCTCCGATGTAACGAATTATCGACCCGTATCGCTTCTACCCTTTCTGTCCAAAACCCTTGGACGAGCAGTTCTTAAACAATTAACCTCTTTTCTCCATCAGAACAACCTGCTAGACCCTCACCAGTCTGGCTTCCGATCCGGGCACTCAACAGAGACTGCACTCCTAGCTGTCACGGAGGCACTTGCCACTGCAAGAGCCTCACGCCTCTCCTCTGTTCTGATCCTTCTTGACCTGTCTGCAGCTTTTGACATGGTCAACCATAAAATACTCCTCTCCACCTTGGCTGGGATGGGAACTGTGGGATGGGGACTGCCCTGTCTTGGTTCGCTTCCTATCTTGCAGATAGGACCTACCAGGTCACCTGGAAGGGGTCTGCCTCTGCTTCTCATCCACTTGTTACGGGAGTGCCGCAGGGATCTGTACTGGGTCCTCTGCTGTTCTCCTTATACACCAGATCTCTTGGTTCAGTCATTAATTCACATGGCTTTTCCTATCATTGTTATGCAGATGACACACAACTCTTCTTTTCTTTCCCCCCCTCGGCCACACAGGTCAATGATAAGATCTCTTCCTGCCTGGCTGACATCTCCACCTGGATGGCCAGCCACCATCTGAAGCTCAACCTCAACAAAACTGAGCTGCTCTTCTTCCCGTGCAAGACCTCCTTGCTTCGTGAACTCTCAATCACGGTTGATGACACCACAGTGACTGCCTCTCACTCTGCCAAGAGCTTGGGGGTGGTCCTGGATGACCAACTGGACCTCAAGGAGCACATCAAGGCAACATCACGGTCCTGCAGATTCCTCCTGTACAACATCAGGAGGATTCAACCATACCTGACGACGCACCCCACCCAGCTGCTCGTCCAGGCTACGGTGACCTCTCGCCTTGATTACTGCAACACTCTCCTTGCAAGCCTGCCAGCTTGTGCCATACAGCCACTACAGATGATTCAGAATGCCGCTGCCCGAATCATCTACAACCTCCCCAAATTCTCCCACGTCACTCCTCTGCTGCGATCACTTCACTGGCTACCGGTCGCTGCCAGGATCAGGTTCAAAGCCCTGACCCTTGCCTACACTGCCACCAACAGGACAGCCCCCATCTACTTGCAGGACATGACTCAGTTCTATGTGCCTGCTCGACCACTCCGCTCTGCGGCAGCAGGGCGCCTTGTAACCCCTCCCACCCACCCAAAGGGATCACAGAGCTTCTCCACCCTAGCTCCCCAGTGGTGGAACGAACTCCCCGTCCCTCTCCAAACCTCCCCCTCACTATCCATCTTCTGTCGTGGCCTGAAGACTCATCTCTTCAGACTATACCTAGACTAACCACTACCACGCTGTATAGAAAAAAAAAAAAAAAAAAAAAAAAAAAAACCTTTTTCCTGTCACTTGTTACATGTTGCCCCATCCCTGCACTTCTTGGTAATTTGTATTTGTCCTAATACTGTAGCTTATTCTTCTGCCTAGTTGGCTTTGCAGATGTTAGACCAGAATAGTGTTCATTGTTCTTGGCTAGAAATAGCTGTACAAAATAAGTAAATGTACCTTACTGAACCCGTGTTCCGCAGTTGTCTACGATCATGAAATGCACTTTTTTGTACGTCGCTTTGGATTAAAGCGTCTGCGAAATGAATGTAATGTAATGTAATGTAATGTGTCCGGCCATGAAGGCCTTGCTTGTTCAATATCCTTCTTATCGTCTGTACTTTTATTCCAGCTTTTAAAAGGTCATCCTGTAAGCCATTGGCAGTAATATGAGGGGTTTTCTCAGCAGTTCTTACGATGTGCCTGATACCAGTTGATGTAGCTTCACTCTTCCTTCCACGTCCAGGTAGGTTTACTGCTATTCCATGACATTTAAACTTCCTTATGATGCTGTCATTGTCTCTTTGAACTTTCAATATCTTGGACATCTTTTTGTATCCATTGCCTTTTTTATGCAATTAAATAATTTCTTCTCTTAACTTTTGAGAGAGCTCTTTTGTCTTTGGCATGTTTGCTAGTCAGCTTCAAATTGATGTGAAGAAGTGCACCGGTGGATTTATATGTTTATCACAGGTGAAGCAAACTGTATTGTTATGGATTTCCTAAGGGCTTAAGTGTCTTTCCACAAAATCTAGTCACTCTACAGACCAGCAAATATTTAAAAAATGGTGATATTGAATGGGGGTTGAATATTTATGATATGGCTGAAATACAACATTTACATGCTACTCAGAAATCTTAAATACATTTTTATTTTGAATTTTAACAGAACACACAAGGGACATACATGTTGTTTTTTTTAGTTTCAAGTCTCCCAAAAAGCATACATTTAAAAATATCTACAGAGTTGGAATAATTTTGATTGCAACTGTACTTTTAAATGAAAGAACATCCAATTGCTCTAGAGGTGAATAGATAATATGGTTTGGGAGCATGGTAACATTCCTGATATGGTAAACAACCAGGAAGTGGCAGGCTGACTACAAATGATAATTATACGATTATAATTGTCAACATGATCATCATCATTTATATTAGCGAGTAATTCTCCTGGTAAATCGACACAAACTAGCTAGCCAGCCAGCTAGCAGTATGATGTAGTCTTAGCTAGCTAGCTAACTCGAGTTTTCATCTAACTATTGTGAAGCTATCTAACTGGCTGCTACGTTTCATTCGCCTCTGCTGTCCACTGGACCATGCCTGCTGTTCATTGGATCTCTCTCGCAAGCTACTTTCATTCACGTACGCTGTCCACTGGACCTCTCTCGCGGGATTTCAATCTGGCTAACTGGATCTCTCACGCAAAAAGTGCTTCATTTCCTATTGTGTTTTTGTGACTGACTTTTGGTAAATGGTAAATGGACTGCATTTATATAGCGCTTTTATCCAAAGCGCTTTACAATTGATGCCTCTCATTCCCAGAGCAGTTAGGGGTTAGGTGTCTTGCTCAAGGACACTTCGACACGCCCAGGGCGGGGTTTGAACCGGCAACCCTCCGACTGCCAGACAATCGGTCTTACCTCCTGAGCTATGTCGCCCCTTTTGACCATAACGGCGCCTCAAATGCAGTCCATCATATAGCTCATATGGTACTGTGGTGTTTTACATTGAAATGCATTTTTTTTGTTGCACTGCACAGTTTAGAGATTTTCTGAGTTTTGCTTATTCATACAGGGAAGAGCTGCAAACTCCAGCTTTTCATCTGTCCTTGGTGTAAAAAGGTGATAAAAAATGTATACACAGTGGTGCAATGGTAAACACAACAGCTGCATTATTCTGCAAAATCTTGCTTTTGTTTGTGACATGCTATTCAGCAGATAAAAGCCTAAATAACATAACCTTTAGATAGCATGGCAGTCATTTCTTGCACAAAGTAGTACCTATTCTCAGTGCACATTTTGTGGTTGGGTTAATCTACACGCAAGGGCATTAAGTGGAAATGCATTTTTAAATTATTTTTATTTCTGTCAGTTGCTTGATAATTTAATTGCATTAATAAACATTAAAAGGAGCCGTTTTACAGTTAATATTGCGCACCTCAACCCTGCAAATGTTCCTCTGAAGTCTTGCCTGGTGAGGCAAAAATAATGGTAATGCAATACAATTGTGTATGCACTGCTTAATAATCGTGTTCTCTACAGTTCTGGACGTGCAACAACTCGTCAATTATACACCATACAGCAACAATGAATTTGACTTTTTTTGATAAAAGATGGGAAAGTGACTGGTAGATGAAAAGATTTCCGGCCAGACAGATTTTTTACCAGCCAAAAATAATAAATTGCTTTTTACTATTGCAAGTTGCTATTATTACTATTTAGCATGTCATCTTGGTCTCATATGCGATTCTCAATCAATATTATAGTAGTGTGCAGCAATAATAGTAGTAACATTAACTGTATGCAGAAATATTAATTCAACTGTTTCAACACTAAAGTGTAACACATTTGAATGAGTAAATTCAGTGGTATTCGCCTTTAAGTGCAAGAAGAATCATTTATTAAGGAGTTTGAGAATATAACAATCATATCAAATTTGCCAAATCAAGACTTAAGTTTATTGTTGGGGCCACAGAGGCTACAGCCAGCAGTACTCATAAATATTACCAACCAAAGAGCATGTTCTTCACCATGTAAATTTCGTTTCATTATCTCCGCCAGGCGAGAGCCTGGAGGGGATTATGCGTTTGGTCGTGTGTGCGTGTGTTTGTGTATCTGTCCGCATCTAATCTCGCATACTACTGGGCCGATCAGCCTAAAGCCGGACACCCACCGCACGCATATCGACCGCGAGCGCACTACGCGCGTAACTGAAGCGTAGTCGAAGTATTGTTATTACAACGGCAGCGGGCGAGGTCGTCTCCACCAGATGCGCACTGTTATGCACCACCTGACCAAAACAAATTCCTCGTATGTGTAAACCTACTTGGCAATAAAACCTGATTCTGATTCTGATAGTTTTTGTCCATATGGTTAGTTTAAAATGTAGTGCCAGAGGACAACCATAACAATCTTTTTTTCTTATTCACCTTTATTTCGAAATTTGGTGTTGAAAACATAGTTAAAAACTGTCTAATGACGTGGTTGTTATGTTATCCTGAACGCGTTTCCCTTAGCTAATGTTATATGATAGCTACATTAAGCTATGATAGAACGTTAGCTAGCTGGCTAATTATTGTTAACTTAGCTAACGTTAACTGCCGTAACCAAACGTTAGCTAACTTGTCGTTAGTGGTCTCTTCGGCCTGAAGTTCGCCTGTTTTCTTTCTCTTTCCTGAGGGCTCCACTCCCGCAATAAATCTCCACATGGCTGGGTTTGTTTCTACTGCCCGGATGATAACAAGTACCTCACGTACTGTAACAAAAAATTGCGCGGTTTGATGACTGACGCACTTACGTACTACGCACGACACGTAGCACGACTGACCTAGCAGATTGAAGTGACAGCAAGCCAGCAGCTTCCTACAGCGCGTGTAGGAAATTCATTTTATTCTACCGGCCCGAGTGGCGGGTGGTCTCCATAATATACTCGCCAAAGACTAAATTTACCCACATTTGGCAACTGGCGACTTAATTTTGGACTCTGCTTGTGCATCTTATCCACTGTTTTTACTGTTGAAATAGACAAGACATTTTAGCATCAAGTATCAGAGTACTAAAGCCATAAAGCTAGGCCGCTGAGCTAGGTGGCCGCAAACAAATAATAAATAAATAATAAATAATAATGTTAATTTAGTTTTCCAATGGCATAAAATATTTAAGGCAAGTCAAGTCCTCTCTTGATAAACTGATTTTGTAGCTGTGGAGGGTATGAGGAGCAGACATAAGAATCTTACCTTGGCCAGAAGTTTGAATGACCAGTGCCAGAGAGCCACATCTGTAAGCTCAGCTTCCTCATATCTAAGCTGCAGCTGGAGGAACAAATCACATGACTCTCAATAAATATTAATACCAGATGCATACTGTATCTACAATAGGTTAAGTCATTTCAATAGAATCTCAGTTAAGACAGAACAATTTAGTTTTTTATGGACACCATGTGCTACCATTACCAGAAGAATTGTTGGTCAAGAAACACAAGGTTCCAAATTACAAAGTCTATAATGAAATGCAAACAAATCGTCCATACCCAAGAAATGGGGTCCTTAAAAGAGACAAGAGCACAAAAAGAATAACACTTCTTCAGTGTAAATGGATAACCCCACAACCAAACTCCAAATAAGCACCCGGGGTAAAGGTAAAAATAAATAAATAAGTAAATATACGTAGACACAAACACACAGCTCGATAATGTTTGGGACAATGATTTTTCTTGATTTGTCTCTGTACTCCACAATTTTATATTTGTAATAAGCTTTTTTTATTTTTATTTATAATTTTTGAATACACTTTAATTTCACCATGTACAAATTACAGCACTTTTTATACATAGCCCCTCCATTTCAGGGCACCATAATGTTTGGAACATATAATGTTACATAAATGAAAGTAGTCCTGTTTAGTACTTTGTCACATATCCATTGCATGCAATGAATGCTTGAAGTCTGTGACCTGAAGACATCACCCGGTGCTGAGTACATTTTCAAGTGATGCTCTCCCAGTCCTGTACTACAGCCATCTTCAGCTCCTGCTTGTTTTAGGGGCTAGTTGCATTAAGGTCTCTCTTCATCATATGAAACGTATGTACAATTGGATTCAGATCAGGTGAATGACTTGGCCAGTCAAGAACTTTCCAGTATTTGGCTTAGAAAAACTCCATTGTTGCTTTAGCAGCATGTTTGGGATCATTGTCTTGCTGTAGGATAAAGCGCCATCTAATGAGTTCGGAGGGATTTGCTTGAATTTGAGCATGTAAGATGCTTCAGTAGACTTCAGAATTCATTCCACTATCAGCAGTTACAACATCAAACAAAGAAGATGAGAAGAAGTGAGGCACACGCACACACATACAAAAATCTGAGTGTCAAGCATGAACATCTGCCAATTTGCAAACACCACTGTGCAGCCCCAAAGAACATGTGAAGATAGATAAATAGATAAATAAATGAATGAATGAATGCACCCCAAGCATCTTCATTAACCCAGAACAAGAAATGCCAAAAAAACTGCTGTATGCTTTAGCTCTAACAGCAAAAAAGAGAGAGTAGAAACTCAGTGATGAAAAATGTTTTCAAAACTGCACCTGCACCCAGAAATAGAATCAGCATGTCCTCCCCTGCTTACCTGTCTTTTCCAAAAGGTGAAGTAGTGCAGACAGGTCCTGCGCAGCAGTAAGCAGTTGGCCTGCCCTTGCATTACCTGAGCACACAAACACACATATTTTCTCATCAATACCTTAGTCTGATTCAGCAGTCTTAACAACTTCTCACCCTACTAGTGGAACTGGCAGTGTTGGGCATGTGGTAGTGTATTAAGGCCCTAGTTTTGCAATAGTAAAACATGACTAATTCAGGATGATGGCAAATTAATTATGACTTTTTCTACATAGGGCACAAAGTGCTTTATAGAATAAAAGTACAGGTAAAATAAAGAAACAGAACAAAGTCAATACATTTGGACAAATTTTGGAAGGGCAGCCAACTAAAAATCACTTGATTTAATAGAAATAAAAAGATATGTTTCACATAAAATAACCAAGTGGTGACGAACAAAAAAAAAAATATTGCAAATATTGCAAACTGAACCTTAAAGGACACAAAAATTAATTTATGCTTAGGAAGAAACAAATTCTCAAATAGACTGAAACCTGAACTGATCAGAACCAGTCTAGAGTAGGGCCAGAGACCCCCTACCCAGTTTATAATTAGGGCTCTATTTTCCAGCCGGCGCATGGTATGTTGCAAACTGGAAAATGTTATTTTCGCCATATAATTTGACACACCTCAGCGGTTTGGTAATTTTGTGACTTGCCATGCAGGAGGAGAGCCGCTGCTGGGGGTGTGTCAGTCAATATCACATGGCACAGTGCAATTTTGGCAGCTCATTGGAATAGCGCAGGCCATCATCCAGCGGACTGCCAATGTTAGACCTTCCCCATGGAATACGCGCATGTTTCACGGTCAGTTCAAAAGCTAATCAACGGGGAGGCGTTGCAGCTATTTATCAGTCCTTATTGAGTCTAGCGCCTAAACATGGCTATATGTTCTCCTCTTTTGAAGCTCTTATTACTAACTGTGTACAGTCCGATCTAGCTAATAAAAGTGCTAGCGGGCAGTCCTTTTTTCTTGTGTTTGTTTACAGGTCACCTGGGCCTTATTCTGATTTCTTAAGGGAGTTTTTATCACACCTTGCAATTTCAGCAGATAAGGTCATAATTGTTGGTGACTTCAACATACATGTGGATAAAAACGGTGACCCCCTAGGAACAGCTTTTGCCTCTATTATTGATTCCATTGGTTTTGTACAGAATGTTTGTGAGCCTATTCACTACCGTGGCCACACCTTAGACTTAGTTTTGTCACATGGTATTAGTGTGGTAAATCTTACCATCGCACCTCATAACCCTATACTATCAGATCATTTCCTTATTACGTTCAATATTAAGGCATCAAATCCTCCTGTATCACAGCCTAGATATTACTACAGCCGCTCAGTAAACGCTGAGGTTATTCCACAGTTTTTAAACATGCTTCCGGAGTCATTCCTCTCCACAGAAGACTGGTGAAAATGCTGATGAAGCCGCTCTGGACCAATTGACCAACCAGCTAACCTTTACCCTCAGGAACACTCTTGATGCTGTTGCCCCCCTTAAAAGAAGAAGCCCTAGTCAGAAAAAGCACACTCCATGGTATAACGATACCACCCGGGCCCTGAAGCAGTCTACTAGAAAATTAGAACGAAAATGGCGGTCAACAAAGCTAGAAGTATTTCATCTTGCATGGAAAAACAGCTTTCTTCAGTATAAGCAAGCGCTTGCTTCTGCTAGATCTGCCTTTTTCTCAAAACTTATTGAACAAAATAGACATAACCCAAAATTCCTATTTAGCACTGTGGATAAATTAACTAAAAAACAATCATCAGAGTTTTCATCCTATCCCTCCAACCTTAGCAGCAATGCCTTCATGAACTTCTTCGATCAGAAAATTGAGGCTATTAGAGACCAAATTTCCAAACTGTCTCCATCATGCACTATTCCTGTTCATGCTAATAAACAGCCCCGCACCTGGTTACAACAGGAAGA
Organism: Anguilla rostrata; assembly: GCF_018555375.3. Taxonomy (NCBI): domain Eukaryota; kingdom Metazoa; phylum Chordata; class Actinopteri; order Anguilliformes; family Anguillidae; genus Anguilla; species Anguilla rostrata. Next base: position 26,787,800 of record NC_057942.1, on the reverse strand, counting down.
TTTACAGACAGCAGTACTGAGCTGTTTTACATCCATTAGCATGATTGAGTTATCTGAATTAGTTATGTCTTCAAAACCGACGACTTGTGTACTCGATCCTATTCCTTCAAACTGAATTAAAGAACTATTTCCAGTACTAGGCCAGCATATACTAAAAATCGTAAACACATCCCTAGTCACAGGATACGTACCTGAGTCACTAAAAGTGGCAGTCATTAAGCCATTATTGAAGAAACCAAACCTAGAACCCGATAAATTGGAAAATTATAGACCTATTTCAAACCTTCCATTTCTTTCAAAATTATTGGAGAAAATTGTTGCTAAGCAACTAAGTGCATACCTTAGCTCTAACGGTATCCATGAAGTATTCCAATCTGGGTTTAGACCCCACCACAGCACAGAAACCGCACTTATCAAGGTTACAAATGATTTATTACTGTCAGCCAACCGTAACTCTGTGTCGGTTCTTGTGCTCCTCGACCTGAGTGCAGCTTTTGATACAATTGACCATGGAATTCTCCTGGACAGACTCCAGGCCTGTGTTGGACTTCATGGACAGGCACTTGCATGGTTTCGATCATACCTATGTGACTAGAAACAGTTTGTCAGATTAAAAGAAGATGAGCCCAGCTCCTCAATAATGAAATACGGTATTCCACAAGGATCAGTACTAGGACCAGTACTCTTCTCGCTATATATGCTACCACTTGGCAATATTATCCGGGCACATGGCGTAGAGTTCCACTGTTATGCGGACGATACCCAGATTTATATTTCAATGAAACCTGGCGAAGCACTGCCGCTTTCACGGTTAGAGGCCTGTATTGTAGATATCAAGGTTTGGATGCTTTCAAATTGTCTGCTCCTAAATTCAGACAAGACTGAAATGTTGGTTTTAGGTCCCAAAATATTAAGGGAGAAATTGTCTACTCTCACCTTAAATTGTGATGGTTGTTTGGCTGAACCTAATATGGTCGTTAAAGACCTTGGTGTCACCATTGATCCTGATCTATCTTTTGACACCCATATAAAAAACACACCCAGAATTGCCTTCTTTCAGCTGCGCAACATAGCTAAAATTAGACATTTCCTGTCAGTCGAGGATGCTGAAAAATTGATCCATGCGTTTGTTACGTCTAGGTTAGACTACTGTAACGCCCTGCTTTCTGGCTGCCCTAATAACTCGTTAAAGCGTCTCCAGCTTGTGCAGAATGCAGCTGCTCGTATCTTGAGCAGAACTAAGAAGTATGAGCACATTACACCAGTACTAGGGTCGCTTCACTGGCTACCCATTAAGCATAGGATAGACTTCAAGGTTTTGCTCCTGACTTTTAAAGCTCTGCATGGACATGCACCTGTGTACATATCGAACCTGCTCCAACCTTATAAGCCCACAAGGTCACTCCGATCTCAAGACGCAGGCTACTTGGTAGTTCCAAGAATTTCCAAGAACCTAAAAGGTGGTAGGGCTTTCTCCTACAGGGCCCCACTACTGTGGAACCAGCTTCCAATATTTATAAAGGAGTCAGACACAGTCTCAATATTTAAATCTAGATTAAAAACGCACCTCTATGCTCAAGTTTACAATCAGTTATAGTCTGGAGACAGGGTGCGAGAAGCCTGTAGTCATAGAGCTTTGTAGGTGGCAATCCTTTCCTTACTGTCACCTGTCAATCAGCTGTGACCCGACTTTACATGGGCTGGCTCTTGATAGGCGGGTATGGTTGTCTACCCCTCATGACTGCATGGGCTCTCCATCCCTGTCCTAGTAGATATGCAGCCATATTCTACTCCTGGCGGGGTCCCCAATACATACCACTGGCACTTACTCACTGTCTGCTATATTGCAAATTCCTTAACTGCTGTTTCCACCCTCTTCCCCATGCTGCCGGCGGGGCTCTTGCCCCAACCCTCGAGAGTGCTTCGAGAGTCGTCTGGTCTCCCCCACCTCTGTGGTCCAGCCCCTCTTTCGTCATTGCCTCCACCCTGCCCACATCGGCCGCCACCTGCTGTTCCCCATCACCGCCACCCGGCCCCACCCATCATCTGAGCCACATCACTTATCATATCTTCTGCATAAACTGGCTGACATGCTGGTCACCAGTTGGCACCCTGAGCCGACCAGAGGAGGATGGGTTTCCCCCTTGAGCCTGGTTCCTTCCAAGGTTTCTCCCCATCTGCCACAGGGAGTTTTTCCTTGCCACTGTTGCCTTAGGCTTGCTCCTGTGGGGGTTTAGGCTAGGGCTGTCTGTAAAGCGTATTGTGACAACTGTTGTAAAATACGCTATATAAATAAAATTTGATTGATTGATTGATTTTCACAAATAATATGCTGTCTAATTTTACTTTTATAAAAATTCCAGAAGCAGGAAAAATTAAAACTTAGCATTTACTGTTCATCATCTTTTTTATTATTTAAATTCCTGTATGTATTTCTATTTTAAATTGGTTCATAGCTGTTCTTATACTGCATTGTGGTCCTGTATTTTGTTCCTTTCGCTCACTTCTGCAATGAGAAGAATGTTCAAGTTGCCTTTATTGTCAATCTTTTCATTTTAATTGACTGTAGTTAAAATGATAGCAACATTACTGGCACAAATTATGGATAAGCTGTCTTTATAAAGTTTGATGATTAATGCAATATTTTGTAAAAGAAAAAAATCTCTCTTCTTGGCATAATAAATGTAATATGTAATAAACTTACTATCAACATAAAACAAAAATGCAGAAATAATTAACATTTGAGTGAAACAAGTAATAATCATTACAAATTCCTACACGTATTAGATCATACCAACATAATTCAGCATGTATCACATATCTTACTGGTGGAAATTTTCTAATCGGCACATATTGTATATATAGGAGACGAGAGAATGTCTGATGTGCTTCAGCGATTTCGTAGCCCAGCGCTGAATTGGCTTACTTTTACACACGCGGACTATTAAACCCGCCCTTATATGCCCATATATGCTTGGATTCATTAGCATTTTTTTCTGGCTTCTCATCAAAGGTCCTCGTGAAAAAGGCTGAACATACATCAGAGGGAAGCGTCTCCATCTATGGTTAAGGTAACGATACAGACAATGAAACTGCCAACCTGGGCAGAGGGAAACAATATTCCGCTTGCCACATACAAAATAAGCAATTCAACGAACACTCAGGGGCATCTACCCTACTGTCAAATAATAATACAGCGTGCTTCTCTTACCTTCCTGTGCTTGTGTTGGTGGTAGTACAGAACCCAAGCCCCAATGCATCTGTGGAGGAGAGCAGTTTGGTGATTTTTCCTGGCCTTCTCCATGTGCAGTCTCTCCTGCCGAACCTCCTGGCCTCGTTTCTTCCAACGCTGATACGCCTGTTGCAACCACACTGAGACAACCAGAGTTTTTATATTATTTTACTTCCAGATCTCTGACGTTTCTACTCTCTTGCACATCCTCAGGTCAGTCCATATTAGAATATTTTGCATAATGACTTTAACAGCATCATGTATAAGGATACATTGAAATACTGCAAGGGTAACAGGACTCATTTTATGTCTCAGAATTCTAAATTATAAGTTAAAATCTGACTGGCCACCAGAGAACCAGGCACAGCAACATTAATAATGAGGTGGAACCTGACCAATAGGATGCACCTTTGCTTACCTCCCTGCAGGTAAGTCCGTGCTACCTTCACTTCCTCTTCCTGTTGATGGCGAGAGTAAATCGCATAAACTGTGGCCTCTCTCCACATCATCAGCACCTGAAAGAAAAGAGAAAATGGAGAAGGTCATAAAGACATGGAGTGTGTCATCCTCAGAGGCCACCTCTACAAATACATAAAAAAACTTAATTCAAATCATTTGTGCCTAATACTCTTTCAAGAGCAGAAGGGAACGTATATAAAGTGTCACCAGAAAAATACATTTGAACACATTTTTGAAGGAGAATTTCTGGGGAAATAAACAATTGAACAAAATGTACTATTAATGCATTCAATAATAAAGGACATGGGCATCTGAAATACCACAAGGCTTAAATTAGCGGCCTGGTGTCATAAGTGCATAGAACACCCATTTATAGGGAGACCTGGCTGTTGGAGACCAACATCAAAACAGTTTCTCACTTATGGGTACACCCCATTCTTAAAGTAGGCCAGCATTGAAACTACCAGTGTAGTGTCTTTTCATATTTTTGCAAGACAACATTTTCAATTGGATCTCTTATGGAGTGACGGGACACAGGCTACCTGTAATAATTAAAATAAACAAATAAATAATTGTAGATATAAGCATGTTTTGATAACCATCATTACATTGCCTTTTAATTTAAATGGCTAGCTTAATAGGTGAGTTTTTGCTTAAATTGCGATGTAAATGAAGATATTATAATATTATATATATTGTAATAATCTTTCGGGATGAACAGGCTGTCCACACACACAGGTTCAATTACGCATGAAACAGTTTATTTAAAAAAACAAGGGAAAATGAGGGAAAACAAATGAATGAAGCCACTCTCTACTTTCTGGTTACTTTCACGTCTCGAGAGAGAGACCACACATGCAGCTCAATCAGAGGGTTCCTTGTAATTGGTAGCTCAGTGGATGGGGGCTGAGCTTGATGTGGGGGGGGGGGGGTAATTCCACAGTGCATCTCCCAAACCCAGCTTACAAAGTGAACAGGAATGGTTATCAAAATGACACAAACATGAACCATACACACTAAACACAACAATCCACAGATTACAAGGTTACTACAATATAATATAATAATATAATATTATAATATAATAATATCATAATTGTATTATTATTATTATTATTATTATTGTTATTATTATTATTATTATTATTATTAATACACCAATAAGAGTTTTACAAATTTCACTTACTAGTCAATAACACTTCTAATGGGAACAGTGATGTTGTGCCTTGGACTGAAGAATCGTTGTCGGGTGTAAATCTTGTTGTGGAGATTCGAAGCACATCGCAGAAGTGACTGTCAGTTATCTTGGCTCTCAATCGGCTCTTGTTCAGCGTCATTACAGAAAATGTTTGCTCACATATCTATGTGGAGCCAAGCAAACTGAGTACTTTATTGCCGTGGCGCCTCATCAGTGGAAATCTGGACTTTTCCAAGCTCCTGTAGAACTCTGGCAGTGGAAACTTGAGATAACTTCTCGCAGTGCAGGCAAGTGTGTGTCAATGCGCTCACTGATTTGTCTCTCAAAAAGACGAAGCCTCATGGCAAATGATTTAATGTGCACGTACATTTGAGACAAGACACTTGCAAGCTTTTCTTAAGCGCGTTCAGCTGGCCAGTGAGGTCCACTAAAAAGGCCAGGTCTGCCAACCACGCAGGGTCGCTCAGTTCATCAAGTGTCAGGCTTTTTTCTTGCAAAAATCGGTTGATTTCAGATCTCAGTGAATAGAACTGCTTAAGAACAGAGCCGCGACTCGGTGAAAAAGTATTCATTTTTGCCAGCGTGGCTGAAATCTCCTGCATTCGCTTTCTGTTTTTCAGTTCCTTGGTGCTGCCATTTCTAGCTATAAGCTTGCTAACATTAATGTACACTGTACAGAATTAAAGTTTTGAAGAGGGGAAAAAGGAGGGGGAGATGATCCATTCTTAGATGCGGTTTTACGTGTTAGCGAAACCCAGTATGAAAACTAGGAACATCATTTTTTTTACTTTCTTAATAGCTGATCTTTTTTTAAAAATGGTTCTATCCCGCCTGGACTACTGCAACTCTCTTCTGGCTGGACTACCGGCATCTGCCACCAGACCCCTGCAGCTCATTCAGAATGCTGCGGCTCGTCTGGTCTTCAACTTCCCCAGACACTCCCACGTAACTCCCCTGCTCACTACCCTCCACTGGCTGCCTGTTATAGCTCGCATCAAATTTAAAACATTGGTCCTAGCATACCAGGCAGTCAAGGGATCAGCCCCAGCATACCTCCACAAGATATTCAAACCCTACATGCCAGCCAGATCCCTCCGTTCTGCTACCTCAGGACGCCTAGCACCTCCCCCTCTTCGCACCTGCACTTCCAGAACACGTCTCCTGTCTGTTCTGGCCCCACGATGGTGGAATGACCTCCCTGTGGAGGTCAGAACAGCTGAGACTGTGACCCATTTCAAACGACGACTGAAGACCCACCTCTTCAGGCTGCACCTCTCCCCATCCCTCCCTTCCCCCCTGTAAATGACTAAACTTAGGGTTGTAACTAGGCAGCTGTTTCATAGGTGACTTAGTTGATGCGCCTGTCTTAACGACTACTTGTATTTTTATTTATTTTTATTTTTCCATAGATTGCGTTGTTGCCGTTCTCGTTGTTAGTGTTAATCAGTTTAACCATCAGGGTCCAAGTTGAACTATGCGGTTGTTCCCTGTACTTGGACCGGTACTTCTCTCTAGGGGTTTCGTCATACTTGTTCCTGGTTATGGTTATACACTTTGTTGTACGTCGCTCTGGATAAGAGCATCTGCCAAATGCCTGTAATGTAATGTAATGTAAAAAAAATTTTTTTACTTTCTTAATAGTGGGCCAAATTAGATTTTATTTGTAAAATAACTTGCGGGCCATTTCAATAATGGCGGTGAGCCACCGATGGCCCGTGGGCCGTAGTTTGGACACCCCTACTATACAACATCATGCCTGCTTCAGCCGAAACTGAAAAAAGTGCATAATGGCCGAATGCTGGATTTGTGTTATGCAGAGCGCAAAGCGTTATCCAAGAATAGCTTACCAACTGCTCTGGTTAGCGTAGTATAGTTAATATGGTAACAGTTCAGTTTTTTACTTTATAGCCTATTATACAAAGTCAGGGCATTTTTGTTTACACTGAACAAAAATATAAATGCAACTCTTATCAATTTTTATTGAGTTCAAAGGTAATAAACGTAAATCAGTCAAGTGAAATATATTCATTAAGCACTTATCTATTGATTTCATGTGATTGGGGATACAGATATGCATTTGTTAGTCACAGATTCCCCAAAAAAGAAGATACCATGAACAGAATACCAATCAGTATCCTGTGTGACCACCATTTGCCTCATGCAACGCAACACATCTCCTTTGCATTGAATTGATGAAATTGTTGACTGTAGCCTGTGGGATTATTATCCCACTCCTCTTCAATAGTTGAACAAAGTTGTTGGATATTGGTGGGAAATGGAACACGCACTCGTATGTGCCGGTCCAGAGCATCCCAAACATGCTCAATGGGTGAATGTCTGGTGAGTATACAGGCCATGGAAGAACTGTTACATTTTCAGCTTCAAGGAATTGTGTACAGATCCTTGCAACATGGGGCCACGCATTGTCATGCTGAAACATGAGGTGATGGTGGTGAATGAATGGCAGCAATGGGCCTCAGGATCTCATCACAATATCTCTGTGTATTCAAATTGCCATGGATAAAATGCACTTGAATTCTCTGCCCATAGGATATGCTTGCTCATACCAACACCCCAGCACCACCATGGGCCACTCTGTTCACAACGTTGACATCAGCAAACCGCTCACCCACCCGACACCATACACGCTGCCTGCCATCTGCCCAGACAGCTGAAACCGTGATTCATCAGTGAAGGGGACCATTCTCCAGTGTGCCAGTGGCCATCAAAGGTGAGCTCTCGCCCACTCACGTCGATAGTGACACCGAACTGCAGAAAAATCAAGACCTCGGTGAGGACGTTGAGCACGCAGATGAGCTTCCCAGAGGCGATTTCTGACAGTTTGTGCAGAAATTCTACGGTTGTGTAAACCAACTGTTTCATCGGCTGTCCGTTTAGCTGGCCTCAGACGATCCCGCAGGTAAAGACGCCGGATGTGGCGGTCCTGGTCTGGCGTAGTTACACGTGGTCTGCGGTCGTGAGGCCTGTTGGACGAACTTCCAAAATCTCTGAAACAACGCTGGAGGCGGTTTATGGTGGAGAAATGAACACCCATTACTCTGGCAACAGCTCTACAGGACATACCTGCAGTCAGCATGCCAACTGCATGATTTCTTAACTCTTGAGGCATCTGTAAGATGGTGTTGAACAACAAAAAACTCAACGTTTTAGGGTGGCCTTTTATTGACCCCATCATAAGGAACACCTGTGTAGTGATCATGGCTTTTAATCAGCATCTTGATATGCCACACCTGTGCAGGAGATGGATTATCTTGACAAAGGAGAAATGCTAGCTAACAGTGATATAAACAAATTTGTGGGCAAAATCTCAGAGAAATTAGATCTTTGTGCACAAATAACAAATCTTTGAGGTATTATTTAAACGCATTAAAATGGTTTATTTCAGTGTTCAGTGAGCAGCGTTTTTCACAGCTGTATTAGCATACCTTCCGCTATTGTTGGCTTTACCTTGTTGCTACAACGGAATACAAATTTTAAGTGGTAAAAGAATGCTTTCATGTATGCCCAGGTAGACACTATTGTCCAGTGTGTCACGCATGGGGGTGTAGTTATAGATGAGACCAAAACCAAAGGTGAAAGTCTTAAATTAAAATGTCAACAGCAATAAAACTTGAGATTTGGCCAAGAGGTGGTGTGCAGAAGCATTTTGTGATAAATGTAATTTAAAAAAACAGAGAGAAGCAGAAAATGTATTTATAAAAGTACGTCACTAGCCTATACACAACCTATTTATCTACACACACTAGTAGTGAAACTGCAATCATTAGAAAATGTGTATCTCATCAGTTTGATTCCTCAAGCTCATGCATGCTTTATTTTCATTTTTATTCACAGCTATTAAAAGAAACTGACTATTGGACAGACTAATTGAATATTTACTGTACTTTGGTAAAGAACCTGAAGTACGGCAAATCCTGTTCTGAGGCTATGTAACAGGCGTAGCATACCTTGGAGAGAAGAATGTGTTGGTATTGTTTAGAGGCTCTGCTCTGGGAGGCCTTGTCTCTCACCAACAGGGTGATATTCTCCTTCCATGTGTACAATGCTTTCCTAGGAGTAGATAAGAACACAGACCCAAAGGATTTATGTAAAGTACAATAGGGAAAAAGACTATTCCTGCTACAGAAGCTGTGAAGAGGGTTATGGAGGGTTAAGGTGAAGCCACACTGTATGCGGCACCGCCTCCATTCATTTTGAATGAGAGGTGGCGGCAGACCCCCACAAGCCATGTTGGGATTGCAGGCAGCGTGGCGTGAGGCGGCGAGACGCCGGGGGAGATGGCCAAAGTTCAACTTTGACCCCCAGGCGGGTCAATGCCGCATTTCGGTAACCAATCAGATTTGATGTAATGATCCGTCAGGTAAATTGTCCCAATTTATTTCTGAATTTAGTTCTACATTCTATAGTTCCACAATGGAGGACTCACTCATAATTGCCTTTATCGGGTTTCCCAACTTTACACGATCTCCTACAGAGACACCGATAAGAGGAATGCAGCGTGGAGAAAAGTCTCTGAAATTGTCGGTGGCTCTGCTATGTAGATATAGCCGTTACTATTAGTTATCACTGTCCAATCTGAATAAAAATCATTTCTGCAGTAACCTAGCTCTGAAAAACGTTAGTCAACTGTCTAAGTTGTCTAATGTCTAGCTAGTGAGTAACAACCAACAATAACAACAAAAACATTTTCCAGTTGCTAGTTGTTCGTGATTGTTTCTACCAGCCACCTAGCTAGCTAACCAGACATAACTTTGAAGGCAATAGCTGGCTAATTAGCCAGACGATGTTTTTGACGATGTTTTAGTTGTTACTCACTAGTTAGACATTAGACAGCCTAGCTAGGCAGCTGACTAACATCTTTCAGATATAGGTTACTGCAAAAATGATTTTTATTCAAACTGGACAATGAACGTGAAACACGACATTAAACCCAGTCAACATTTAGCGTACACAACTGTACAAATATAGGTGACATGCCCACAAGCGACCGATTGTGGGATGCAGGAGTGGCGCCAGGGTGCATCGCCGTGTAGTGTGGCGTCACCGTTAGATTTCCAGAGCAGACAGATAAACAGTGGTAGTCTGCAACGTCTATCTAAAAATGTAGAATTCATGTACTATTCCCGTAGGGATGCAGAGACCGATTTATGTCCTGTATTTTTTAATGATTTATTTTTATTTACTAACATTTCTTTATACAGGGTAGGTTGACTGAGTACGCATGCACTTTTGCAGCAATGCCCAGTGAATCTCCCCCCCCCCCCTCACATGTGTCTGGGATTGTGGGAGACACAGGGAGAAAAAACTCCACAAAGAAAGGCACGTAGTTCATAATTTTGATTTTAAAAAAGTACCTCAAAAGATTTTGATGGTGCAGTCTCTGACGCTCCTCTGCAATGCGGTTAGCCTGTTGTGCCCTGTGGTGGTACTCCTGTGTGAGGGAAAGACTTCTCTGTTAGGTTAAGCTTGCCAGCTTATCAGAAGGACCTTCTCTCCAAGTGACCATTTCAACTCTTATTCTCAAAGTGTCACACAGCAGGAACTCTAATCTCACAAATTATTAAATACCAGTACAGGTGTGCAACCAAATAAAATACAAACATTTATTATAAAAAGCTTGTCTGTTGAATTCAATTTTACAATGCAGGGAAACAACAAAGTCAAGCATGGATGCATCACCGACATCTACAGTTGAGGCCAAAAGTTTACATACACCTAGGCTAAAGATATTCAAACTCTGCACTTTGCATTTCACGTTACCATACATTTATTTTAATTAGGGCATCAACTTTGTTCACATCAGAGGTCATTTTAAAACAATTAAGAGACAGAGTTATTTCAGCTTTAATTCACTCAATGAATATTAATCACAAAGTGAAAGTGAAATGTTCTGACAAAAGCCTCAAAAGATGGCAACATCTGCCTCGTCTCCAAAGTGCATCAGCATAGAGCTTTGACAACTGCTACCGCCATGTATACAATTCAAATAACATGCACAGTGGTTTAAGGCTTCATTTTACACAATTGCCTGTACAGCAGAGGTTCTGCTGGCCAGAGGGAAATACATGTGGGGTCCGACAGTAGGGGGCAGCAGAGTGCCATTTTTCCTCACAAGGAGACCTGCCATTATATCGCATTGATGTCTTCAGAGAAATTGTAGTTGATGTCACACCGTGACATCATTTTTAGAGGAACGCGTAGCTCTAATTTGGACAGAATTCATATTTGGAAAAAAAGCCATTATGTTTTGTTTGGTTTACAGTGGAATCAACTCTGCTCTGACAGACTACAGACAGGCATGATGTGCACCCTTGGCATGTTCTACAAGAACAGCTAAAATTAGTTTAATTTCTTCACAACCAAATCCCACAAGGAGAGCAAAAGCAACTTGCAAGACTTCAGTCAATGGCTGCAGCAGTGGCAGGATATAGGCGATTTCATTAAATGATGCATCACACAATAAATATGAGTAAAGGCATACAGTATATTTGTTTTACTGCACCAATACCACTAAATATTGCTTTATCCCCTTGAAAAATTTGGTTTTAAATCATGTGACTAACTTAACCAGTCCAAAGCTTTCCACTTTTGCCGATTGGTTAATGCATTGGTTGCATTACCACAATGATGCATTTCTTTGTACGTAGGCAGACAAAATCTCTGTACACTCCCGAATTCATCCTACTGCTGCCATCCTATGTTATATCATCAATAAAGACGAGTGAGCCTGTTCCAGAAGCGGCTTTACACACCCAAGACAACACACTATCGTTTCCATTCTTCACAGATGAGGGAGATCCTTTGGATCACGAGCTGTTCCTTCCTGTTCCTCCACACATCTGGCTTTCCATCGGTTTGGTAATGCCAAACCTCGTCTCATCTCAATGAAACAGAACTCCAGAACTCTTCTGGCATGTCTGTATTTTTCTGCAAATTCTGATCAAGCTTTTTGATTCTCGCAGTGTAGCCACTATTCATAGCAAAAGGAGGGATTCAGGTCAAGTACAGGAACATTACACTATTTTAAAGTTATTCTGTATGGCCATTCTAACGTATCGCCTGTGATAATTTAAAGTTTTACACTGTGCAGTTACGAGTGCAAAGTCAGTGTGCTGCTTTTTTGCCTTTTATCTGTTTTCTTAACTCTACTTACACCTGATCAATGGCAACTCGATCCCACCGTCCCACGAACCTAACCCCAGCGCGGTTAGCCCTACGGGGCAGGGACCAAAAAATTGATGCCCGGGTAAAGATAGCCAACATTTCCCCATTTTCTCGTATCAGAATAAGCCTTTTCATTTTATTATCTTTTATTTGAAAATACAAATATGCCCAAACGTATGTGGACACCCCTTCTAATAAGTGGTTTTGCCTACTTTAGACACACTTTTTAAAATAAAGCATAGTCATGCAATCTCCATAGACAAACACTGGTAGTAGAATGGGTTTGTCGATAATCCTCCCCCTCCCTTTGGAATTAACTCAGACCAGAAACACTGTGTGGCTAAAAAGTATGTCGTTTCATAGATCATGTTCCCTGGATTTTACGATGGAATGCAATGTATGACATTAAATTGAAATCACTGATTGAAAACCTTAATGTCCCTACAGATAATGGTTGTTGAGTCCTGACAGCTAAAACCTACACATCTGCTGTTGAAATTAAAATTAAAACTTAGATGTTTTTTTATAGGTATTCAAAACTGAATTACCACCCAAAATAATCATGTTTGGTCTCATTAGAAAGATTCAATTCAGGAATCTTTTGATAATAATATCATGGTACTTAGATATGTTGTTTTTACCAACATAAGTTCATATACAGTTGTTATACCTGATATACAGATTGTTTTGACTTGTTGGTTGATTCCACCAGGTTACTGTAGACTGACCTATTCGGCAATTTAATTGATAAATTGCACAAACAAGGTCCATATAGAAATGGTATGCCAAGTTTTGTGTCGAAGAACTTGACTGGCCTGCAAAGAGCGCTGACCTGAACCACATCGAGTACCTTTGGGATGAACTGGAACGCCGACTATGAGTCAGACCAAATAGCCTAACGTCAGTGCTCGACCTCTCTTGCAGCTGAATGGAAGCAAATCCCTGCATGTTCCAAAATCTACTGGAAAGACTTCCCAGAAGAGCGCAGGCTGTTATAGCAGCAAAGGGATGACCACCTCCATATTAATGCCCATGGTTTTGGAATGAGATGTTCAACAAGCACATGGGCATGATGTTTGAGTGTCCACATACTTTTGTATGTGTTATATATGTGTGTGTGTGTGTGTGTGTGTGTGTATACTAACTGAATTAACTACAGGTGACACAGACACACACACGCACACGCACACGCGCACGCGCACGCACACACACTCAGGTAGAGATATTTAAAGGTATTTAAAATATCTTTTTTATATTAAAAGGTAGAGAAACACATATATTGAATAACAAACCAAAGTACAAATTTGTTTTTCAATTTCTACCCACAGTAACACAAAACGATGACTTTTACTTTAAAAAAAAAAATCTAAGACATGACTTTCGTCTATCCAATCATTTTGCAAAGTGGGAAGTGGAGGGGTAATTAAATTGAGTGAAATCTTATCTACCTTAATTTTTATTTCTTTTTTTTTTACCCAGGGAGCCTAAAACCTTTAGCCTGTAGTGCAAGTAAAAAAGGCACTAAAGAAATGTGGCAAATAAGGATGAGTTAGGCTTAGATGTGTGGGGTAAACATGGTAAACATTAGCAAGAAGGTTATTCCCAGAAAGAAATTGCAAAGAAGCTTACAATTTCCAGGTGCAGTGTTTATTACACACTCAGAAGGTTCCAGCTGATGAGCAGTAATGCAAAAGGAGAAGACCAGAAAGATAAAGAGGCAGAAGACAAATATCTTGTGTAAAACTGCACCACAACTACAGGAAGAACTCAATGCAACTAAAGAGAAACCAGTTCCACTGACTACAGTGAAACGGCAACTACAATCTGCTGGTCTAAAAAGATGTGTGTGTATCTGTGAGAAAAAAAGCCCTTGCAATGTGCTGTGAAAAATAAGACTCCAGTGGGCAAAGCTCCATCAACACTGGACTAAAAAGATTGGGAAAAGGGAGATGCACATCCTTATGATACTGGGTGACTTCAACATGTTTGCTGCCCTAACAGCTCATTAGCCTTTTTAAATGTAGTTGAGGCTTTTAATTTACTTACAGCCGTCACAGGTTCCTCATATACCAAGGTTATGACTTGGTCTTGTCACATGGCTTACCTTTAAATAACATGGTTTATGTAGATGTAGGAGTCACCAACCACGAGTGCATCATGTTTGAATCGGTGACTTTAAATCAGTCCGAAAGCAGGTGTAACTCAGTATGTGCCCACATTTTTAATACTGCCTCTACTGCCAAATTTGCTGAAGATTTTACTTAGTCTTCATTTGTGATGGGATCCAATCTGGATGTTGATATTATAGAATATATTTTAATAATACCCATTCCATGACACTGGACCAATTATCCCCTTTAAGGCAGAGAAAACCCTCAAAAACTTTGTCGTAAGTCAGAGCATCGGTGGAGAAACTTTAAACATTCATCTTGACTCATCAATGGACAGTTTTAACGCTACAGTTAGAAATACCAGAGCACAGTATTTCTCTGACCTGATTGCTGATAACGCTTCAACTCCAGTGTTCTCTTCAATGTTATCAGTCGCATCACTCAACCTCCGCCATGCAACAGTATTGATCCCTCCCCAGATGAATGTGAATAATTAAAGGTTCACATCGCACAGTGAATACAACTTTGGCCAAATTCCCTGGTGGGGCAGTTTTGTATGACCATCACAAAAAATAAAGGTAGTCAATTAGTCTACGGTAGGCCTATTCTATCATATGGGCTGCGCTGTAAGTGCCAGGGAGCAGAAAGATTTACAAACTGAATAATAAAATAAAGACTTGTTCAAACTGGAACTTAAGAGACTTCAAAAATTAAAATAAAATCACACTTGACTTGAAATTGAAAACTTCAGCTAGCTAGAGTAAGAGCACTTATTATCGACCACCGGGGGGGGGGGGGGGGGGGGCGTGTATCCACCACCCTAACCACTAGTGTATTTACTTTGTATGTATTAGAGAGAACTGGACATTGTTACCTAATAAAATGTAAGTCCTGTAAAAATACACATAATAAACTGTCTAAATGTAAAAAACCAACTTCATACATATGCATTTAGTTATATTAATACAGCCTTATTTACAATGTCAAGTTTAAGATCAGCAACACGCTCGGAATTATCTCATCGCGACCCATTAAATGCAATGGCGCAGAGGTTGCTTTGAAGAACTGCTTTCCTAACGGCTATTTTGCGTCCTGCGACTTGGGTTACAACAGTGAATAAGTACGGATTCCTAGACGTGCTGATAGCTACCACCCTTTCTCATATTAACCTCAAATACGCAAGATAGGACACTACAGTATGCTAGCAAATTTATGTCAAGTTCCATTCATTTATATGGGGTAGTCGATACACGTCCCCATAGCTAGCGCTGGACCACCTCTGACTTATTTTCCGGCACAGAAAAAAATCGTGAAAGTACTGAAAAAATAACCACTGGAGGATAACAAGGACATTTTTTCCTACATAACTAGGTACAGGTTGTTACCGATATTTCGCCTATTTCATGTATATTTGCAAATCTGTTTACGTTTTCTTGTCTGTCGAACGAAGGTGGTCGCTAATAGGTGCTCTCACTCTAGCATTAGCGATAGACGTACATCAACCCATTAACGGTCACGTTTATTTTTTTTTGCCACCTCATGTGGCTCTCCTATTGCTAGGCAGAATTCGTAGGGGCAGAAACATTTCTGCCCCTCCGCCCAATATAATTTGCAGGAGGTTTTCCCTGCTTACACAGATCACGCTCACGTTGTTCCCCTAGCAACGATGGGGCAGAGTGCTCTGCTGCCCCACAGCAGAGAGATGGGGCAGAGTGCTCTGCTGCCCCACAGCAGAGAGATAGGACAGGGAGCGCAGTCCGCAGCACGAGCACACACATACCCACAAAGGAAATTACTCCAAAACAGCACTATAAGGATTGTGAGTCAAGTTTATTATATTTATACACGCCAATTTCACCACTGAATCACCATTTTGTATTAAATTTAAAATACATTATGCCACAACGTTCAGATGTTATGAGAATCTTGCACCACAGTGCCATCTTTGGCGGGGCACTGCCCCACATGCCCCTAATGTAAAAACGCTCCTGCATGTATCTAATTTAATTAAGTTACTAAACACCCATATGCGTAATGATTTTACACCGCACTGTATGGTTTCATGTTGAGCGAGTGCTTACATATTTAGAGGGGTGTATTTACCTATGTATAAAATGTGCTTAAAAGTTTGTCTGGATATTTACCTTCCAGCCATGTAGTGCGCGTGCCAACAGCTTGCAGTGGCGGTAGTGATCTAGTTCCTCTAGTTTTCTCTTCTTCTCCCTCTTGTGTTGGACATACTACACACACAAACACAAAATATAATGTAGACACAACCTCCACACATCTCACTCCTATTAGTACATTCACACAAGGGCTGTCAAACATTGGTTAGATATTCAAATGCAATTCCAATTTGAGAAAAAAAAATAAAAATAAAGAAAGTAATTAGAGCGTGAACAGTAACATCTGAATGTAAAAGAAGAAACAAAGGGTATCTATATTGCAGCCATTTTTCCTTTCACCATGGGTTGTGTATTATGCATGTACGGCAAATGCAGCAAAAACTTTATTGTATCCATTTTAGGAACATACTTATGGACACTTTTTGTTATGAAATAAAATTGCTGCACATTTTAATCCTTGTAACGTCCATGCATACTTGCATTCGACTTATGTCAACCCCTGATTATAAATGTGTACTGTATGTACATCTTAAAATCCATCTAAAATCCCCTCAGAGACAAACTATATGATTTGTGTGAGCACAGGAATATATCTCTCTACCCCCTTCCCGCTCTCCGCTCCACAAACAGAAAGGGAACATCCTTGGGACAAAGCCATGTTCGTATCTTCACTATACAGACCTAGCGTGTCCACAAAAGATTTTTCTCCTTTGTAAGTTATGACTATTAACTCCCAGAACAGACATTAGGACACCATATAAGGGGTAAGAGAACCCACATGGCTACATGCCACAAAGATCCATTTTCCAGTTAAGTTGGAATACAATCTATGGCATTTAATTTAAATCAGAGTGAAAATCTATTTAGATAATGGCTGTTGAGGCCTGATAGTTGAAATATCCATTTTAAGAACCAGTTCCAGTTTCAAGTATAAACCAAAGTGGTACGACTTGGTTCTGTTACACAGAAAATATTTTGCCTGAAACTGGAAAACGCAACTGGCAATTTGTCTACAAAAATCGCCTCGTTGTCAGAAGCAGTAGTAAACTTCCATGTTTATTTATGGCCATGAATTACCTCTTAATTTTATTTGGCATTATATAAGCACGTACCCCATGATGTAATGTTAATTCTCTCAGACCCAAAATCATCCGCAGTCACTGGGAGACACACCTCACACTCCCATCAGTTACACTGAAGAGAGTTAATAGTCTTAATCCAGCATCCCTGATACCGACATCAGAGGAGGGTGATCCTCATGAATGTGACATTGTAAAAAAATAACCCTCCCACATTCTGGGGTTAGAGAGACCCCCACTGCAGGTGGTCGCCTCGTAAAGTGTGGTTTGCTCCCTGGAGCATCAGCACAGGTTGCTGAACTCAGAGCATTAACGGAAGCTTGCAATGCCACTGTAGGTTATAAAGTGAATATATGTATATACAGACCCTAGGTAGGTTTTTGGAGTGGTTCATGACTAGAGGTTTTCTTACAAGTGAAGGATCACCTATATGTCACAAGGAGGTGGTTTTGAACCTCCCTCCATACTGATATCCAACAACCAAAGGAAGTTGTAGTTCTTAAACTGAAAGCTCATAGCAAGAATCAGGATGAGCATAGCATTGGAAATGCACATGCAGACTACCTAGCTAGAGAAGCTGCTCTCAATGGAGATGTGGATATTTGTAAAATAGCAGTCATAAATGAACAATTATCCCAGACAACCCAGAGTCTTACGTCCCTGGAAGATCTTAAAAACATCCAACCTTCCGCTCCAAGGTTGGAGAAATGGAATTGGATAGAAAATGAGGGCAAATTGGATGATGAGGACATAAGGCTATTTTCGCATCACCAGGGCTGCCATGGGTAGATGCCCTTCCAAACCAATCTGCTCCGAACATACTTAGTCTTATTACTGGTCCAATCACCAGTAAGACTACAGGGAATATGATCGTGGATCCACAAGAGTCAGATCAAGTTAGTTCTACCTGCACAACCTGCGCGCAGCATCCGATCCGCTGCCTCCAGACGAACCTGGAGACAACTTTTAAGCGTATACACAGCTTTTGTTTTGTTTTTGCATGGTTATTTATTTCCTTTCACTACTTTTCTATTTATGATTGTGTGCACAATTGGCCACTTGAGTGCTTTCTAATGCTACTGTACCCTTTTGGGAACATGGAGCGTTTACAGTATCGGCATCTCAGCGGAGAAGCACAGGCCCCACTATCTCCAACTGAAGTTGTGATATGTACCACAAAAATTGTGTGGAGTTCCTTGACTTTCTTTCTTCACAAAAGGAGGGAAACCCCAAATAATTAAGATCAAGTTTGCGAAGTTCGAAAGCCAAGAAAATTCAACCATTAGGAGGACTGGGAACCATCCTCCTGTTGGGAATGATTATTAAACTAGCACAAACTACCACAAAATTGGAGCACCAACATTTGACAAAACCAGGCCCATTAAAGATCTGTTATCAGTCACTTGGCCCTGTGTGTATAAGCATGCACTACATGGACAGGCCAAACATATGTGTGGATGGCTTTCTCACAGTCAAGATTGATTGAATAGGCGTCTATATGTCCAATTTGTATTGGTATGTATGTATTTCGCTGCCCAGCATTTCTGTTGCCTGAATGATTGTATGTTTCTTGGTATAAATGTCTGTTTGTAAAGGTGAATGTAACATGCTGCGAGGGAAATGTCCCCATGGGGATAAAGAAGTTCTCTATGTATGTATGTACAATATGTATTTGACATGCAGCATTTATTGTATGTAGCAAATATACAATAACGTGTACATTTACTCAAATTCAGTTCAGAAGCAAGTACAAATTTATGTTTCCTGGAGAAATATGCTTCCTGTAGTTACTCACCAGCAGTTTTCTACATGAATTTCAATGTGTTCCATGAGGAAATTCGAAATATTTGACTCTTTGATCTGACACAAAGTTTGCATGACATTGTTAAATGGTAAGATTACAAAGCACAGGGCCAAGTGACTTGAAAGAATTGAGGAAATATTGGGTAGCATTGCTTTGGAATACGTCTTATTTAATTTCGGTGAGGCAAGATAGGCGTCATTTTGATATCAATACTTTTAATGGCAGGCCTGGATTTTGACAGTCTGAATGAATGAGTTATAGACGGTGTATGTCTTGTACGTGTGAGTAACTTGGCATTTTTGTACGTTGAAAACGTGTTTTTGATGAGATATCATTTCTTTTTGCAAAGCGTTTTATTATGAGAGTGAGAAAAGTGAAAGTGACGTGTACCGTGTAGCAATTTCGGTTTGCTATATATGTAAAACAGTGGCTGTGACAAAGGGTGCGATGGCGTAAACGCATCATAAGCGCAGGTGAAATATGGCCAGGGTATGTACTCACGGATTTGACGGCCATCCAACGAGTCTTGATTGACAAAAGAATCAGCAAGTCTGTAGAATTAGAGCTCCCTAGGTCGCAACTTGTGTACCTTTCTGTCCTGCTCCGTTGTCTGTTATTTTGTGGAGATGAACTTTTAGTGTTTGTAAGGTTTATAAGGCATTTTGATAGGCTTATCTGCAGGTGGGAATCCTCTTTGCTGTTTTGCTAAACTAGAACTGGAAAAGTTGATAGCGGAGAATAGGAGCAGACGCATATGTCCCAGCAGGCTTTGCTTATGAGAAAATAACAACAGTGCGAGAGAAATTAGGATGAAATGATGAAATTGCGTAGTTGAAACAATATGTTTTTAGCAGAATGGGCATGTAGGTGAAGGCTGACATGATCACAGAGTATAGTGTGAAGTAAATGGAGTGACCATGAGCGAGCTTATTTTCCTTATCGAATGGTATATATAACAGTCGCTATAAAATACTCGTTATTAAAGTGTATGGTTAAGTAACGTGTGAAATCTATTGCACTGATGTGTTTTTCTCATGTTCAGTACTAGTAGTTATAATTATGAGTGAATCATGATTTTAAATGTAATGTTTTATTGGGGAGTTGCAGGACGTACATACGTAGTAATTGTTTGTATGTGGCTAGATGGAGAACAGGGCGAGGTAACCTGAATGTAGAAACGTGGCGTTTGCTGATAAGAAGGTTTTGTACGGTAGCCAAGTGAAGAAATATAGTTAGTAGAAATGGCACAGCGGTGAACTGGTGCAACTTTTTAATAAAATGAATACATTTGCCGTCATGAAATGCATATGGGTGGCCGTGAGTGAGTTTTGGTAAAGCAAATATAAGCGTAAGAAAACGTTAGTGTAAAAGAGGAAATTCAAGCCTTCAACTGGAGGTTTACCAGTCTGTGACTTTGTTAGGGCAACACCATGACATAGCTATGCAATGCGTGAAATATCATTAGCAAACCTGTCCGTGGTTTTAAAGAAGAACACAGGCGAGTAAGCACAGAAGAGCTCCCGTTGAATCCATATGGCTTTGCAATATTGTAGCCGGTTAATAATTGAACGTGCAGACGGTACGTCATAATGCAGTGTATATGTTCGGTGAACGGCGGGAAGCAAAAGCAATAATTGAGAAGTAGTAGACAATTATTAGTGAGGGTAAAAGCAAGTTAAAGAAAGGCACTCCTAGCTGGGCTTGAACCTACGACCCTATGTTCCCAAGACTGTAACCTTGCCCACTAGGCCACAGGCGGACTAGCTGTTTGTACTGAAAATGTTTCAGAGTAAAAAGGTATGGGTATTTTTCGTGTGTATGCGAGTTTTTGATTGGCTCGTGTAGGTGAAGATTTGGCTGGTGTCGGTAAAATGTCCAATGAGGAGACATGTTATTATTGGGATCGGCGGCAGGAAAAATAAAAATGAGAAGAAGAAGAAGAAAAAGAAGGAGAAAACGCAAAATCCCCTTAGTTTGGGGCTTTATTGTGTGGACATGTATAGTTGTTTATGAAATCTGTCTGTTGAAATAGGGTCAGAATGTACAGCATTTAATGTAGGGCTGAGTGTCTGTGGCTGTTGTGGTTATTTCTGTGGGGAACCCTGAAAAGTGCCAAACTCTCGGTGCTGTATAGGTATGGGGCATGCCCTCGCCAAGGCATAACTTGGCGGGATGGCATACCTGCCATCCCAATATTCGAGGCAAAATTGGATATGGACTTTTCACATTGGTTAAAAAGTTGTGAAGTATTTTCTAGAGTTAGTTGATGAGATTCATGACCTATGTGAAAAAATGCTTGCGCGCCTTCCTTCCTGCACTCAAGGGCAGGAGAGAAGATCAGTTGAGGGTTGAATAGGCATAGGTTTTGGAACCTTTAACACATTTTCCCAAGCTAGGTGGCGAGGGCAGGCCAAGAGCACCAGTGTTACTGAGCAGGACACGCCACTGTGGTTTTAAGTAACAGTTTTTGCTTAAAATGAAGTTGTAGATGGTTGACACATGAATGGGACAGGATGGGCTGAGCACTTAAGAAAATAAATTATGAGAATAAGGGCACCTTTCTCCAGCGTGTCAGGGCCTTTTGAACACAGAGTAGATGGTCATGTCTCACTGCCTGCTGCTCATTTTCTCTTCTGCAAGAGAGTACACACCTCATGAATAAACACATGGACATCATGGACGTCAATGCATACTTTCAACAAAGCAAACACCTCATTTCATCTTCTTCCATTCCACAGCTAACAATCTCTCCTCCATCTCCCAATCAGCATAAGGCAGGTAAAAATAAAAGTGATTAAAACTTGATTAAAATTTGGTAAGAGTCATAACAAGAAAAGATCACAAAATGGGTCTCATATCTTCACTTTCACACAAGCTCTTTCATGTGAAACTGCAATCCTCTGGTGTTACCCTGATTGAATTAGGGCAATGTTGTCTCTCCATAGACACAGGGTTTTGTGAAGCAGAGTGTTCAGGTACAGCCTTGCTGAAGCATTGCTTTTCTCCCGCTCCTCCCTCTCCCAGTCTGCTCTGGAACGCCAGTGGACAAAGACCCGGAGCAAAGCAGATTGGTCTGCATGTAACACTGCCTGTAATGTAAGACAGAGTTCAAACAAGAAAAGAAAAACTGTCCATAGAAATTCAGTTTGGAAATCAAACTACAGGACGTGGTGGTCTGAGGAGGACTGCAATGGGTTTTGATCCATCCCAAGAGAAGTACAGGTGTACAAAGGCCCATGTGATGCAACAAAGTCAACCAACTAAAAAAAGTCTGCCAGCTTTGCATGGGCACCCATTTTCCCTGTATGCACTTGAAACTCCCCCATAATGAGAGCATTTCCCCAAATTGATAAAACAACCTGCTTACTTGTGAAACCATGTCCAGATGTCATTTGGTTTCATTTCTTGCATTCCCTAATATTCTTAATATTCCAAATATAACTGAAATATTACTTTACCATCCTCTCTGCCAACCGTTTGTCCCTCTGTTCTTCAGACTGAGTCAACCAGGTGTAGAATGCCCAGGTACATGTCCGCTGCCTAAGAGCAGTAACATTTTCTTTAAGATACAACTTAAGCAGCTTATCTCAAACTTGTCTTAAATGCAAATAGAGCTTTTTAGGGGTCCAAGCAGGAAGTGCTGGAACCCTATTGTTTTTGCTTGGATTTTCAGGGGTCCAAGTACCACAGGTGCTGAAACCCTATTGTACACTAAATTACCAAAAGTATCTGGACACCCCTTGGTCTGGGACAGTTTTTCATGGTTAGTGCTACGCCACTTAGTTCCAGTGAAGGCACATCTTAATGCTACAGCATACAAAGACATGCTAGACGATTCTGTGCTTCCCTATCAGTCTGGGAAAGGCCCTTTCCCGTTCCCGACAATGTCTCTGAGCACACAGTGAGGTCCATATAGAAATGGCTGTCGAGAACGGTGTAGAAGAACTCGGTTGGCCTGCACAGAGCCCTGACCTCAACCCAATCCAAAACCGTTGGGATCAGTTGGAAAGCCAACTGTGAGCCAGGCCTAATTGCCCAATCAGTGCCCGACCTCACTAATGCTCTTCAGGCTGAATGGAAGCAAATCCCAGCAGCAATGCTCCAACATCTAGTATAAAGGCTTCCCAGAAGTGTGGAGGTTTCATAGCAGCAAAGGATGGACCAACTCTATTAATGGCCATAATTTTGGTTATGTTGGATTTGAGGTGTGTAGCAGCCAATAATGTAATAACTGTCAATAACGTAATAATTTTTCCGTTCTTAATGTAATAAAAGCCGATAATGTAATAACTGACCAATAATGTAATAAAATTTCTGAACCAATAACGTAATAACTTTTTGCACATAATGTAATAAGTTATTAGATTATTGACTGGCTATTACATTATTAGCTGGGTTAATAAAAATCATTAAAAATGTAATAATATACTTGTATCACTATGTATAAGTTTTATTTATTATCAAGTGTCAGACTTCCATAACACTTAGGCCTACCCTTACTGTTGCTTCTTTCAAATAGCTGCTCAAAAACCAGGCCAATCCTGACCCCTGAATCTTAGTCCTAACTCTGAGAAAACACACACACACACACACACCTACTCTCTCTCTCTCTCTCTAGGAATTAATTGTTTGTGTAACTTGATGGTTGGACTTATCTCCAGCCCTGCCTTATACTCCTTTGCCATTTGAGTACCACATTAAGTGGGAGCACGCATGTTTGCAAACACAGACAATTACTCTTATGTTGTATAATATGAAATCTATACCTCTTTGGAGATGCTGTGTTCTCAAATAAAAAAGACCACCACTTCTTTCCATGAAAAATATAATCTTTAATCAAGTGTATTTAAATAACTTCTTCAACCAAACTGGCACTATTATCCCTTGTGCTCAGCTTTCAACCTCTTAATACAAAATTCTAAACTGTAAAATATAGTATATAACATGACCTACAAAGATAACTTTCAGTTTTATCATAATAATAAAGGATGGTTTACCGTCCCTTTTTTTTAAAGAACTAAACATTCTCTTGATACACATTACATTTAAAGTATCTATACCATTGGTCCCAGCATCATGTTTTGTCTCAGAAAACAATATGTGTCATTTTATCAACAGAACTACTTAGTTAAATATTTTTTGCCCAAACTAATATAAAAGTAGTACTGATAATTCTTTTAAAAACATGTCTTTTGCACACCAAATTAGGAAGTATCGATAAGAGTATCGATAAGTATTGGTATTGATAAGCAGTATCAATAGTGGTATTGGTATTGATAAAATCCGAACCATGCCCATCCCTAGTTGTAGAAACTAACTAACTCACGAACAGGTGCAGTTTTCTTATGACATGGCTTGCCATTGTGTCCCTTTCTCTCTTGTTTTAAGCACTTCTTTCATGGTGACTCGACTTGACTTGCTTGAGTCTAAGCACAGAGACATGAGACTTGCTTGAGACTTGAAGGTTAAGACTTGAGACCAAGCGGCCAAAACCAGACTTCGTTTTTGAAGCTCATTTCCTGGTGTTGTAGTTCCTGGTTGCTCACTAGCGCCACTACGGATGGCTCCAGTATAGGTGTTTTCATATCCGGTTTCCATGTAAGTCTACGGTACAAATGCAATAAAAATACAAAGCCACTAATTTTTTCTCACAAGAACAAATAGTCATAATAGGTGTATTTTATTCGTCTTATGACTGTCCATGGGTCTATTTTATGATTTATTGCATCATTTGGGCACAGGGCCAATATTTGTTCTGGACCAATGAGGTACAGCTTGCGTCACTTCCGGATTACTTCGGAGGACTATGCTACAGTAGGGGCCACAGTCTATGGTCACTGGGGTGGGCGGTGGCGCTTCTTGGCCTTGCCATTGCGGCTCCGGCTACGGTCCGCCTGTGCTAAGTCTGAAAATGCAGGCATCCCATTTCGTGGTGATTTCATTATGGCGTGTGCTATTTACAGCTGCACTAGACGACCATAAAATAATCCTCCTCTTAAGTTTTTCGGTAGCCGAGTCATTTTTACTATTTCCTTTAGCCTACTTAACCAAATAATTACTCGGCAGAAAGCGTAATCAGCCTGCTATATTTGGTAAACCAGCAGTAGCCTGTGCTAAAACAGTTCGCAACTTCGGCTACCAAGCCGTTTGACTAGCTAGCTAACCTTAACCGGCAAACATTCAATCTGTCAAACGTGTTTGGCGGCTTGTCAGTCGTGTACATTCCGTAAATGTCTACCTGGGCCATGCTTCAAGCATGTGACAAAGCTACTATAATCCCGATTTTGGGATAAACACTTTTTCAGTTTCACGAAGCGAATTAAGAGTCTCAAGGTTCATTTGCTGAAATCACACACACAGAATTTAACGAAATTAACCATCTTGGCATTTAGAAAGGAATATGTTTTTAGCATTTAAGAGACCGACAAGCTAGGCATTTAAGACAGTGGTTCTCAGAATCGGTTCTGGGGGCTCCTTGCGTATATTGGCTTTTCTCCATTGGTTTTGATGATTTACAAGAAAAAAACGATAGCCTAATAATAATTAGAAATTCAACGTAGGCTACATTATTTTTGTCTTCATGCACCAGGTGGAAAACTTGCTGTACAAAGTGATTTGCGAACGATCGGTCAGCTAGCGTCACCCAGCAAGTGAACACCACAAACGGCGATGGAGTAGCTAGTAGTAGCAGTTACTGGCTCATTAACTGACTGGCGAAAACCTACGACGATAACTTGCTCGGTTAACAGCAGATCTACCAGACAGTTATACGAAAATTAGCCTAGTCATATCACCAGTAGCCTACACATCTCCGATTGATTGACCATCAGTGTAGTCAATGTTCTTCCCCTGTGGTTCATATTGCTAATGCGTGAGCTAACCACGGATAGCCTACCTAGCTCACTGGCAAGCTGATATGCTAGTTAAGCATATTCGTTTTGCTGAGAAACATGAATTGAAGATAACTGAACATAGCCGAATTGTATTTTTAATGTCATACATATAACGTGATTACATGACAGTACAGTCACGGATGGAAATTAAACTCCGTAAACATCTGATAATATATTTTAAAACATAACGGCAGACAGTCAGCTAGCCTCGTTCAGGTTGATGGGCTTTTCCGCACCGGACTGTCAATCAAATTGTAAAAATCACAGAGCGGCTTTTAAACTCTGTGGTTTTGGCTCCAACTCCAAAATGGCCGCGCCCGCCATTGAGCTTCAAAACGTATTTTCGGAGACCCACGGAGAGTCAATGGGTGACGTCACAGTAGCTTTGTCCATATTTTTTACAGTCTCTGCTTGAGACTTGCTTGTGACTTGCACAAGTGTGACTTACTCCCACCTCTGCCTCACTGTCAGGTGAAAAGAAGCAGTTGGCGACTCTACATGTATCAGAGGCATGTGGTAGTCTACACCCTCCCCAGACCAACAGAGGATAGCGCATCGACCAGGACCGTGATACACACACAGAATTGGTATAACGATTAATTGGAGAAAATGGCAAAAATAAAAAAGAATGAACTATAGATATAATTTGCTTCGGTTTTAGACTCTTTGTTGAGCTTGTCAAGACTGTATTCAAATAGCCAGGGATGTCAATAGGGCAAGGATTCTGATTTGGTACATTTTCATGTAACCTTTCAGGAGTCAGGTTTGGTATATATACATAGAGAGAGAGAGTGCTGAATAGCTATAATAGTGTGGTTGAAACAGTTTGCTTGAAAAAGTTATTTAAATACATTTAATTAAAGATGACATTTTTCATGAAAAGAAATGGTGGTCTTTGTATTCGTGGACAAAGCATCTTCAAAGAGGTATAGATTTCATATTATATGACATAAGAGTAATTGTCTGTGTTTGCAAACATATGTGCTCACACTTCATTTGGTACTCAAATGGTTAAGGAGTAGAAGGCAGGGCTGGAGATAAGTCTAACCAAGCACCACAAACAAATAAATAGTCATAATTCCTAGAGAGAGAGTAGGTGTGTGTGTGTGCGTGTGCGCGCGCGCGTGTGGTCAGGTTTTTGAGCAGCTATTTGAAAGAGGAAGCAAGGGTAAGTGTCATAGAAGTGTGACACTTTATAGCCAAAAATAAAACTTAAAGCGATATAAGTATATTATTACATTATCGGCTCCTGTTATTACATTTTTTATGATTTATTTAAAAACCCTAATAATGTAATAACCAGCCAATAATGTAATAACTTATTACATTATATGCAAAAAGTTATTACGTTATTGGTTCAGAAAATGTATTACATTATTGGGCAGTTATTACATTATCGGCTTTTATTACTGTAGCCAATAATGTAATAACTTATTACATTATATGCAAAAAGTTATTACGTTATTGGTTCAGAAAATGTATTACATTATTGGTCAGTTATTACATTATCGGCTTTTATTACTGTAGCCAATAATGTAATAACTTATTACATTATACGCAAAAAGTTATGACGTTATTGGTTCAGAAAATGTATTTACATTATTGGTCAGTTATTACATTATCGGCTTTTATTACATTAAGAATGGAAAAATTATTACGTTATTGCCAGTTATTACGTTATTGGCAGTTATTACATTATTGGCTGCTACAAGGTGTCCACATACATTTAGCCATATAGTGTATTTGTAGGAGTTATTACGGGCCCAAGAACAAAATTGCTTTAATTTGTTCAATTTATTCAAAATGGCAGTAAATTCACAATTCTAGGCTAATGAGTCATGGAGGCAAATTATTCTGTATGTAAAGAGGGATCTTGTGACATTAATTACTGGTCCTCAAGTCAAACAGAGATGTTTTAATTTGGTGAAATTCAATGGACTGCTATAGCATCACCATGTTGCCAATTGGCACCAAATTTAATAAGTAAGTAGATAACATTTCATCATCGCTATTGTAAGTATTATTGCTCAAAATATTTTGGGTATATACGTTATTTTTGAGTGTCATTGGTTAGTGCTATTTTATAATGAGGATATTTCACAATGTAACGTAAATGTGCGTTGGTAGCTCAGTAGTGTTTGTGTTTCATGCACCAGATATGACATGAAAGCTGGAACAAAAAGAGGTGGATGGTTGAGTATTGTTTTAATGCTGTCCCATCCCCATATAAGAAAACATTCCATACGGTAGAGTACAGAAAAACATATAAATAAGAGTTAATGATTACACATTTAGGCCCTGTACCACATTGTGTGACAATGTTTTTGCATTATTTTTCTTATCTGATATCAATGTGTCATCTTAAACCTTCATAAGGGGCATATTTATATGCTTTATAATGGACAAAAAGCATTTTATTCATTTATGGAGAGATTTTGGATATGTTTCTTGACCCCTATATATTTTAGACCACTGCACTGACAGAAAGCTTGTAATTCCCACTTGAAAATTATGCAACAGTGAGTTTCTTGAGTCAAAGTGGTTGATTTGTAGTGAAATACATAATTATGTTATGATTTACAGCAATGCATAATTTAGACATTTTGGATAGATTTGGAGACGCTGGGTACACTGCTTACTTTTTGCTTCATAGATCTTTAGTAGTTCTACATATCCACCCTTGTGCACTTATGATCAAGGAGTTTGATCCAGGTCATGTATAGTTTAACCTGTTTTATATATGGGAGCCCTCAGTATTTCATTGCAAATTGATTTCTCATTTTTGCCAAGACAATTGCATCTGTGACACTTTATTAGTTCCTGAATTTCAGAGCAAATTCATTTTTCATTTTTGCCAAGACAATTGCATCTGTGACACTTTATTAGTTCCTAAATTATGAATATAAACAAGTTAGTATTGTTTATGGCACAAATGGCTTGCTTCGTTTAAGCCATTTTTCAAGTCTCTGTTATACTCACATCTGGAGTTATAAAGCTTTAAATAGGCTACCCCTTAAATGGGCAAGGATTAGACAGATTTGGGGTTAACTGGTAGTGAATATGCATGATTGAATTCTAATTTATTAGTGTCTAACCTTACAAAATGTAAAAGATGGAACTGTACATATGGCTGTTGAACACTCTGACAACACAAAAAAGAGTAAAAGGCCACTAACTTTAAAAAGATTTTATGGGTACAAATAAACTGGCAAGCTTATCAAAAAGTCAGTTTCCCATCCCCCCATGCAAAGACATATACGGGCATTTAGGCTACTGTTAGAGGCAGTGGATGGGTTGTTTAAAATTGCCAGCGTAGGCTACCCTTGTCTATAATCCAAATTCAACCCCTAGCCCCAAGTAGTTCCCCTGGAGTGCCCTTAGTATTATAACTTCCTGACATCACAACGATTTGTTTTTCCATGAAAATAATTTAAATAAATCAAATACAAAGTATTTCATGTGTAAATGTATTTGAAAATACTTCAAATATGCATTTAACTACATTTTCAAATACAAATACGTATTTGTATTTGACCCAGGTCTGGTTTTAGGTGACTTTCTCTTTGGTTATTAATTTGTCTGCAATGGCAAAGCACTCAAAATATTTCTAAATGGCAATCCTGAGGTGCAGTGAAGTAGAAATTAGCAACTCATCCGACGCCGGTCTTGTGTCACAGACCTGGTCTGACCATGCAGTCAGTGCAGGTGCCAATCGTAGAGTACTCAGAGTACACCATTGCACTGCCTGATCTTCACTGACACGTCCTAACTGTGCCTCCCCTCCCATTTCAGTGTCCCTACTGACGAAACTGTCAGGCACATAACAATCCATGAACAAACTAGAAATACCGCCTCGTGGTTGTATGCCTCCGCCATCACGTCATCATTTTACCCTATTAGACATTTGTGTGGTTTAGGTTTTAGGTTTTTATTTTTTCAAAGTGTCATGCACCAAAAGGTGCCCAGCCCACATGGGCTTACAAGACACTACAAAAATAACAAACAAGAGCAATAACATAGCATAATGAGAGCAAAAGAACAAATGTAATATAATTCCATTCATGTCAATTAATGTCAGCCCAAATATGAACATAATCCTGCTCCTTAGACATTTACAGATATAATACATAATTTAGGCATATCTGGGGCACAGCCTGTGCCTTAAACACATCAAACATAAAGCGCCCTCGCACGCTGTTGATAAGCATCTAACACAAATTGAGCTAGGTGAAACACTTTGTCTGTAAACAGGTAATGAAGTCTACATTCATCAGACATAGAAAACAAATCAGGACATTCAGTAGACATTTTAAGGAAAAGCCTATATCTAAAATTATGATATGATGGACAATAGAACAAAAGTGCATTTCATTATCGACCTCTCTCAGATCACACAGGTGACACTTTCTATTCTCCTCTGGAATTGAATGGAAGCGTCCTGTTTCCACCGCTAGAGGCAAGATACCACATCTCAATTGGGCACAAGCAGACCTCTGTGCTCTGGTCAGGTTAAGGGTAACGTAGTGCTCAGGGTGGTAAATACTCTTAATCAGACTGTACGTTCTCAGTTTGGGTTTACACAAAATTTGTTCTGACCATTTCTGTTTATAATTTTCAAATAGTATTATTTTAACTTGACTAACGCTACAAGATAATTTATTCCTAAATATATATTGAAGACCTGCCTTACCAAATATTTTTTCAAGCTCCCTTGTCCAAGAATAATTATTTAAAAAATCCCGACAGAAAATTTGTTTGGTAAGTCTATTATTGGGCATATTGATTAATCTGTTCCACAGTCGCAACATGTCACCCTTATGCCGCACTTCACATGGCTCCCATCCCATCACCACATACTGCAAGTTTTGGGGCCATTTTATGCACACCCAGAAAACAGCGCATAGCTCTGTTCTGAACTGCGTCACACTTTGTT
The DNA here is from genome assembly GCF_018555375.3 of Anguilla rostrata. Classification (NCBI taxonomy): domain Eukaryota; kingdom Metazoa; phylum Chordata; class Actinopteri; order Anguilliformes; family Anguillidae; genus Anguilla; species Anguilla rostrata. Next base: position 26,756,780 of record NC_057942.1, on the reverse strand, counting down.
TGCTTACAATAACCCCAGACTCCTGCACCATAATCTAAAATAGGACAGACACAAGATTTATACAACTGTGTATAGGTTTTATAACCAAGATCCCTACATAGTTTAACCTTATTAAGGACAGCTCCCAGTGCCCTACCTGCAGAGTCTGATAAAACTTTTATTCCTTCTTCAAAGGTAAGATGGTCATCTAGAGTAAGTCCTAAGTATTTGTAATACTCAGTGAGTAACAGAGGTGTTGAACCAAAATGAAATTTAAACTTGGTCTGTAGCTCTCCCTTCTTCCTAAAATGCATGACCTGAGTTTTATGTTTGTTTATCCTCAATCTCCATTTGTTACACCAACAACAAACAATATTCAACAGACTTTGCAGATCATTTTCAGTCTCTTCAAGAAGGACTATATCATCTGCGTATAGAAGAGTGCCGACCGTAAAATCATCATCTAACGCCAAAAGCTGCTTGCTTAATTTCTAGTACTAGATCGTTTATATAAATAGCAAACAGCGTGGGAGAGAGCACGTCCCCCTGTTTTACACCAGATGGGGTTGGAAACCAACCTGTTCTATGGTCATTGACCTGCACACATGCAACTGGGGTTTGATAAAAAGCTTTTAAGGCGTGACCATCTATACCAGATTTTAGTCATTTGAAACTGAGAAGGTCATGATTTATGCAGTCAAAGGCTTTCTGAAAATCTATAAAACAACTAAAAGTAGGCTTCCCTTCTTGTATTCTAGCACAAGCTATAGTAGATAAAGAATATATGTGGTCAATACAAGCTCTATTCTTTCAAAAGCCATTTTGTTCGTCTACCAACAGACCAAATGTTTCTAAATAACAACACAGTCGCTCATTAAGAATGCTAGAATAGAGTTTATAAACGCAACTGAGAAGACTTATCCCCCTATAGTTCAAAGGAACTCTAGGTTCATTATTATGGGACTTAGGGATTGGTTTTATTATAGATTTGTGCCAAGCAGAGGGGACCAGGCTATACTTAAAGCAAACAGAGAAAAGATTACCTAAAAGTTTAAATAAACAGGGTAGTTTCAATAGTTCATCTGGCAGATTATCAATACCAGTTGCTTTTCTCAGTTTGAGCCCACCAATTGCCCTTTTAACTTCCTCTTCAGTGATACTAGCATTTAAGTACTGATTGAAGGAATAAGAATCCTTCTGCATATTAGCCTCCATAATATTTTTAAGATCAACTATCATGGCAAAAAAACTATTATCCCACTCAGCTGGGCAGTTACTTCCAGAAAATAAAGAACCAAAATCTGTTTCCCATTTTTTCAGAATACAATCAATAGCAAAGACAGAGGATCCATTTTCCAACACCAGTTCCATTGGGATGGATTTACCTCAAATTATTTATCATATTCCAAAACAACTGGGGGTTATTAGTTTGCAGATGCTCTATTTTTAATGCTTGCCCCCTCTCATAATTTCTTTTGCAAGCCCTCAGTTTTCTGTCAAAATTATTTTGTCTAGCCTTAAATTCATTTTTTAACTGTTGCTTCCTCATATCCTTACCATCACACTTTAGAAATCTTTTCTCAGCCATCCTCATTTCCTTCCACATTACTTTCAACTGTCTATTCCAATAAGGGTTACGTTTCCTTGAAAATCCACCTTTCCAGTTGGAGCATGGACTTCTACAAACTTCAGTTACATTACAAATATATTTACAAAATTCACCATACCATTTATCAATTTCTTGTTGATGTTGTACTTGAGTGAGCTTATCTAAGAGTTCAATAAGCACAATTTGACACTCACTGGAGGAGAAGAGGTGAGGAGAAACATTTCTAATATTCTTCCGTGGATACTGTCTAAGTTGAACAATATCTGAGACCATATAATCTTCAGTAGAGCCCCCACCTGCTTGGAAGGTTAAGACCAACATAGAGTGATCAGGTACTCTGCACCTATCACCTAGCACAGGGGTGGCCAACCCTGGTCCTGGGGAGCCGCAGGGTCTGCTGGTTTTTGTTTTCACCTTAAATACAACAACCACTTAGACAAAAGAAACCAGGTGAGGTGAGTTAACTGTGTAATCAACTGCTTTAATTGATCAATTAAGCGCTGAGTAAAAACAAAAGCCAGCAGACCCTGCGGCTCCCCAGGACCAGGGTTGGCCACCCCTGACCTAGCAGGTTGAGACAACTGAAGCTCCCACTCTCAATTAACTCATTAGGACTGTGGATGTTCAACTCAACACAAGTATTTAAACAATTGTGAGGAGTAATTATATAATCCACAACTGCTTTCCCTTTTACGGATATTGAGGTAAAATTATCATTCCCAGATATCCGTCCATTCAGAACACAACATTTGGAGTCCTTCAGAAATTCCACCAACATTTCACCGTGTTTATTTACAACATTATCCAAGCTGACTCTGGGTGAAACACCCCTATCAATATCACTAAAGCTGCGTTTCCACCGCAGGAACTTTACCCCGGAACTAGGAACCTTTTGAGGAACTCAGTGCGTTTCCACCGCAGGAACTAGGGTCTACATTTAGTTCCGGGGGCCTTATTTTACCCCCAAAAAGGTTCCTGCTCGGGGGGTAGTACTTTCCAAAAGTACAGGAACCTTTGGGGTGGGGCGCAAGCACTGAAAATTTCTGATTGGTCGACTACTTGCAGTGTTATTTTTTTTTACTTTCAGCCGCCATGTTTAAAAATCTCCAGCCGCAAAACGATTTATTTTCATAATAACTTAAAATCAAACTTGTATGTTATGCGGCGCAGTAGCCTAGTTTTGGTTATAGCCTGCCAACGTCTTGGAATTATAACGTGTGCTCTTCTGTTCTTTTCTTGCTTTAGTATTCGTTTTATAAAATGCTAAGCATTCGTGCTGGGACAGCATATTACGTACCAAAACATTCAAACGGATTAATTCGGTTGCTGAATATTTTCTTCCGGATTTTCTTTGTTAGCCCGTTGTAATTGACTCAAAACGTTTGATACAGTTACGTGAGGTATGCGGTAGTTCTGCGTAATTCACATTGGTGATACAGTAAAAGCAAACTGGAAATCACCTTCCGCACTTTTTGTCAGGGTAAAATAACAGGTTAATTCTAGTAATCGTCCCTTTAGCTTTTTCAGACTGCCGTAATTTTACTCTGCCATTCTTCAATTCCACAAATAAGACCAGGAAGACTATGGACTAATTTATGGTGCATGGTTCGCATCTGGAGGGCACACTTCGCTGCTCGGCTAACAGTAACTTCGAAGGAAAGCAAATGGTGGCTGTACCACTACTAATTTAAATTTTCACGCAAGTCCGAGTTTTCGTTCTATTCTTGTCATTTTGAGATTTGCGATATGGAATTGACAATGAGAAAGTAATCAAACAGCAAATTTTTTACAGCGTGTGCATGTTTTCTGCTGTTGTTGCCAGTTATACATATAAATGTGAATGCATTCGGTCGCTTCGGATGTCAAGACATGAAAGCGAATGTTTGCATAAAAACATAATGAATGTGTTTGAGAGGATATATAAAACAGTTACAATCTGACTATTGGCCTGTTACATCCTATTTGTTGCATAACAACGGTCCAAGTTCAACTACCAACGACAGTTTAGCTTGACAATGGTAAAATAAGCCCAAACGGCTGCAGAAGAATATTTCAATTCCAGGTGATTAAATCGATAAAAATAAAAAAAATACAAAAGTAACCATATATAATCATTGTTGGTAACCCGTTGTATATAAGTGGAATAAACCCCTCTGGGCTGTCTCGGGTATTAGAAAATAATGTAGGCTACTTCGGTGGTAGTATGGGGTTATAGAAGAAATCATAGGACAGATGGACCGACGACAACGTCGTTTTTTCATACGTCAGTGGGCTAATTTGCCTAATCTTCGCGGGACTTTAGACCGCGGTGGAAACGCAGACAACCATGGGCTGAAGGAACCTTTTAGTTCCTGGTAAAGTAGTTCCTGGGACTAAAAGTTCCGGGTAATTTTGGTGGAAACGCGGCTTAATACAGTCTTCCAGCAGCCCTATTCGACTGTTCAGATCTCCGCATACATAAATAGCATCAGCTTCTAACGAATAATAAATCTGAACCAATAGGTGATTATACAACTAGTCAGCCCGTACTGATCCTTCAGGGGGAAGATAGCAAGAGAAAATTATAAAGGAATACTCTGACACCAAATGCTTAAACTGTAAACCAATTATACCATCTACTGATTTATCAATCAGACTAACCCTGTACGACCTAAAAATTTCATTTTTTACCAAAATACCGACACCCCCCGACCCTTTAGGGGCCTTAATGTGAGTTTTTCTGTTAAAGCCAAACCAAGTATATCCATCTATATCAATCGTATTTAGTCCGGTTACGTGCGTTTCATTGAGGGAAATGAAGTCCAGATTGAAGCTAAATAATATCAGGAGTCTAAGTTCATAGTTCATATCCGTCCATCCATTTATATTCCAGTGCACAAGAGTGAATTGTTCCGGATTTGCGAGCTGGGCAGATGATCCTCAATTGTCGGGCCTCCGTCTCTGTTCCCCATCTCGGTTACCATCCGCACCTGTTGTGCGTCTTCTAACTCTCCCGTTCCCTGAGATATAAAACTGTCGCCCGGAGGGTATTTCATCCAATAGAGTTCTAAAGTTCAATTCAATTTGCCTTTCGGTATGAGTCTTGGCTGATCGAATGTAAACTTTCTGAAACTTATCGTTACTCTTCAGCCTTTGTTTCTTGCGTAGCACATCCACCTTATCCTGTACAGAGCCAAATTCCACCTTTATCACACTGGGCCGTCCTCCCCTTTCTCTCAGTCTTTCGGCTGCCATGACTCCGCGGGGGCTCTCCCATTGTAGTCCCTCGGTGAGCAAGTCCTTCACCAGATTCATAACGTTTTCCCCTTCCTCACAATATATGCCGGAGATAATAACAGATACATCGGGATCAAAACGAGTGTTGGTTTTATCTTTCACCTGATCAATCTTAGCTTCCATTTGTTCAGTTCTCGCCACTACGTGGCCAATCTCCAGATAAAAGTTATCTTGAATTTCCTTAGTTTTTTGAGCGAGTTCCGCTTTCAGACAGTCTCTGTTTTCAATGGCTAGCTTTTCCAGCAAAACGTGCAGACTGTCCACCTTGGAGTTTCGTTGGCTCTCGAAAGCCTCTTTCATCCCGTCTATTTTATTATTGAGCACTTTCAACTCCTGCAGCACAATGTTTGACAATCCGGAATCACTATCTTTCCGCTCTTTCTGTCTCGTAACTGACCCGTCATTCGACATTTTGAGCACGCTTGATTTCCTTGATTAGTATTAATCCTTGTGTGAAACTTTGTCATAATTAGCGCATTAATTGAGTTATGGCCAAAAATGTGTTTTGTGAGGTCACAGTGACCTCCAAACTTTGACCACCAAAATCTAATCAGTTCATCCTTGAGTCCAAGTGGACGTTTGTGCCAAATTTGAAGAAATTCCCTCAAGGCAAAAGCATGTTTTGTGAGGTCACAGTGACCATGACCATTGACCTTTGACTACCAAATTTGAAGAAATACGCTCAACAGGTTCCTGAGATATCGCATTCACGAGAATGGGATGGATGGACAGACAGACGGACAACCTGAAAACATAATGCCTCCGGCCATGGCTGTGCCGTCGCAGAGGCATAAAAACAATGCAATTGCTCGCCACGCACCAGCCCAAAAAAAGAACCCATAGTCTTATGGTGTCTTTTCTGTAGATATGCAACTTTTACAAAAATGCGTTCATTGGACAGTCCTATTGTTCATAAATGTGACATGCTGTGGAAGAATTTAACAGACTGTCTTCACTCTATGGACAATTAAAAGGATGACTTATTTAGACTATTTCTTTATGCTTAGTGCTTTATCATGGTTTTTTGGCTACTTGATATTTAGTCTGGGCGTGCTGCCAAATATGTAACTTCCCATGTTTAATTAGTTCTCTTAGAGGAAGAAATATTATCTATTTTTAACACGAGAAAGGCTGCGTTTTTTTTTACTACTACAAACCTCCAAGCCTGACACCCAACAGCATCAGGCATCCTTCATTACTGCATTGATTGCAGCATCCACAACAACCTAATTTCATAAAGATAATGAAACTTTATCTCTATATTCTGATTGACTTTTACATATGCATTGTCTCTGTCCCCTTACTCATCAGTTCCACAGGGAACGCACAGCTTTGGTTGTTTGTGTGAGCAGGGACCCCACACAAATCGATTGCATTTCAAGCAGTTGTCTTTAGCCTTATTCCGACGGCATTAGCCAATCTGGCACCATGTTTTCTTCCCAGGAGTGATGGGTGTTGCGAGGTGATGCTGCGACCGTGGCTGCTTTGGCGGCACAACTTGCATGCCAGGTCCATGATGAAGTCATTCATCAGTAATTCCAGTGCTTACTTTGGTCCCATTTGTTTGTATGATTTTATCATCCTGTAGCCTATTCAGAGTTTATCCGAAATCAAAGTGTCAGTGAAAAAGTGGAGGTGTTATCTCCATGGAGTCATAAACCCATCATTTCTATAAATACTGTACAATGCCCACAATTATTGATCCTCACACTGAAGTCAATAATCAAAGTACACCATCTATATCAAGAGATTGCAGTAAATTAATTTTGTGATTATATGTGCAAAATTAGATTAAATTGCACTTGACACAGCAATTTGGCTTTCTGCCAGCCTGTAGTTAGCTCACTTTGGCAGCTGGGTTAGTAGTCTAATGTTAGCCAACTCCATAACCTAGCTAGAGCATTTTTTCTGATGTTAAACTGTTGCTACTTCTGAGCAAGTGAGATCGTCTGCATAAACAAATAAATGCACCCATTTGGGACATAAAGACCAGCATTGCAAAGAATTTATTTAGTGCTATGTTTTTTTTGTTGTGGAAAATAAATGCTTTTTGTCATAGGAAGAACGAGGTTAAACTCAAACGCTCATTTTTGTGTCATTCATAAAAAGATGCCCTAATCTTGTGTTCTAATTGCACCGGTGTGTCCATATGCTTCAGGGACCACTCTAGAACTGTAACAACGGTGTGACCAACTTGCCAAAGGGTTTAAGTTTAAGTTTAAGTTTATTAGAATGGTAAGATTTAAAATTGTTGTTCAAAAAAGATATGGAAGCAGAACCACCAAACAATCGGTATCGGCGCAGGTTTTCCCCAAATTGGAATCGGTATCGATCAGAAATTTTCATATTGCTGCCCTAATAAATTTTATAGTATAAATTTTAGATTTTGTATTGTATGAATAAATAAATAAATAAATAAATAAATAAATAAATTAATTAATTAATTAATTAATTAATTAATTAATTAATTAAAATTCAGAGTGTAATCTCAAGTACTTCTCAAGCTGCAGTCCATTTGATGTAGGGGAAGGGAGGTGTAACATACTGCAAACAATGAAGTATGTCTTAAATGAGAATTCTTATGTCTTAAATGAGAAATAACGAAGTGAAAAATTACATTTCATACATTTTCCCTTGTACTGTTACAACTTTTTCCTAAAATACCAAGCAGGCAACTGAAGATCCATTTTTCCTCTCAAGTTTCCCTATCAAGCACGACTTCCACTCCATGTCAACCAACAGGATCACAAGGAATGGACTAGTTACATACAACTTGGGCACTCTTCCAATGCAGAGGACTTTTTGTGCTGATGAGGCTTACCGAATATGGGCCTCTGCTGTCCCAATCCTCTCTCGGGTTTTCTTTTTCTGTGCAACATAGTCTTTCCAGGAGTTAAAGAATTGGGGCAGGGCCCATCTTGCATAATAGCGGTCTGCCCTGAGCTCCATCTTCTGCCACACACAATACAGCATGTTTACAATCAATTCCTGCAGTCTTCTATACACTATGAACTCAGAAGCACTAAAATATGAAGATACTAATTGCAATCAAGGAATTAGAAGACAGCTAAAAGCACTTGCATTATATAACTGCATACATATATGAATATGCATATTTAAAAAGACTAGAAAAACCTATCACCTGTGATCAATGCATTTACAATTACATGATATACACAGTGAATGGTAACTATAAAACCATCTACAATACAATCATTAATAATAAAGAAAAACCCTCTGGCACCTAGTTTCCTACACATGATTTCCCCTCAGAGATAAACTGAGAAATCAAGTTTGCCAGTGTTTGCAGTAAAAAGCTTGCTAAAACAAACACAAATACACCAGACGAATTTCCCCACAAACACCCCGTTATTTTCATAAATCAGGAAGTGACTACATGCAAGATTATGTGCATGAGCATTGCTTACCTTCCTAATTCGATGTTCAGAGAAGCATTTTCTCCAGCAATGCAGGGTGTTATTCAGCAGAGTAATGCTGTTCGTAAAACAAAACAAATTACCACACCACCAAACTACAGTTTCATCACTGTTTTGGGCATCCTGTTCCATTTATGTTTTCTAGAGAGGTTTTATAATGACAATAGTTATTATTAACAAAAACAATGGAAATCTTTTGAATTGGGAATATCCAAAACAACTTTTTGCGTTTACTTTTTATTAGGCTTCTGTCAGAAAGCATAATACATTTTAATCTCCGCCAGGCAGAGCCTGGAGGGGATTATGCGTTTGGTAGCGTGTGTGTGTTTATCTGTCTGCAGGTAATCTCTAACCGGCCGGGTAGGGGCCGCAAGTGATCAACAAGTGATTCGCCAGGCAGAGATCTGCACTCTACTGAGTGCACTCTTCTAGTTTATATATATTTTTAAACCCATAACATTTCACCAACCTCCAATTAATCATGAATGTTGGGACACAAATCAGTCCTTTCATTTACAGGGAATCGTTTTTTTTAGCAACTGCTAGTGCTATCAATATCCATTTGTAATTACGGCACTGCAAGATCGGCAGGATAAATATGGCTGGGCAACTGTTACTTAAAGGTTATCCCGCATGGCCATGCACAATAATTCTCCCCAGTAATGGTTTAACTTTCCATACAAATACACTAAAATTGAATGTCATGACCTGTAATGTTGCAAGAAGTTTGACTGTTGCCATGATGGAATGGGACGTTGTGTTGGAGGTTTGTAGGGCGATTTACAGATGTGTGACTCATATCAGACCCCCAAAGTAAAACAGGCTGTTTACTGTGCGGATAGGGAGTCAGCAGGGTGTGATAAAGAGACAGTGCTCAGCTGCAAATCATCCCATTGGATTAGCATTATGCATTATTATATGTAAAACTTTGCTTCTTAGGTCCATAGGACAGTGTAATCATGTTTTGTATTGTTAAAAATCCAATGTCATGGGGAACAAGTCTCGGCTACAAAGGTTAGCCTAGTGCGATATGCTTAGCAAGCAGGATCACTGATGTACTGATATTGTCTTTATTTGATGACTTAAGGTTTTTCCTTGTACATAACATTTCCAAACCTATGTGGACACCCCAACTAATAAGTGGTTTTGGCCGTTTCAGCCACACTCATTGCTAACAGATCCATAAAATCAAGCACACAGCCATGCAATCTCCATTGACAAACATTGAACGCAGAATGGGTCATACTGAAGAGCTCAGTGACTTTCAATGTGGCACTGTCATAGGATACCACCTTTCCAAAATGTTAGTTCATAAAATTTTAGCACTGCTAGAGCTGCCCCAGTGAACTGTACGTGCAGTTATTGTGAAGTGGAAATATACAGGAGCAACAACAGCACAGCCGTGAAGCGGTAGGCCACACAAGCTCACAGAAAAAGACTGAGTGCTGAAGCGTGTAGCACGTATAAATCATCTGTTCTCAGTTGCAACACTCACTACAGAGTTCCAAACTACCTCTGGAAACAACGTCAGCATAAGAACTGTTCGTTAAGAGCTTCATGAAATGGGTTTCCATGGTGGAGCAGCCGTACATAAGCCTAAGATCACCATGCGCAATGCCAAGCGTTGGCTGGTGTGGTGTAACACAAACTGCCATTGTATCTATGCAGGCTACACACGCCAGAGGTACATCCATGTCTAAATAGTGATCTATATAGAGCCACACTACTGGCAGATTACTTGCAGTCTCCTTCTATGCACAACTGTTAGCAGGAAAGGGTAAAATGCTATTTTGGAGTCAGATAAAGATAACATTAAATGAATCCTTTTCCAGTTACACTGGGTAAGATTACCTTAGCGACTCAGATACTTCTGCTGGTTGGTGTATCTTAGGGATTTCTTAAAGGCTCTAGGTCATCATTTATTTCATCCAGAAGAGTAATCATTTCTATGGTTGGGAGTTTGTCACAGAAGTTGCAGGTGTCACAGATTCCATGATTATAGTCTCTTTTTTGCCAGTTCTGTGTCTTCACCCATTTTAATGCTTTCCGTGATTAATACATAATCAGGCACACTTATATCTCCACCTGTTATTTGTGAGATCCTCATTAAAATGCATATGCATTAAGGAGAGAAGCACATTGTAAACTGCGCTTCCAGCCCCATGCACCTGTTTGATACAAACGATGCATGTTTCTGCAGCAGAATGCATCTGACAGGGGCGTTTCTAGGATTCAAAGACATCAGGGGCTTAGCCCCAGGGGGAGTTTTAGTTTGGTGCGCGCAAAATTTTTTGGGGCCCGCAAATTGTTTTGGGGCCCATTTATTATATTATTACATATACAAACATTACTGTAGATTACAAAAAATAATAGTGACAGTGCTATACTAATCTGACTAGTATAGGGATATAATGTTGAGTGACTGTAATATGTATGTATGTGGCTATATTGCAAAGCAGAATGAAGACAGCTAGATGTAGTTACATAATTAATGTAACTGGTTATGTTACAGTAGAGAAACAAACTAACAGAGTAAATAGCTACATGATTCAATATAACTGGCTATACAAACACACTTAGTTACCAGAATATGTATATAGATATACTGTAACTAAATTAATAAACAAAATACTAGCCATAAATAGCTAGTTAACTACCTAGCTGCTTACCCTATGCAGCTGTGAGTGATGATATGTAATGGCTTTTCAAAAAATATTTCATACTAGCATGTAAACTGGCAAGGCACTGGGCAGGCAAGCTAGAAAGAATACATAGCGAGTAACAATGTTAGCTGGCTTAGCCAGCCAGTTATGTTAGCTAGCTAGCTAACGTTGTTAGCTAACGTTAGCCGTACTGACGTTACTGAGCTGGCATCACAAATAATTATTTTGCTGATGTTACACTTCTAAATCTGATTTTAGCTTGCTAATAGCCTAATTTTAGTTAATAACACAATTAGCTGCATGTATAGCCAGTACCATTAACCCTGTTAGCTGTTCTGCACTCTCTGGCTGCTGACTGGCTCTCAACATCCGCTGTAGCGTTAGTTACATTCTCAATCTCATCATTATGAGATGAGAATCTCCTCCTCAACAACCTGCCTCGATATTTCTTTTAAAAATCTGCGGATATCCACCGTTTCAGACAGTTCACTGACGATAACATTACTGAACGAGAAATATTCAGACTCGTCTACAGAAATCTGCCTAGTGTGTATTCTGCGTACGTTTGTCTGGACAAGCGGAACTGTCAGTCTGTCACTCAGAACTCTGTGATTGAACTTTACTGTACCAGTGCTAGCCATCGAATCATCTGATTGCAACCTACTGTGCCTACTAGTCAGTCAGGTTACTTACTGCTCGATTTGAAGGGGGTGATTTGTTTACGTTAGGGCTCCATTAAATAGAATGATATTTTGTGCTGTATCTCTTTTTTTGAGTGTCAAAAAAAATTTTTTTTTTTTTTTTTGGTGTCAAAAGGTCCGGGGCTGGATGAAAAACATCCAGGGCTTCAGCCCCGGAAGCCCACCCCTAGCGACGCCACTGCCATCTGTGCCTGAAACTAGCTGCAAAAGGTTAACTAACCCTGGCCCCAGTGATTATTGCTCAATGCTAGGCCAGGAGAGCTTATTCAGTTTCAAAACTATAACTGGTTTGAATTTTCAAAGGGGAAAAAAACCTAGTGATTCGCAAAATTACACCCTGCCCCTTTTGTAATAGCATCTAGCATTTTTCTTGTTCTACAGGAAATCCTGAACAAATCTACCAGAAACCAAAGGAGATGCAAAAGAGTGGACAGAATCAAGAGAGTGATAAAATGATTGATGGGGGAGGGATATATGATAGGTTGTTATACATCAATGAAACTGAATTGGATGTTTCAGAATGCAAGCACGCTAAGCTACACAGTTGCTCATTTCTTTGTAAATCAAACTTAACATGTTCTAAATAGTTTTTAACATGTGTAAGCTGCTATGACCAAAATATTCTATTTTATCACATGAAATGGTAGAACTCTTTCCCAAAACATCCATATCAAAAGTACCATATAGTTTTGGCACGATCATACACCATTGGCACCAACATACTGAGAAAAATTAACACTGTATTTAACCAATTGCTACTACTCCAGCTTTACAGCACCAAATTAGAACAAGAGGCTATGTGTACCTGTAGTGCATGAGTGCCATATCCCCTTGTTGTTGATGGTTCCTTTCCTCAATTTCCTCGTAACTTTCCTGCCAGCGATGCCAATACTTGCCAATCACCTGTTGACACACGCACACACACAAAAACCTACATACACAAAGGTTCTTTAAAAACTGGTGTCATCTTTTAGTGTACTTATAATGTTCACTTGCACAAAAAAACCCTGATTTAACTTGATTGTTCTACTGATGAAAAGCTTTAAATATCAATTGTTCATGCATTCTTCATAAGATGTAATTTCTTTCTACACAAGGTGATGTTCCTGAAAATAAAATGCCAGGTCAAAAGAATAATTTCCACCGGTATTTATAGCATGCCTTTTCCTCAATAGATCTTACACAAACATTTTCATTTAATTTAACAAAGATGCATCTACTAACACTGTGTTGGTACTGCTGGAGTGCAACATTCTTGTTAATTTGACGAGCCTTCCGCTGAGATATATTCAGGGTCAGGAGTCTCAGTCCCATGCGCTGCAAAAAAAGCAGGAAGAAAATGAATGGAGCTAAACCACAATTTTCCTGTAATAACCATGTATATCAGAAAGTGATTATTCCTCCTAACCATCAGGCGGCGCCTGTAGTGCTCACGAGCAAATTGGTTTATCTTTGTCTCCTCCAAACATTGATTCGTATCTTTGCAGAAATTCAGGAAAAAGAGGATTTATAAGGACATTGCTGACTCAAGGAGACTACATCAGCAGAAAAAAGGTCAATACAGCCTCCTCATTAATTAATGTTTATTGGTTTTAATAGTTAATAGCCCAGATAGTTGCATATTGAGCTTTGGGAACACACATCAAATGGAATAAAGTAGAACAACGAATAGAGAAATGCTCAGCTTACGGTGGACGAACCAGATATCCACATACCTTACCATTTCATATAAGTGTTTCAAAAATGTATAAATTTTTTTATTTGTAACCGTTCTCAATAATGTATTCTTGAATAAGAAGTGTTACTGGAGTCGGATGAAACAAGTATCCGGTACGGATAATGTACTTTTTACGAGCACGAGTACCATCCGAGTAAAATGTGTCAATATCTGTACTCGTGATAGGCCAGCCACACACAGAGCTCCTCCTCTACACAGAGCCTATACAAAGTTCACTGCTGCTGCGCCACACAACACAATCTTGCCATCGTCACAGCGATCTATTATCTATTGTCATATATTCTCAAAAAAATGAAGTTTGCAATTCTCAGATTCGGATCGACACATTATTCTCACCATAGCTAAACACACATTTACTGGACATTCACACGTAAGCACATATTACTGATTAGCTTCTAGCTTGCTACAGTGGGGCTAACTAGCCAGTTAATTAGCTGCTACAGTGGGCTAACTATCCAGTTAGCTAGCAACTACATCATGTAGTACATGATATAAGCGTGTACTTGTATTTCCCAACATTCAGCAATCTCATACACACACTCTCCTAGCGTCATTGACATCCTAGCTGTACTAATGCAATATCACTTTTGTGCAAATTTAGACGTCGTCACTCACCTGAAATCACAAGACATACAGCACATCATGGTTAGCCAACTGTAACCTGGCGCGCTCTGTCTACTACTGTCTTCACACCATCAGTTCATTAAAAAAACTAATAAAACCAGAGTAACGATAACAGCGTCTTTTACTGCTACCACAGAGTGAATGCGATGATAAGAAAATTTTTGGTTACGCTGACGTATAAAACATTATTCCAAAAGCAAAATTAGACGTTATACATCATTAGAAAGCTTATATTCTCACCTACTGAATAAATGAATTGTCAATCAAGCCAGCCTGTACTAAAAAGGGCGACAAACGACATGTGGTATTCAGCACAGCTATTTTGGAAGGTACCCAAGCATCACAAATGGGCGTATATTTCACAAACGGATTGTCCAAGACAATATATGACCACTCAGTCTCAAAAGGGACATCTCTACGCGTAAAACCAACAGTAAGGTTGTGTATTTATTCAATATTTAGTCCCAGATATTGACTGTAGAATGACATGGTATCATTTTTAAAACTTTGTCTCGTTTATTTCGTTATTCAGTGAGCAGCGTTTTCACTGCTGTATTGGCATATCTTAGGGCTATTGTCGGGTTTTCTTGTTGCTATGACGGAATATGATTTTTGAGTGCTGAAAGAATATATTTATGAATGCCCAGATAGACAATATTGTCCGTTATGTCATGGGTGGGGGGTGTAGTTGCAGATGAGACTGCAGGGAGGGGATGCGTGTTAAATGAACGACCAGAGCAACAATGGTGGCGCGGCGAAATTCCGTATTTGGCATAGTTGTCATGTTTGGTCTACTTATGAAACTAAAACAAAGCCTTTCTGTTTTTAACTCATACTTTGGTTGCAGTAGCACTGAATGTCTGAGTTCAGCAATCTCGGCACGCCGGCGTGCCGACCACTAGGGGCTTTGCTAAGACGTTAAAATACCAACTTCTGGTTATGCCCTGTAACACTTCCGGTTTAAGCCCCGCCCATTCCGAGTACGAATATGGACACAGATAATTTTGTTGGTTGAACAGATACAGATACAGATAATGGTGCACTCGCTCATCCCTATGGAGTATCATAATTAGATTATTCCTTCATAAATAATAAAAACAATCAGGACTTGGTAGTATCCTCAGACTTTTGGTCCCCACTGTATCTTTGCTTGCTGTACTTGACTAGTTTGGTAGTCTACACAGCTGAAGTTATGAGGTGTGTGAGATTAGATGGGGTTCCCAATAGCAAGTTCCCAACAAGGCCTCGTTGTGCAAGAATTAAGTGCAATGAGATCCCCAAACAAAACACTGCGCTCACGCTCACTCGCTCACTCGCTCACACGCACGCACGCACGCAAGCACACACAGTTTCACCCAGCTTAAGAATTTCTCAATGCAGAAAGGGATTCTGTCACCAAGTAAGAATACATACATCCATTCATTTGGGGGATTGTCTGTCCTTACGGTCAAGCAAAAACAGTAAGTAATAGTGTCAGCGTATATGTCCTTTAAACTCAACGATTACTCAGATTGTTCAATCAACAGAATACTGCACTGTGATAAAATACAGTAGGTTTGAGGAGGATACAGCCTTTCCAGCGATGCAGTGCCCGGAGCTGAACACGTTGCTGTGCCAAAGCAGATACAGTCTGCCACGTAGCCCTCTCATTCTGTCTGTGCAAGAACTCTTCTTGCCATGTACTCCAACACCTCCTCAAGACCATGGAATGCCTTGCGTGTTTGCTTGAAACTGCAAAATAGCACATAAATACAATATTAAAAAATACAATGGAAAAAAAACATGTATATGCATAATTTTCAGAATAAAGTTTACTGTAAACATGGTTGCATATTCGGTATAAATCACTGTTTTCAATAGGGGTGGGGCCATTTACTAAAAATAAGTACTTATGAAAGGGTTAGTCAATGTTGACTGATCTCTATAATGGACAAGGGAAAGCTCCAAAAGACCTCAGTCATGTCTACAACATCCAAGAGTCCTTGGTGATATGATGGTTAGTGTGTTACAACAGAAATTCAGAAGATAATTGGGCGGCAGTGTAGTATAATGGGTAAGGTGCTGGTCTTGTAACCTAAAGGTCACAGGTTCAATTCCCGTGTAGGAACTGCCATTGTACCCTTGAGCAAGGTACTTAACCTCAATTGCTTCAGTATATATCCAGCTGTATAAATGGATGCTATGTAAAAAAAAAAAAATTTTAAAAAAAAGTGGTGTAAGTCGCTCTGTATAAGAGCGTCTGCTAAATGCCTGTAATGTAATGTTTTGCCAAGCATGACAATTTTACATTGGTAAGCTGTATAACTTACAAGGAATCGTGCTATGTTTAAGCAATATCACACAAGAGGGAATGCTGTTATACTGTATATGAGCATGGTGGTGATTATCTTTGGCCTGCCCCATACCTATACAGCACTGAGAGTTTGGCACTTTTCAGGGATCCCCACCGAAATAACCGCAACAACCACAAACTCTCAGCTCTTAAAAACATGAATTTCTGTACATTCTGACCCCATTTCAACAGACAGAATTCATAAACAACTTCACACTTCACAGTGGTTCTCCATCTCCTTGTAGGTACACAGTCAGTCTGTGCCGTCAAAATGGAAATTACTTTTTTTAAGAACATGTAGCTTTCTAGATCCTTAGTGTGAAGATTCTCCCCCCCCACCAGGTATAAAAGTGAGGGACAGCAATCGCTAACTCTCTTCCTGCATGGTCACCCAAAAGTGCATTGTCCCTTAAGTGCTGTGGAACTCCTATGGGCCTAACTCGAGTTCTTACAACTCTGTAGAACTCTAATTCAAAGGTTTGCAGAACGCCTAAGATCGCTGCTGTCACCTACTTATCGAAATGCACAGATAAAGTCACTGTACGCAGCAACCAGACTCTGCTGATTTAGTTCGCCTACGGTGACTAAGCCTAATCCATCCCGCATGGAAACCAGCGCACGCCCGGTGCTGCACCGACTAACCACAATGAGCTCCTGGAAGAAGAACCTTGTTGATGACCGATCAGGGGGCGGAGAACTACATCACCGCTGCTACGGAACAAGGACTCAGCCTGTGCAACTCACACCAGGAAACCTCCACAAATTCACCCCACCAGGACTGTCCTCTCCAGGACCCGACATCGACCATCGGAGGCCGCTACCTGTGTAAATGGATGGACAGTAAGACTGAGCACACTTTTTAGGCAATAGCAGTTAGTTTAATCTGTACTGGGATTAATGTGATATTATGTGCTTCCATTTTGTCTTTTAAATAATTTAAATAATTATGTATGCTTTGTTTGTTCGTTTGTTTAATAAATAATTTTATTAAACCCCGCGCTGCTGGAACGTGAAAATCTGAGTCAAAATAGCCAATCCATAACTATATCTATAGCATATATCATATATATCATAACTATAAATCTTTGATTTAATTATTTGATCATTAATATTTGTAATACTGATTATTAATGGAAGTTCCAAATTTATGGTCGGATAGTCTAGATAACCGTAATTTTATGAGACTGGTTTTTAATTCTGCGGTTATACCACTTCGCCTACACAAGTGGTACCAATGTGAGAATACAGAAGTATAATCCTGACAAAAGTGGTGCCCCATGTAAGGCTATATTGTCATTTCCCCGACATTCTTCCTCTTCTTCTTCCAGCCACAAATGCTCCTAGCCCACAAAGAATATGTCTCCCCATATATATAAATGTATATATACACAAAATGAATGTATATACAAGTGTGAACAAAGTACAAAAATGGCAAGTTACTCACACATACAAAGCACTGTCGTTAAGTTATTCATTCAAACTGGTTAAATCTAGGCCTGCCATTAAAAGTATTGATATCAAAATGCCACCAAAGTACTGTACTACAAACACTATAGGCTATCTTGTCTCACAGAAATTAAAGAAGCTGTATTCCAAAGCAATGTTACCCAATGTCACTTGGCCCTGTGTTTTTCAATCTTACCATTTCACTATGTCGTCATTCAAACTTTGAGCCATATCAGTGTTAAATAAGTTCACGGTACCATCCACGCACTGGTTATCTAGCCTGGTTTAAATACCCACTGGGGCCTTGATTGGGCATGCATGTCCATCCTATCTGTGAGGGACAATGCAATTTACAACGCAGGCCCCAATGCCCAGGTTTCACCCATTACACTAAATCAGAGATCAATACACAGTGGCCTAACTATTTCCAGAGGAGAAAAACACAACAATTTATCATTAGTTTAGCTAACAAATGAGGTCAGTCATTCTTCGATTCAGGATAATTCCTCTATCATGGCAAATCGGATAGGAACCCACTTCCAGAAATCTCCTGTATCTCATCAAGCTAGACACAACCCTGACTGACTAGATAGCTGGCTACCAAATCTAGCCATTCTGTTATTGTGTCTGCGAGATAGTACCACTGTTGTATACATTGAACTGTACATTTCCATTGATTGGACAGTTGTTCAAGAAGGAGTCCAGAGCAAAGGCGATTGAAACACCAGATAAGCTTGTTGGGTTAGACTGGTGCTTAACTGGGTGTGCTAGACTCGCTACAGCTTGTTAAGATGTTGCTGTATCTCTTTCTGGATTACAGTGATGGTTCAGAAACAACAGGCATAAGAGCAGCAGGCTACGTAACCTAATCACTGTCCAGATATTCTTCTATTGTCATCGTGTGGTGGAAGAGATCAAACAAGATATCATCAAACGTATCCACTGTGTTGATGCTGAAATGTAGGCAGCTAACAAAGTAAACTTTTTCCGATTTGGGTGACGTAGCCAACGTAAAAAAAATGTGGATTGATTGTAGCTGGTGATGAGATCAAAGTGCTGTTGAATTCTATATCAGCACTCGAGGAAAGCGTATCGGCTAATCACAATGCACTAACTGCTGTATAATTGGCTAAATTACTGCCACAATGACAACAATCAACTATTTTGTAAAGTTATACAAAACAGTGTGATCTAATCTTTTCTTTGAATTCTGCCTTATTTTATCAGATGGTAACAAATGATATCAAACTACAGGCAAGAGACAGAAATGCAGTATGAATGTATGAGACTAGTTTCAGCAAGATGAACAGGAAATGTCTGAGATACAGTCCTGTTGATTTTAGGTTTCAAATTTATTTCAGCATAAAGGTACAAACACACCCAAGATGAAACTGCAGGTGCAACCTCTGTAAAGAGCTGAACTGAAAACAACCGTGTGGCATTATTTTGGTCAAATAATACTCGATCCGTGGTTGCTTTGTGCCATGAAAAGAAGGCCATGACGTTTCATGCAAATATCACATGATTTGCTTGCGCGGTTCTTTTTATTGTAAGGCAGTCTGATTTGCCCAGTCAGGAAATTGTAAATCTTCAGTAACCATAAAATAGCTCATTCAAGGAGTAAAAACCACATGAATGGTACCTTTTTGCTCCTTCTTCACTTGGCGATAGTGCAGGTAGCTGGTCCACGTGAACAGAACCCTTCTCTGGAGCCCATGACTGTGGTGCAGAGAGGCTCTGGTCTCCTCCTTTCTTAGACTGCAGGCAAGCAGGTACACTTCTCTCCATTGCAGCCAAGTCTGGAAAACAATTGGGCTATAATGTTCCCAAAGCTCACTTTTTGATACATACCCTGGAAAACATAATAGCACTTATCTTGCAAATAATTTTACAATGAATGTCAAAACGTGCCTTTCTCCAGAACCTAGACATTTTCCACAATCCTACAGATACAGTGAGCTCCATAATGTTTCAAACAAAGACTTGTTTAAAATTACTATTATTATTTTACAGATTCAGTTCTGTACTCCACAAATTTAGATTTGTTATCAAACAATTCACTTGTGGTCACAGTGCACAATTTAACGGTATTTTTATAGACTTTGGTTTCACCACAAAGTAATTAAAGCACCGTTTATACATAGTCCCCCCATTTCAAGGCACCATAAAGGAAAATAGTTATGTTTAGTACTTGGCCGCATATCCTTTGCAGGCAATGCCTGCTTGAAGTCTGTGACCCTTAGACATGACTAGGTGCTGAGTATCGTCCCTGGTGATGCTCCGTCAAGCCTGTACTGCAGCCAGCTTCAGCTCCTGCTAGTTTTGGGCTAGTTGCCTTAAGTTGTCTCTTCAGCATATGAAATGCATGTTCAATTGGATTCAGATCAAGTGAATGACTTGGCCAGTCAAAAAATTTCAAGTTTTTGGCCTTGCCAAGACAAGCGAGCCAGAATTTTTTTTCAAAATTCTGCAGGCTCTTTTAGGCAGTTCACAGCAAACTGTAACCTGGCCATCCTGTTTTTGCAACCAACTAGTGGGTGGCATCCTGCAGTGTAGCCTCTGTGTTTTGGTTTGTGAAGTCTTCTGCGGACAGTAGTCACAGATACATCCACACCTGTCTAATGAAGATTTGTCAGACAGGTTTTTGGGGTTTTTCTTCAGTATGGTGAGAATATTTCGGTTTTCCTTGGCCTACCATGCCCTTGCAATTACTGACCTCTCCAGTGCTCTATTTCGTCTTAATGATGCTCCAAACAATTGATTTTGGTAAGCCTACGTTTGACCTAGGTCTCACACTTTTTTTTTTCTCTCAGCCTCATAATGGCTTCCTTGACTTTCATTGGCACAATTCTTCATTTGACAAATGCCAATAAGAGTCCAAATGCAATTAAAAGCTTAGAACCAAGACTAGAAACAGAAAGTTCTCTTATACCTGCACTAAAGAAGCTACTGAACATGCACTATGTACGAAAAGTGCTGTAATTTCCACAAGGTGTAGACAAAATGTTGCTTTATTTTCATTCTAATAATAACGACTTTTCCCCCTGAAACAAACAGGAATTGAAATAGCCATTTACTATTTGGAATAACTTTTTTTCCATAGCTTGGCCAAGTATGAGATTTTATGCACATAACCAATGTTTAAATTCACATACGATTAAATAATTCCAGGTGTAGCATTTATTTTTACTTGCAGAACATGCAGTTGCCTATGACCTTACTCAATACCCACAAAATTGCAAAAATGTTATATTTAGCATCAGTGCACAGTATGATAAAGAATCTGTTCACTCACATTCTGCTTTGCTGTGCTAGCTCAAACATTTTGCTACGGTGATAACATGACAACTGCACTTCATCGCAAGGCTTGCAGTTTGCTGATCCTATCCAAACTCTTCTCTATTCACTGGGAAGGCGGCAAACTTGGAGTAAGGATAAGCATGCCAGGTCCAATGTGAACACTGAACAACCATACTGAGAGATCCCTAGGACAGTGCTTCTGGACAAACACTTTAACTTACACTTGACCTTTTAGCAAGACGGATAAACATGCTTATCAACAAGACTATCAAATGTATTCATCCTTGTCACATGCAGAGGCACAAACCCAAAATAACTCCCTCCGTTACATCATAAATATGTACATCTTAGGTCAAAATGTGCTCCTGCTCACCCTACTCTGCAGTGACAGTGCCCAGTGCTGTAAAGCACACTCTTCCAAGACAAGCTTCCTTTTCTTGAGCTGCAGGCAACCAGTCCACAGCATCCATGCTGACCTAATCAAAAAACAGAAGAAGAACAGTCTTAGGGCACACATTCACTACAGAAAAGAAATAACCCATATTCTCACCATGCATGCACCCATGAGCATGAGCGTGCACACAGACACAGACACTTACATATTTTGTTTTGGATGTTCCAGAATGAGCTGTGAGGTTGCAGGACTGAACACTAAAATCAGGAACTTTATGTGGTTCTCGCTATACATCAGTTACTTTCCAAAAAAAATGACATTGCATGAAACATTAGGGGAACTTTCTCCCATAAGAATTAACGTAAATTTGAGGGGTTGCATTCCAATGTGTAGTTTTGTCTCCTCTGGGATTATAGGACATTTATTAATAAGGAAAAAGGTGAGAGGTTCTACGCTGTCCTATATAAAGCGATTTCACTACATTCACCACATATTTTCGTACTGTATTCTTCATCACAGATACTGAATTATGTTTTAGTCTAGTCTAGTTTCCTGCACATTAAATAAAAATAAGAAATCATTCTTAAACACTGGATTGCTCTCTTTTCGGTATAGGTGCATCGTTAAGACTTGATCCACATTTGTTGCTCATCTTGCAATGGTAAGCGATGTAATACAGTACTGCATTAAGAAAGAAAGTTCTCCCGTACGCTTTATGGCAAAACGTAGAAAAGGGTGGGTATGAGAGGGAGATGCAGACACACAGCACCCAGCATCACAATATAATGACACAGAGACTTCCTTCTCTCAATGCGCAAAAAAATTAAAAAACCCAGCACTACACATGGCTGTAGTTTGGGTAGTAACAAGGGCGAGGACTAATTTAACATAAAAAACTAAAAGGATCCACAAACCTCAGTATGAAACGACAAATAATGGGTGAACGTATAGTGAAGACGTCATTTTCTCTTGAAGAGGCTTGAAGTACTCTCACCTTAAGGCAGTATTCTCCCAGTGCTTCTGAGCAGCCTCATGCATGTTGCGTTTAATCCTTTGCATCTCCAGATATACCACCCATCTTCCCCAAGCGAAGAACTGGCAACGCTTTTCAGCTACAGCAGCACAAAGTAAAACCTTCAGCTTCAACGAGGTTGATGACAATTACATTGCCAAGACCCTCCTAACCCTGCATGTGTGACTTAAATGGGCACACACAGAAGTGCTGAAGAATTTATTATAGTAGTGATTAATCACCATGTGAAAATTCCAAATATATATGTATATTTTTTAATTTTGATGTAGTGATTAATCGCTATCTAGCGCCATTGTCTGCTTTTGGGAAATAACTGTAATAGTGTAGTTGATGCACATAAATATAGGTAAATGCAAAAGTATATGGGGCAGTGACACAATTTTTTTGCCATTTCGGCTCTGTACTCCAGCACACTGGATTTGAAATAACAACAATAAATACGAGGTTAAAGTCCTGAATCCAAACATGCATGTCATTTGCTGAAGACATGACCGGAGGCAAAATGCCTCAGAAATAAAATAAACTGAAGATAGCTACAGTACAGGCCTGGCAGAGCATCACCAGGAAAGATAGCCAGCATCTGGTGATGTCTATGGTTCACAGACTTCAGGCAGATAAATGCAAAGGATTTATAACAAAGTACAAAACATGATGGCTTTCTCTCAGATTATGTTATTTTGTCCAATTACCTTTGCTCCCCTAAAATGGGGAGGCTATGTTTACAAAAACAGCGGTAATTCCTAAATGTATCCCCTGATATGCTGACTGTCAGCACTGTAACCTCATATTCATTGTTGTATTGATGTATATTATGTGCTGGAGTACATAGCCAAAACAACAAAAATTGTGTCACTCTACCAGTACTTTTAACTGTAGGTTCCAATTAACAATATAGTAATTTGGAAAACACTGTTAGCCAAAGCAACTTACAAAAGTGCATTTCATATGGTAAGCAAACACAGGAGCTAGAGATAGGCAAAACAATCAAAAAAGCGCCACTGTTGAAGGGCATGCCTCAAGACCTGCAAGATAAATGGAGAGACACTCACATTTTTTTCAACACAGGAATACAGTGCCAATGGAGTGGAGAGATATTTAGAGTGACATCACAAATTATTAATTCATTAGGCAAAACAAAATTAATAGTTGATGACAAAGAAAAGGTGGCATCATGATAGAGGGCATATAAAACATACTTTCCTACAACATAATGCATGCAAAATACACAGGCAGTGGTCCAAGTGAGGAGACAATATTAACACTGATAGAACAGGTGCAACAATCCCTAGAAAAAGAGCAAGTCATGGAGTTGGGTGTGGAGTTCAATTTATTTCCCCGTACTTTTGTACGGAGGCAAGCAGGCATGTCTTAGGTTTTAAAATAGATTGTATAATATAGTAAAGAAACTAGTGGGTCTGTTCCCAAAGTACAGATCAACAAAACCCAACAACTGAGGGAGAACGACAACACTTATACCCTGTCCATCAAAGGAAACAAAGGACCAAATGGTGATTGCTTTAAATGAGAACACATCACATGAAATGAGGGGAAATTAGACCTGGGAGGGGAAGAAACAAGACGTGAGGGAAATGGACTGAGGTAGAAATGGATCGAGGTAGTGGGAGAGTAGGGTTGAGTATCAGGAGCTGGTTCCAAATTTGAACCAGTTTCAAATTTCCAAGAACCGGGAACACTTTAAGAAATGTGCGTTTCGAATCTGCTTATCGAATCCTGAAAATGCATTTTCAATGGCATTCGCATTGAAATGCAAACATTTTTAATTGACTGCCAGGACGATGGGGTAAAACAATCCATCGTGCTGCATGTAGCTATTATTAGTAGTCGGGATTATAGAGATAATAAAAATGCTGAAATGTTGTGCATGGTGGGCTGTACAAATACAGCCAAGAGCCACGATTTTAAGTTTTATGTCCTCCCATGACAGAAGATCGAGCCAATGAGGAGAAACGATTCAGGCCTTTAGATGTGAGGGAAAAGCTAGGACCAGTAAGCTATACTGGTCTGGGGAAAGCCAGGAAACGCTGTAATTCTGAATCAAGCCGCATTTATATTTGGAGTAAATCAGCCATTTTGTCCCCGGTAAGTACTAATAACTTTCATTAGCTGTGGTTAAGAGGCTGTGTCAGAAATGCTCATTGCTATGTTCGTTTAATGTGGTTTTTTTAGAAAGTGATGTGACTGCATAGCAAGCAACGTTACATATCACACCACTTCCTAAGGAAACAACTAGCTACATAGCTAACATTATTACAATAACTTGGCTGTTTTTAACTAGTGTTAGGCTATTAGCTAGGGCAGACCTAGCTGCTTTTAAGTAAAGTTATTTTTAAGATTAACTCTATGGAGCGCAAAAGGTTGTTTTCCCCCACCCCCATTTTATTTATTTTTTTGTCAAAATGATGATCTACTTTTTATGACAGCCTATATATGCTGAAAATAAAGGTGGCTTTTGTGTACAACACTATTTGGTATGTTTTTGTACTCAAAAAGAAGAAGAATCAGAACCAGGATTTTATAAGAACCAAATTTGATAACCACAATCAGAATGGCAACCAGAATCAATAAAATCTAAACGAAACCCACACCTAGGGTAGAGGATATCACACAAAGATACTGCATATTAAAAGAAGCGGATTTGACTGGATTAGGTGGTAGATGAGGTTATCTGAAATTGGCCCACTACAAGGTAAGACACTTAAGGGGGGATGAAGACTGCTCCAGAGCATCTGATGGTGCAAGTGTATTCATGATTCATTCTATAGCCTACTTAACACATACATACTCGACAATCATTTAAATTCAGCTTCAACTTCAGATTCAGATTGTCTCTGACAGAACCGGAATACAATTGATAAAATCCAGGTTTTTTTTTTTTTTTCCCCTCAATGACCAAATGACCAAATGACCAAATCCCCTGATCTTATGGGAGTCTCACTCCGTAAACATACAGGACTGAAAAAATAACAACAAAGAAATCCAAAAATTCTCATATTTTCTTTATTCTGTAGTGATTATACGTACTTTTGATGCTGGACAAAACCAGATTTCTCTTTCCCCCCCTAATCGTACCATAGGATGTATACAACTCCAGGATAAAAGTTGGGAGTGGATTGAACAAAGAAGTAAAATATGACATGCGTTTTCGCAGAGGTGGGCCAAAATGTCCCTGAAAGATTTTCAAATTGCACCAAACCTCTCCAAATTGGAATACATTTTTTCCCAGGCATATTCCACTTCCAGATGCTAATTCCTTTGAGGGTGGCACCCTCGGGAACCCCACAAAACAAATACTCTTAACTTACTCATTCTCTCTTTTTGACTAAGCCCTGTATTGCAGTCAAATGCTGATCTTTTGGAGAGCTTCTATGTACAAAATCACACAATCGAAGCAATCAAGCCACTTGGTTTTACCTTGCTGTGTGCACTGACCCGTATCAGATGCCTGAACCACCTCAACTGACTCCTTTCAATGCGAAGGAGCAGCAGCTCTACTTTGAGGTCCTCCTGGACAACTGAGCTCCTCACCCTGTCAAGGAGAGTAAGCCCTGCCACCCTACGAAGGAACCCCATTTAGGTTGCTTGTATTTGCCATCTCACTCTTTTGGTCACTACCCATAGCTCGTGACCATAGGTAAAGGTAGGGTAAATCTGGTAAATCAAGGGTTTTGCCTTTCGGCTCTGCTCCTTCTTCAACACCACTGTCCGATACAATGCCCACATTACTGCGGCCACTGAATCTAGACACTGGTCAATCTCCAAATTCAGTTTTCCCTCACTCATGAATAAGACCCCAAGATACTTGAACTCCTCCACGTGGGGTAGTTGCTCCCCCTTTACCTGAAGGGGGCAAGCCATCTTTTTTCCAGGCCACTGTACATGGCCACTATTTTAAAAAAATAAGAATTGAATATTTAACATGTTCAGCCAAAGTTCCATTTGAAAAAATAATACTTAATCTCCCATTCATGAAGCATAAGACTGATCACATCACATCTGGATCATGAACTCTTTGCTCAACAAGTGTGGACGCAGTTGATTGTAGCGTCCCACTGCATTAGCAGCTTGGACCTCGGAATCGCCCCTTTGCAGTTATATTATATAATTGTTTTGAGTATGTACAAAATTATATTTCCGATGACTTATAGTGGTGAAGTGTCTCCCCCCTTTCCTGTGTCTAAAAGATGTATTGAATGAAGATATGATCCATAATCAGGATTAAGAATAAATTAATTTTAACTATGAAGGACTTTTATAAGGATGATGACCTGTGAACATTATATCACAATGCATTATTTGCACGTGTCATGAGTGCAAGATTATGCCATCATATGACTTTTCATTCTTAAAGATATATATTTTTGTTCATCCAATTTTCATTTGTACTACATTCATATTTGGGAAAAAATGCACTTATTTTGTGCTCTTTCATTTTAGTTACTATAAATTACCTCAATTTTACATCCATATACTTCCATACAATCACATAAGTGTTGACCCTCCAAACTGGCAGCCAATTTAGGACATCTTTACATCCCTGAATCTGTTAAACTATGCAAGAAACCATGTCTAAAACTGTTCTATTCATTTTAATACACAAAGACTGCCTGAAGGAAGGAGGAGCAATATTGTAAACAAACCCATAAATCACCTAAATGTTGGTTGAATTTTGATGAAGAGACCCAATCACCAGGCTCAATGCTGGTACAATGTAGGATTTTAAAATACTGGATGCACCTATAGCGCCAAAAATGCCACAAAATTGGTATGTTAATTGTATGTTTCAAAAAAATAAAAAATGTGTTATTCAAGTCTAAGGAACTCAAGTCTAAGGAACCAACCTTATTCCATTGGTCAGTTAGGCAATTTTGAGGCGGAATGTCCCTAAACATAGATCAAGCAACAGGCCATTAAGACAGTACAAGAAAGGAAGTACAATACCGTAGATGGCTGCCGTCTGAAGCCTCTCCTTACGCCCTTGTTGCATAGTCACAAACTGCTGCCAGTTGACGAAAACCCAGTTATACAGCCGATACCTACAACATAACCCATATTCCTCAGTTAACAAAGCTGGTAATGCACAGCGATCACAAGCATGGTCATCCAGTGTATATACAGTTAAATGCAAATGTATTGGGACAGTTATGTTAAATTGGTTGCTATTTCTCTGTACTGTAGGATATGTAGTGTTTAGATTTTGGCCTTAGAGAGGGAAACAGTGAATAAGAATGTGGCCTGGCCTCCCCATCACAAGCATCAAAGCAAATGTGACTGGGGCAATTTTAAATTCCACTGATACCGTAATCTAGGCTGACACTCTATGGGTCTCACTTCCTCAGACAAACCAGATGACACAGGATGCCATATCAGGGGTTGGAGACCCTGCATGCCTAACATTTCCCATTACCTTTAGTTTAAATGCAATCTTTAGGTAGGCCAGTCCTTGCCATAAATTAGTCTGACCCCCCTTCCCTTCTCTCCTAAACCCGGCATCACCCAATCAGGGCAAACATCCTCAAGCCATGCTGGGTAAGGTATTTAAGATTGCTACAGGAAAAAGTGTTCTGTTGCGTTGTTGTCGGAGCCTTGAAGAAGTTGTTTTCCTCTTTTTAATTTGGTGGTGGTTCCTTGGTTGTGTGTTTTTAGCTGGTTTCCTTGTGGCACTTATACTGGAAGCGGGTGATACTTTGGCAATGTCTGGCCGACCAGTTTCTTTCTCTCTCTCTCTCTCTCTCTATTTTCTGGTATTTCTAGATTAGTTGTTTAATGTTTTGTTGTATGTCTTCTGTTGTGTAATTCAGTAGTAGTGTGCCTGAATTCAATAAAGAATGTATGTTTTCAATTCATTATAATTGACTGCTACTTATTGAATTCAATTATTTAATCTTAAAACCTGGTATAGAGCTTGTTTTGACTTGTTGGTTGATTCCACCAGTGCACTGTAGACTGACCTATCAATGAATTTGGTGATTTAATTGATAATTCTAATTTTAAACATAATTATTAAATTAAATCAAATCAAATATATTTTACATGTAGGTTAAGTGAGGGGTTCTAGCATGCAATATCATTTGGTTCAGTATTCAGAGTGCTGAACATTTTAACAAGGACATTGACTGTTGGAACCACTGGATTCAGAAAATAAACATATTCTTAATTAATCCTTGCCTGTCCGAAAATACTAATCAAATTTGTATTTTCAAATGAAACAATGACTGAGGCAAAATTCACAATCTGCATTTATTTCATGTTTTTTTTATTTCAAAAAACAGACATTGAATTATATTACAACAATGCCATTCAATGCAATGCTATTTCAATTCAGCATAAATATTAGGACAGAGTAAGTTGACAAACTAATGACCTGCAAGGTCGATATTTCACTGCATACACCCAACATTTGACTACATTTAGTCTGACTCATGGACATCACAAGGTTCATGATGTGATCCTTTGAGATGCTCAGCCAAGCTTTTTGCCCCTTCAGTTCCTGTGTGTTTGCTGGGGTTTGAGACTTCAGTTTCCTTTTAAGTACATGAAAAGTATGTTCACTTGAGTTTAAATCTGGTGACTGACTGGGCCACATCAAACACAACCTGTTCTTCCATATAAGCTCCTTGGTTAAGTGTGCCTTATGTTGAGTTGTTGCCTTGCATGATAAACTTCCATCCAATGGGTTTGGTGGCAGTTCTGTGAATATTGAGAGAAAAAATGTTTATGTACACTTCAGTTGTCATTCTTTTGCTGCCACCACTGGTTACCTCGTCAATAAAAAGCACCAAACTCAGATGCAGATGCAGCCATACAGGCCCAAGCCATCACACAACCTCCTCCATGCTTGACAGATTTTAGTTTGCAAGGGTATACAGGAGTCTGTCTTCTCCATACTTTCACCTTTCGATCACCGGTGGTAAAAGTTTATCTTCATTTCATCTGTCCATAATACTTTGTTCCAAAACTTCTCAGGCTCATCTTTTTTTTTTGTATTTTCTGCAAATTCGCCGTTCTGTTCTTGGTGCCAATGAGGGGGTTTACATCTGGAAGAGTAGCCTCTGCAATTTGCCTCTCTCAGTCTTGCGCATAGTGTCCTCTAATACTTTCACTCCCAATGTATATCGATTATATAGGTTGTATATCTCATGGGAAACACATTTTCAACGTACAAAAATGTCATGTTTACTCACACTTACAAAGCACTGTGCATAAGTAATTCATTCAAACTGGCAAAATCTAGGCCTGCCATTAAAAGTATTGATATCAAAATGACGCCAAGTTACTGTACTACAAACAATACAGGCTATCTTGCCTCACCAAAATTAAAGAAGCTGTATTCCAAAGCACTACTGTCCAATGTCTCCTAAATTGTTTCAAGTTACTTGTATGTTCAAGCATACAGTGGATTAACAGGCTTAGCTTGCTAGTATTACACTAAAGCTTGCTACCAAGCACATTACAATACTGTTCTGTATCACACTCTTTTTCTGTAACAGAAATGATAAATGTCATGAAAAGTAACTAGAAAGGTTACAACTCCTGAAGGAACTGTGTGGGCTTGCTTCAAATTCCAACTGGCACTGTCCTCAACTGGCATTTCAATGAGGGCGCATAGCTCAGAAGAAGCATGAAACCGTCCAGACCCATAGCGCACCGTAGCGTTACATATACAACCGGGGATCAGCATGTAGCAAATTATGTTCCAGAGATTAGTCATATCCTAAAAGTTTCATGAGTAAACCTTGGCTAACTATATAGCTAGCTAGCTATGGCATGTCCTCACCTCTGTAACGTTATTTGTTGTCCTCCGTGTGTCCATACATCTGTATCGGTGGTTGTAGCGTCCGTGTGTCCATACATCTGTATCGGTGGTTGTAGCTGTGTGTCATTAGCTCCTACTCATGCGTGCAGAATAGCATCCGTACGTGGGTTGTAGCTGTGTGTCCGTAGCTCCTACTCATGCGTGCAGGATAGTATCTGTACGCGCTAACTAGGTTAACTAAAGTAGGCGAAAAACTAACATGTTAGGGTTAGCTGTTAGGCGATAAAGCTGTGCTTAAAAATCTCGTGCCGCTGGAAGTGTGTCCTACTAAACGTCCATGAGTGTGTGAGTGACCACCTGCGCGTGCGTCCTACTAAACGTCCATGAGTGACGCCCTATGGAGTGACCACAAAAATTGCTCACAAAAACTTGAATATTTCAAAAAGTTTTGAATATTTCAAAAAATTTGAATACAAGCAACAATGTCTGGAACTAGCCGGTCATTTTGGTGTAAAAAGTTTGAATGTAGTGCAAAAACTGTAGGACTAGTTAGAGCTAGAAAAATTGGCCAGAAAGTGCAGATAATAAATATAAAAGATATCAAGAGTGGGCTTGCTAATGAAGCCCCGTTTTTATGAAACATAAATAAGCATTTGTTAACATAGTTCGTGAAGAACTGACTGTAACGTAGCTAACTAACCATGTCGACAACAATATAGCATGCGGCAAGCAGTGACGCTAGTTATATTACTAAACAGTTTAAACATTCTCTTAAACATTCTCGTGTTTCAGCATGTAAAAGTGAACAGGAATTTGTGCGCATACTAAAACTATTGAAAATTCGTGCTTCATACGGTCTTACCTGCAAATAAAACATAAAAGCTTTCAGCTGACCACATACGCAAACACGAGTTTGCTCTCAGCTCGCTTAGCTTGTTGCTAGTATCCCACCAAATCTTGCTACCAAGCAAGATGTCCTGCGCCTGTGAATCTCACACTGACTGGCGGCCACTGCCTTCTACTGGCATCAGCTGGTATCGCACTGGCTAACAGAGAGAAAAAAGATTCTTGCAGTAATATGCATCTCATAAAGAACACGTTTTTCAATGTGCAAGAATGGGAAGTTACTAACACCCAAGATAGCTTACGTTAAACACGCCGAAATGCCCTGGTAAGATTTTACATATGCAAAAGCAATGGTTTAAAATGTTGTATTTTTAGTTAGCCAGCAAGCCGGTGTACTGAGTTTAGAGATTTGCTGCAGTCGCAGGCGGGAATTGAACCCGGGTCTATCAATCCTGTAAACAGATCCAACCAAAAGACAAAGGCACTACCCACTAGGCAACGTGCACACTTGTATGTTCATTGAGTGTTTGCATCCGCTGTTTTTATCGGTAGATGTACATAAAATGACCAATGGGGAGAAATATTCTTTGAGGGCTAGGAGCATTTGTGACAGGATAAAGGAGAAAACGCAAAATCCCCTTAGTTTGGGGCTTTGGGGCTTATTGTGTGGACGTGTGAAGTTGTTTATGAATTCTCTCTGCTGAAATGGGGTCAGAATGTACAGAAATTAATGTTTTTAAGGGCTGAGAGTCTGTAGCTGTCGTGGTCATTTCTGTGGGGAACCCTCTTATCACAGCTCTAATCATTCCTGACATCTTTCTAATGTCTTTCCAGCCCAGGCAGCCTGATTGATGGTGATTCCCAAGTCATCCAGTGGTTAGTTTCTTCTGTTAGGACAGTCCATACTGTTGACTTTGGAATACATACTGCAAACATTCTGCAATAGCTCCAATTGATTTTTCTCTTTTATTCTGACCAACAGCTTTCAAGTTGTCATAGTCAATTCTATTCTAAGTCAATTCGGCAGTTTTCTTGTCCTGTATCTTTTAACTCATAAGGTAGACACGACAAATGCTTCCAAAGGATATTACAGTAATGTGATAAACCTGTGAAATCTGAAACAGCTAACCGACAGTGAACTATATTACTACAATGCTATAATGAGTGAAGTATCCCTATTCCAAGTCATTTGTCCCAATACGTATGCAGACTTGGAAAAGGGAGACTTTACTCATTATAACATTGTAGTAATATAGTTCAATATCAGACGTAAAAAAAAAATTCAAAAACATTAAATAAATGCAGACATGTTCATTTTGTCTCATAGTCAGTTTGATTTGAAAACACAAATTGGACTAGTACAGAAGAAAAACCAATCTGACAACTGTCCCAGGACTTTCGTATTTAACTGTATACCCACAGTGAACAGAAAATGGCTGATAGAGTGTGTGTGATTGTATTTTAAAGCTACATGACATTTATACTGATTGAAGGATATAAATATAAAAAACAGATATAAATATAAAAAATATTTGACAATATTATATAAGCCCACACCAATTGAAGGAGTTCAGCGGTGGTGAATGTCACAGTTCTCTCACCTATAGTGACATTCCGCTCTCATGCAAAGTCTCCACTCCTTCCTGGTTACCCACCACTCTTCCCTCCATACCTCAAATGCCTTCCATAGAACTCTTTGTTGGTAATGTGTCCTGGAGGAGAGTAAATCTTATTTCAAATAAAGCCATGAAGAAATGTACAATTTCAGAAGTCAATAAATGAAGAGCACAGAAAAGCAACAGAATCATGTTTTTTTTAAAATGGTACCAAACCTAGCTTGAGACGGATGAACTCGGCCAAAAGTTTTCCGAATCCACAGGTAGAACAGTTTTTGTACCAGCTGTCTAATGAGAAAGGGCATAAAAATAAAATGTCAAAATACAGCATCCATTGTCTGTTGCAAAAAATGATCCTAAACCATTTTAGCACACACTTTACGAAACTGGGTGTCAACATAATCATCAGAACACAAATTTTCCAAACAATAATGACTGATCACACAGAACATGATACTCATGAGTGCACGTGAAACGTAGTCATACACCCAAAGATTTGGCACCCATGAAATTGCATGATTTACTGAATCTCAGAGATAAGAAATTAATGCAACCTCTGCAGGATACAAACCTAAATATAGCATATTTCTTTTAAAGCACAATTACTATGTATTAGCTGAAGTTAACGGTTTGAAAAAAAAAACCTGTAAATGCTTGTGCAAGTTTATGCTCCCTTCCAGTAGATCCATTAGTACTTTAAGGTACCAAAAACTGATTGACTCATTAAAGCTTAAATTAAGCCAAGTGAAGACAATTGCACACCTTAATAAATACTCTGAACATCCTAAATTGCCAGAGTACGTTTATACTCACAAGCAGCGGACTGAGGACTTGAAAATAATGATAATCGATTCTTTAAAAAAGCAGAGGAAGGCAACAAAAAAATATATATCTTACTGCTGCCAGCTTGGTATTTCCACCTGAAGAGTCATTAAGAATGGAAGGGTACTATTGATTTTTAAAAATCTGGAAGACCAAGTAAAATCACAGAACTGCTCATGGAGAGGTCAGGTATATAAAAGCAAATCCCACAGATCACTACAAATGAACTGCAGAAAGACTTACCTGACATCACAGTAGTGCTGCATCAGTCCAATGTGCAATTTTGCTTACACAAAAATTATCTACACAGAAGAACTGTCAGGAAGAAGCCATTCCTACGATCAACATAAAACTCATTGCCTGAAGTATGCACCGCTTAGATAAACCAGAGACTTTCTGGAACAAATTGCCGTGGACAGATGACACAACTATTGAACTCTGGCCACAACCACCAAAGATACATTTGGAGAAAACATGGGAAGCATTTGAAGAAGAAATTACCCTGCCAACTGTTAAGCATGGGGGTAGATCTATTATGCTTTGGCGTTGGGTAGCGCCCAGTGGCACAGGAAATATTGTGCAGGTGGAAGGAATAACAGATTCATATCTATATAAAAAAATCCTAGAAACTGTGCACCACAGACAGTGAAGAAACTGAAGCTGAAAGGGTTGGATCTCTCAACAAGACAATGATCCAAAAAATACCTCAAATGAACCATGGACTAGGGGTGGAACAATAATGATATAGTTATACATCTTGCTAAAAAACATTAATGGTTATACATTTATATCACTGTCATTACCTAAATAACCGTAGTGCGGGATATACAAAGACACCCCATGTCTTTAACATAACCCACCTGCAATAATAATAGAGATGATGCTGTAAGAAGATTGGCACGCAGCACCTAATAGCCTATCACAGAGAGGTGCGTGAGCTAGGTCAGTTTTCTGAAAATCATCTTGAAATCAACAGCAACTGTTGTTCTGCAACAAACTATTATTAGTATATATAGTCATGTATAAGGCCACCATGATTATTTATGATATAACTGCAGGAATGTAGTGTGATGCATTTTTCGTTGTTTAATCAATAGTACACATGAATAATAGTCTATTTTGGAGATCGCAAAATGAGGCCAACGTAGCTAACCGTTAGCTAGCTACAAGTACATTGGGTAGGTGCTAGCTGGCGGTAGCCAAGCTATCTACCTGCTGTTTTACAATAACAATTGTATTGTAACGTTATTTTATGTATCGTGAGGAAACCCTGGTAAAAATCAACAGCAACTGTTGTTCTGCAACTAACTATTATTTGTACATATTTGCAGGGGAAAATATAATGTGTTTGCATTAAGGATCATTGTCCGGTTCTTTATATGTTCAACATTAGCATTGTTCAACCACCTATAAAACTAAAGAGTAGTAATAACCAACTATGGACATAGGGGGAGCACTTCTCATTCTCTGACACTCAGTAGGCACAACAATATAAAGGAAGTTTACTTTGTACTTTGTATGATGAAAGGCAGAGGGCAAACATTGCAGCAGCAAGGAATAACCTTACCAGAAACAATGCTGTTACCTGCAGTTTTTTTAAAAGTTTTTTTTAATAAAAGCAGTTCAAAAATTAAATTTACTTCAATAAGCTGTACATTATTTTGCTGGGAAAAAAAAGATTTATTTTTGAAATCCTTTTTTTTAACTAGCTATTGACATGGCCAAAATATTAACATTTTTACATGTTTAACATTTTTACAGTTTAATAAAACATGTTTTAAGAACATGCTTTCTGATTGGTATGAATTAGTATTGTTTTAATACCATTTTAAGACTTCCAACTTATTTAAATAATTGAGGTAATATTGTATATGGTGAAAATGTTGGCCAAGATAACTGTACTATGAAATTCTTATCAGCACATGCCTACCATGATTTTCATGCAGTTACTGTAACTCATCCTATAAAACTCCACATTGTTGTTCTGTACCGTCCTCCAGGTCCACTCAGCTGCTTCCTGGATGAGTTGGACACACTCCTGAGCTCCCTCCCTGAGGATGGCACTCCTGCTATTCTACTGGGAGACTTCTACCTCCCACCAGAGACCTCACAACTATCCAGGGTTGCCTCACTCCTCTAGTCTTTTGCCCTCTCCCAGTCTTCTTCTCCCCCCACACATAAGGCTGGTAACCAACTAGACCTTGTATTCACCAGAAGTTACTCCATTCCCCAAATCACGGTGATGCCCCTCCATGTCTCAGACCGCTTCTTTCTTTCTCCCTCTCCTGCTTACTTCCCCACAACTCATTTAACAGCTCACCCACAGTAACTTCCAGGAGAAATCTCTCTACTGTCACAATCCTCCCTCATCTCCACTGCTCTCTCTACACTTCCTCCTCCACCTTCTTTCTCTAACCTGCCAGTTGAACTTGCTCCACCCTAAACTCATGCCCCCCCAGTCCCTTGACTCAATTTGTCCTCTTGTCTCCAAACCAGCACACCCTTCACCCCCATGCCCTTGGCTGACTGAGTCACTACACTCCAGCAGAACATCACTGCGGGCTGCAGAAAGGAAGTGGAGGAAATCCAGATCCTCTGATGACCTGACCATATATCACACCCTGCTTTCAACTTTCACATCTGTCCTCACATTAGCTAAAGCCTCATTTTTCCAATCAAAGATCAGTGCATGTGTCTCTGACTCACGCAAAATATTCTCCACCTACTCTTCCCTCCTCACTCCTCCTCCACCCCTATCTCCCTCTTCCCTTTCCACAGATTACTTTTTGGCCACCTTCAAAGGAAAGGTGGCTAAAATCCGGAACTCCTTCGCCCATCCAGTGAGCCCCTCTACCCCCCGGGACAAACCCACAGCCACACTGACCTTCAAGAGGCTGGAGGACTCCGATGTACTCCAACTCATCACTTCTCATCGCGCAACCAACTGTCCACTTGACCCCATCCCATCTACAGTCCTCCAATACATATCCGGCGAGATCCTTCCCTATCTGCCCTCCATTGTTAATTCCTCCCTTGCCTCTGGTCATGTTCCCTCTGATTTTAAGACGGCTCGCATTACCCCACTCCTCAAGAAACCTCAGACCTTTCTGATCTAATGAATTATCACCCCATATCGCTTCTACCTTTCTGCTCAAAACCCTTGAGCAAGCAGTGCTTAAACAACTAACCTCTTTTCTCCATCAGAACCATCTGCTAGACCCTCACCAGTCTGGCTTCCGATCCGGGCACTCAACAGAGTGTGCCCTCCTGGCTGTGACAGAGGCACTCGCCACTGCAAGAGCCTCACGCCTCTCCTCTGTCCTGATCCTCCTTGACCTGTCTGCAGCATTCGACACAGTCAACCACAAAATACTCCTCTCCACCTTGGCTGAGATGGGCATTTCTGGGACCGCCCTGTCTTGGTTCGCTTCCCATCTTGCAGATCACCTGGATGGGCTCTGCCTCTGTTCCTCATCCTCTTGTTACAGGAGTACCACGGGGATCTGTACTGGGCCCTTTGCTGTTCTCCATATACACCAAATCTCTTGGTTCTGTTATTACTTCACACAGCTTCTCCTATCATTTTTATGCAGATGACACGCAACTCTTCTTCTCTATCCCCTCCATTGCCTCACAGGTTGATGATAAAATATCTTCCTGCCTGGCTGACATCTCAACCTGGATGGGCAACCACCACCTGAAGCTCAACCTCAACGAAACTGAGCTGCTGTTCTTCCCATACAAGACCTCCTTACTCTCCCTACTATGTGAGCTCTCAATCACGGTTGATGGCCTGGGGGGTGGTCCTTGATGACCAGCTGGACCTCAAGGAGCACATCAAGGCAACATCACGGTCCTGCAGATTCCTTCTGTACAACATCAGGAGGATTCGAACATACCAGACTACGCACTCCACCCAGCCACTTGTCCAGGCTATGGTGACCTCCCACCTTGATTACTGCAACTCTCCCCTTGCAAGCCTGCCAGCTTGTGCCATACAACCACTACAGATGATTAAAAATGCCACTGCCCGACTCATCTTCAACCTTCCCAAATTCTCCCACGTCACTCCTCTGCAGCAGTCACTCCACTGGCTACCGGTCACTGCCAGGATCAGGTTCAAAGTCCTGACCCTCGCCTACACTGCAGCCAACAGGACGGCCTCTATCTACTTGCAGGACATGATTTGATTCTATACACCTGCTCGACCACTTCGCTCTGCAGCAGCAGGGCCCCTTGCACCCCCTCCCACCCCTCTACTTTACAAAATTAAGGTTTCGGAATGGCCTTCACAGTCCCCACAGCATTTGATATAGATATAGAAGCTGTCCTTGTGAGGAAAAATTCCACTCTGCTGCCCGCAACTGTCAGAACCCCGTAAGCATTTACTCTGGGCGGCAGGACCTCTACCTCAAAGGCAAATGCATCAAATGAAACCCTAAATCACTGTACAGCAAGCCCTAAGGAGAGATTAACTCAAACACAGAAGGTGCAAACAAGACAATGGCATTGAGGAGAAGGGCTATTAGGAGATTATGCAAATGACAAGATTGTGGAATAGGATTGCACAACATACATGCACCAAGAAAGCGAGAGTGTAAATTCAGTGAAAATGTCATGCTCAAACAGCTAGGCTGGATGTTTTTTCATTTCCAACCAATCTCACAAGTAAAGCAAAGAGACCGAGCACCTCTGAAGTCTCATGCGCTCTGCTTACCAATAAGGTAAAAGGAAAAAAAATAAAAGATTGAAATGTTTGGTGGAAATTTTATATGAAATAAACATTTATGCATTTTTAATTCATAAGACGTTTGACAGCTGTGCTCATCAACTTCTTCCACAAATGCAAAAAGTAGGTAGTTTGCTTTTAGGTTATAAAAGAGGGCAGTATCAGTATCGACCGGCATGGCAAATATTGGTTTATGATAACAGAATTTCCATTATAGTGCATTCATATTTTAAATGCATTGCTCATTGTATGAAATAGCAACCCTAATCATTTAATTCATGAGTTTCAGTAATAAAAAAAAAACCTTACTTCAAACATAAAAATGCCCAACTCATGCTTTCACTGTGGCATGCTCTTTCAGAGCAGGGACATAAAACAAACATTTTGGGACCATCAGATTTGCTGAGGCTAAATGGGTATGCAAGAAACTAGCCATTATTGTCCTTACCATTCAAAGCATGGGATGTTAATTGATTAATTTATTCTGTGAACATACATTTTTTTACTTTTATGTTGATTAAAATGGCTTTATTAAATTGGATCACTTAACGTATTTGACCGCGAGAGAGAAGGCTAAACCATACGATGCGTTGTGATGTGTTCTGCCTCAACAACTTCACACTGGGTCAGAAAAGACTGCCTTTATTATATTCACTGGTTTAAAAAAAATAGTAAGTATGGCTGTCCTCATTACCCGATGCTTACAGCTACATTTGTTACAGATACAGAAACAGTAAGTTGTATTACAACAAAAAACATCCCTTACCTTTTCTTCTGGTCTTTCAGCCTGCCACCTCTATTACAAGTCTGTTCCACTCTGTAACTGACCCTTTGAGAGAGGCCACGACGTGCATGCATAGCCCCTGGAACCACCTTAAGAGTGCTGTCTTTGCCATTGGCAGGGCCCAGGCATCCAGGAACCTGAGGTAGCCGAGCTGCACTGAAACCCAATACCACACGTCTGAAACATATGCAGTAACTATACCGGAAAATTTATCGTTTTTTTGCTGATGGACAACTATCCAAACTTACCTTTTCATTTCGCCCCTCACAGTACCCTAGGACGAGTGTTACAATTTACTTGAGTAGTAATCTGGCCATCTCACCTTTGAATCAAATAAAAATAAAAATAAATGAAAGACCAAGATTATTGCTCTTCCAAGGCAATAATAATAATAATAATAATAATATTCTTGGGCAAAATAGAAAATGTTCATGTAAATTATGGCTGCATTGCATAATTTTCCCTCACCATTACGCTTTCCTATTTTTCATTCTGCACATGCGGTTTTGGAATAAAATTCTGCTAAATTCTAAATTTTCTGCTCTCACGAACAAGTGGCAGTTTTTACAATTCTAACACACAAAATCAAAATGAGTTAGAAACTAAGGATGTGAATGACATAATTCTGCCCACTGACTAGTTGCAGTCTCAAAAGGGCAATTTAGACTAATCGTTTTTTTTAACCATTTGATGTAGCATACCACTAATAAAAACAACTTGAATCAGCACAGATCAACAATATTAGAACATTGTGGCAAACAAGCCTGCCACAGGCCACCGAAGTGGCTTTCCAAAGGGCCCTCCAGCACAGAGACACAGGGAGATGATGTTCAAACAGTCTTGTTTGAACAAACATGTTTATTTACAAGGGTGGCAAGATGGTACAGCCAAAGATCAGATGTTAACACTGTCATGACCGACAGGCTCTCCTTTGTGTGGGTGGGAATGGCAGATTTAACCTGTGCGCACTGATTGCCTACGTGCAGCCACCCCTGTTCCCGGGTCCAATTAGCCTGGCCAATTATCTAATTCCTAACCAATTATCTAATTAGCCAGGTCTAATTAGCTTGACCCAGGGTAGGTGTGGCTTCTTAAACCAGCCATCCCCACACCACAAACATTTACATTAATTGTGGACAAAATCCCTGATTTAACACCTTCAGTATTTGGTGCTTCGCGTCCCCTCCAAGGTGGTTCCAACTTTGTTTGATCCAAACCAGATGAATCTACTGTTGGTGGCATTTTTTTTTTAATGGTCTTTAAAAAAAGCACATAATTCTTCTAGGTGTGCTATGAAAATTAATATGTGGAGGGTGAATTTCAATTTTGTTTTCATTGGGTCCTTTAAGAAATGTCTCCTCAAAAGAATCAGGAGCTGCTTTAACCTTACACAGTTCCACAATCCTTGGTCTTTTCCTCCCAGAACGAACTCCGTTCCTTCTATTATGCCGCAGTTGGCTCAGACTTATGGTCTTGTTATTCTTATTACAGGTATCATCAATGCATTGTTTTGCAGCCAGAATATGATAGCAAGTTGCTACTGACTGACAGAAACACTGAGGTTTTGGAAACAGCTGGACAACATGTTTTTTGTTTTGCAAGCTGGAAATTATAAAGCTTTGGGAAATTGAATCCAAAGACACTCGGTTTTCATACCTTGCTAATTTAGCTGGTCCCTCGAGTGTCTTTCTCTCACATGGTGGTACATTGCTGGTTTCACTCAATTTATGGATAACTTTTCCCTCTTTTACCAAGTCTACAATTTCAGAAAGAAAACTAAAAAGAAACTAAATCCTGAGGAAATGTTGTTGCTGCCACATTTTGGAATGTGGCAGAATATGGTAATTTCCAAGGTCACACTTCCCTCTCAAGATCTCATTCAAATAAAAATTTTGAATAACGTACAACGACAGAATTAAAGCATCTGCCGATGATTCCTTCCATCCAATCAAACGTTTTAACACTGCATTGAAACTCTCTGAAATGTTCGTTGTTACAATACCAAGACTTTCCATGATCCACCTCCCACCAGCAGTAAGTACTGTGCGGCGGACATGTTCATTGTAGTAGATTATAAAGGGCTCACTCCATTTTACTTTTAATTTGTCAAATCTTTGTTGATATTCTCCAAGAGACGTGGATTCTAAAAGCTCAGGAATGTTGTTCTGGTAAAGGTAAATGTCTTGAGTGCAACCACCATTCATTAGCCGCGTTTCCACCGCAGGAACTATACCCCGGAACTAGGAACCTTTTGAGGAACTCAGTGCGGTTCCACCGCAGGAACTGGGGCTTTATTTTACCCCCCAAAAGGTTCCTGCTTGGGGGGTAGTACTTTCCGAAAGTACAGGAACCATTTGGGTGGAGCTTGCAGCGCTGAACATTTCTGATTGGTCGAGTACTCGCAGCATTTTTTTGTGTTTTTTGTTTTCAGGCGCCATGTTTAAAAATAAGCAGGCGCAAACCAATTTATTTTCATAATAACTTAAAATCAAACTTGTATGTTATGCGGCGCAGTACCCTACTTTTGGTTATAGCCTGCCAACGTCAATTAACAGAATTATAACGTGTGCTCTTCTGTTCTTTTCTTGCTTTAGTATTCGTTTTATAAAATGCTAAGCATTCGTGCTGGGACAGCATATTACGTACTAAAACATTCAAACGGATTAATTTGGTTGCTGAATATTTTCTTCCGGATTTTCTTTGTTAGCCCGTTGTAATTGACTCAAAACGTTTGATACAGTTACGTGAGGTATGCGGTAGTTCTGCATAATTAACATTGGTGATACAGTAAAAGCAAACTGGAAATCACCTTCCGCACTTTTTGTCAGGGTAAAATAAAAGGTTAATTCTAGTAACCGTCCCTTTAGCTTTTTCAGACTGCCGTAATTTTACTCCATTTTACTGCCATTCTTCAATTCCACGAAAAGACCAGGAAGACTATGGACTAATTTATGGTGCATGGTTCGCATCTGGAGGGCACACTTCGCTGCTCGGCTAGCAGTAACTTCGAAGGAAAGCAAACGGTGGCTGTACCACTACTAATTTACATTTTCACGCAAGTCCAAGTTTTCGTTCTATTCTTGTCATTTTGCGATTAGCCTATATGGAATTGACGACGAGAAAGTAATCAAACAGCAAATTGTTTACGTGTGCATGCTTTCTGCTGTTGTTGCCAGTTATACATATAAATGTGAATGCATTCTGTCGCTTCGGATGTCAAGACATGAAAGCGAATGTTCGCATAAAAACATAATGAATGTGTTTGAGAGGATATATGAAAATCAATAAATACAAAAGTAACCATATATAGTCATTAGCCGCGTTTCCACCGCAGGAACTATACCCCGGAACTAGGAACCTTTTGATGAACTCAGTGCGTTTCCACCGCAGGAACTAGGGTCTAAATTTAGTTCTGGGGGCTTTGTTTTACCCCCCAAAACGTTCCTGCTCGGGGGGTAGTACTTTCCGAAAGTACAGGAACCTTTTGGGTGGAGCTTGCAGCGCTGAACATTTCTGATTGGTCGAGTACTCGTAGCATTTGTGTTGTATTTATTTTCCGCCATTACCCGCCATGTTTGAAAATATGCAGCGGCAAACCAATTTATTTTCATAATAACTTCAAATCAAACTTGTATGTTATGCGGCGCAGTAGCCTACTTTTGGTTATAGCCTGTCAACGTCTTGGAATTATAACGTGTGCTCTTCTGTTCTTTTCTTGCTTTAGTATTCGTTTTATAAAATGCTAAGCATTCGTGCTGGGACAGCATATTACGTAGGCTACCAAAACATTCAAACGGATTAATTCGGTTGCTGAATATTTTCTTCCGGATTTTCTTTGTTAGCCCGTTGTAATTGACTCAAAACGTTTGATACAGTTATGTGAGGTATGCGGTAGTTCTGCATAATTAACATTGGTGATACAGTACAAGCAAACTGGAAATCACCTTCCGCACTTTTTATCCGGGTAAAATAACAGGTTAATTCTAGTAATCTTCCCTTTAGCTTTTTCAGACTGCCGTAATTTTACTCAATTTTACTGCCATTTTTCAATTCCACGAAAAGACCAGGAAGACTATGGACTCATTTATGGTGCATGGTTCGCATCTGGAGGGCACACTTCGCTGCTCGGCTAGCAGTAACTTCGAAGGAAAGCAAACGGTGGCTGTACCACTACTAATTTACATTTTCACGTAAGTCCGAGTTTTCGTTCTATTCTTGTCATTTTGCGATTAGCCTATATGGAATTGACGACGAGAAAGTAATAAAACAGCAAATTGTTTACAACGTGTGCATGTTTTCTGCTGTTAATGAATGTGTTTGAGAGGATATATGAAAATCAATAAATACAAAAGTAACCATATATAGTCATTGTTGGTAACCCGTTGTATATAAGTGGAATAAACCCCTCCGGGCTGTCCCGGTTATTAGAAAATAATGTAGGCTACTTCGGTGGTAGTATGGGGTTACAGAAGAAATCATATGACAGATGGACCGACGACAACGTCGGTGGGCTAATTTGCCTAATCTTCGCGGTACTTTAGACCCCGGTGGAAACGCAGACAACCATTGGCTGAAGGAACCTTTTAGTTCCTGGTAAAGTAGTTCCTGGGACTGAAAGTTCCGGGTAATTTTGGTGGAAACGCGGCTATTGTTGGTAACCCGTTGTATATAAGTGGAATAAACCCCTCCGGGCTGTCCCGGTTATTAGAAAATAATGTAGGCTACTTCGGTGGTAGTATGGGGTTACAGAAGAAATCATATGACAGATGGACCGACGACAACGTCGCTTTTTCATACGTCAGTGGACTAATTTGCCTAATCTTCGCGGTACTTTAGACCCCGGTGGAAACGCAGACAACCATTGGCTGAAGGAACCTTTTAGTTCCTGGTAAAGTAGTTCCTGGGACTGAAAGTTCCGGGTAATTTTAGTGGAAACGCGGCTTTTAAAACCAACATTTTGATGTCTGTCAGTATGTGGTTCCAGCAGTTCACAATTTTAACAGCTGGCAGGGCAATCTGGACTGCTTTTTCAATTCCTGATTCCCTGTCAGTTGTCATAGAGATTACAATATTGGGTTCAGAAAACAAAGCACACTTTGGACATTAAATTAAACAACTGCAAATGACGATCTGTAGATTTGGTCTGATGCATTAAAAATGTTATTGGAACGAGAGGAGCCTCTAAAATAATGTGTGACGGAAGGGCAATGCAGAAATGT
The DNA here is from genome assembly GCF_018555375.3 of Anguilla rostrata. Taxonomy (NCBI): domain Eukaryota; kingdom Metazoa; phylum Chordata; class Actinopteri; order Anguilliformes; family Anguillidae; genus Anguilla; species Anguilla rostrata. The sequence continues at coordinate 26,712,458 of NC_057942.1, read as the reverse complement.
AAAAGTCACCAAGTTTAAAAGTTGTGTCATATGACAGCAACTGTGGAGGTGTGCCTGTTGCCTGCATAACTTTTTCAAATTCTTTGACCATTTCTGGTAATCCCATCACAACTGTCAGGTTTGGAACAAGGATGTACTCCCAAATGAAGTTATCAATGTACAATGACATTTCATATAGGCCCTATATTGTAAAGATCATCATGACAATTTCTTTTTTTTTTGGTTTCTTTCATTTTTTATTTTATTCCTGACCTGCTCAGTGTCACATGGCAGCATTACAGGAATATGACTACGATCTACTTTTGCTGTGGATAAAGACTGATATGTCTTCATTGGTGGATCAGAAGGGTTTTTAGCTATGGCACCAAGTACTGAAGTCCGAACATACTCTCTCTCTGTATGTTTTTTTATTGCCCTGAGCCTTGGGGATATATACAGATTCATCACCCAAGTAGTGAATTAAGACCAGTCCCTCAGTCTCTTCAGGATTGTATCATTTGTAAGCATACCGTGAAATTTTACCCTTTTCACTCTCACATGTATGATATATTTTTGTAATTTTTGGTTTGAATTTTGAAAGATGTCTTGTTCCATTGTGTTTCCATTGAATCTGATCAGCACACCATTCCTCATTTTTATATTAATCCCCAGAATTTGAAAAAACATACACTTCTTTATTCTTTGGAGACGAGGGTGGCAAGAAAGTAATTTTAAGATTAGGCTGGGTCAGAATTTAAAGTGCTTCATCTGTCTATAATTTCATAATGAAAGCCTTTCTTAGAAGTGCCATCAGTCAACTCCATTGAAATTCTGTGACAATCAGAAGTAGGCTACAATGGAATTTGGCTTTCACTTTGTTTCCACAGCATCAGGATTATCAAGAACAATACTGGGATTTGGTGTGTCATAGCGATCCGCTTGTAAAAGTTTACACACCATTGTTTGAATATTATGACTGTTCCTTCTCCAACAGTCATACAGAAATCTTCTGTTGGGTTCAATATTTTTTCCTCCCAAGTCCCTAGTTACTTTACAATTCTTTCAAGTAACTTGGCTCTGTGTGTACAAGCATACAGTGCATCGCCGGGGCAAACATATGCGTGGATAGGTTTGTAAGATTCGAAATTTATCTATTTAATAGGCCTCAATATGTGTAATTTGAATCTGTATTTATGTATTTACACCCCCCACCCCCTTCTGTAGTGTGAATGATTGTATGTTTCTTGGTATAAATGTCTGTTTTAAATGTGAATGTTACATGCTGCTAGGGAAATGTTGCCATGGGGATAATGAAGGATTGCATATGTGCATGTGCATGTATGTATGTACAGTATTATTTTACAATAAGTATTTAGCTATTTGAAGTTGCAAATATACAAGGACTTGTACATTTTGTAAAATGAACTTGACAACAAAGTATAAGCATATCCTTTCTGTGGGAATATTCATACATTAGGTATTGACCAGCAGTTTCATAAATTCATTTAAATGCCTTGCATGAGGCCATTTTTGTTTTTAGACACATTGATGCAACACAACTTTGAATGACAGCATTGTTTTCAGATGGTAAGATTTCAAAAACACAGGGCCAAGTTACTTCAAAAGACTTAGGGAACATTGGGTAGCATTGCTTTGGAATACAGCTTATTTTATATGTATGAGCTAAAATAGTCAATATTGTTTCATGTAACTTGGCACAATTTTGGTATCAATACTTTTAATGGCAGACCTCGATTTTAAGTAATGACTGATAGATAGTGCGTTGTATGTTTAAGTACCTTGCATTTTTGTACGTTGAAAACGAATTTTTCATCAGATAGACTGCAGGTATTCAGAAAAAAGACAACAGTTAAATGTTGAGGCCTGCCGTTCTAGAATGCAAAATGATGGCTCGATTGGACAATAAAAATCGGTATAATAAACAAGAAAATTCAGTGGTCTCAAATCGGATGATAGACGGTGGAAAACTAAACATAGCTATAACTCTGATCACACATCGTGTTCGGAACGTGAAAGCATTATCGGGGAAAACCTATTTTGACACACTTCTACGACTTTGTATGGAGGCAGCGCCTCGTTGATATAATTATATTCGAACTGTAACTCTCTAAATTTGCCCATTGAATTCAAGTCAAACGTTTATTTGTTTATATATATATATATATATATATATATATATATATATTTGTAATATAGACTGTTTTTATTGCAACTGCCGAAGTTACAGAATACATTCAACTAAAATGATAGTTGAAGAGGAGCTTTCAAGAGCAGCTACTATTATGCACAGGTCGCAGTTCCGGCGTTCCTGCTTTTACCAACAGCCTATTGCGACGAGATATATATATATATATAAGAATTACAATAATACCACACGTACAATTTGTTTTCCGGCAAGAAATAAATTATAGATTTCAACTCGACTGTTCAACTGTTTCCCAGCACTTCGTCAAGAATCGCAAACAGGTGTAACGACAAAGCAGCCCACTCAGCCACCTCGGCTTGTCATTTACCCGCGTATTCCCATCCATTACATATCACAGCTAGCTATGTTGACAGTTAGCTATTACCTAGGTACCTTGTGACTGAAACTAACTAACGTTACACGGCTTGGTAAACTGGTTAACGTTAAAGTAATTACTATTCTACATCACAAAGGACAACTTACCTAAAAATAACGCACCGTGCCAGCATTCGGTGCGTAGTTGTACGTTTGCTCCGTGAAGCTGGCAATTGTTGCTGGCAACAATTGGACACTTCCGGTTAGAGGATTTCAAACTAAAAGCTCGGTAAATGCAAAGATCTCTTCAGTGTGATTTTGTCGTTTTTCTTCTTGCAACTAATACAGTTGGATATAATTACACATTATATACTCTTATTTAAACCCATACCTTGTACATTGCACAGTCCTTTCTGGAAAATCACGTTCCCAGCAATTGTTGCTGGTGTTTAAGTGTAGCCCAGCCATGCATTTCTATACACTCTCAGTTCAGTGCTGGCTCATTGTTTACCAGATTACTGCCAAAACTAAAAATTGTTACCAAATGAAAGGGGGCATACATTTACTCTACAGACCCATACCAATAACATTATGTAGTCATTTCTGTGAAATCATGTTCCCAGCAATTGTTGCTGGTGTTTTAGTGTAGCCCGGCTATGCATTTTTCTACACTGTCAGTTAAGTACTGGCTCATTGTGTACCAGATTACTGCCAAAACTAAAAATTGTTACTAAATGAAAGGTGGTATACATTTACTCTACAGACCCATATCTTCAAGATTATGCAATAATTTATTTGAAATCACGTTCCCAGCAATTGTTGCTGGTGTTTCAGTGTAGCCCAGCCATGCATTGCTATACACTGTCAGTTCAGTAATGGCTCATTGTTTACCAGATTACTGCCAAAACTAAAAATTCTTACCAAATGAAAGGGGGTATACATTAACTCTACAGACCCATACCTTTAACATTATGCAGTCATTTCTGTGAAATCACATGCACAATATAATTAAAAGATTCAAGGAATCCGGTCAAATCTCAGTGTGTAAACGGCAAGGCCGAAAACAACTTCTGAATACGCGTGATCTCTGATTCCTCAGACGTCACTGTCTTAAAAGTCATCATGCGTCTGTAATGGATATCCTGACATGGGCTTGGGAATACTTTGGTAAAGTCAACAGCATTCACCACTACATCAACAGATGCAAGTTAAGGCTTTATTATGCAAAGCAGAAGCCATGCATCAACACAGTCCAGAAGCGCTGCCAACTTCTCAGGGCTTGGTCTTGTCTGAGATGGACAGCAGCACAGTGGAAGCATGTTTTGTGGTCCGACGAGTCAACATTTCAAATAGTTTTTGGACAAAACAGCCATCGTGTCCTCTGGGCCAGGGAGGAAAAGGACCATCCAAGCTGTTACATTACATTACATTACATTACATTACAGGCATATCCTTATCCTGAGCGACGTACAACAAAGTGTATAACCATAACCAGGAACAAGTGTGTTGAAAACCCTAGAGAGAAGTACCATTCCAAGTGCAGGGAACAACCACATAGTTCAACTTGGACCCTGTAGGTTAAACTGATTAACACTAACACAAACAAGAACAGCAACAACGCAGTCTATGCAAAAACACAAGCAGTAGTTAAGACGAGTGCATTAACTAAGTCACCTACGAAACAGCTACCTAGTTACAACCCTAAGCTTACAGTCAATTTAGAGATTACAAGGAGGTAGGGAGGGATGGGGAGAGGTGCAGCCTGAAGAGGTGAGTCTTCAGTTGTCGCTTGAAGTGGGTCAGTGTCTCAGCTGTTCTGACCTCCATGGGGAGGTCATTCCACCATTGTGGGGCCAGAACAGGCAGGAGACGTGATCGGGAAGCGCAGGTGCGAAGAGGGGGAGGTGCCAGGCATCCTGAGGTAGTGGAACGGAGGGGTCTGGCTGGCATGTAGGGTTTGAAGATCTTGTGGAGGTATGCTGGGGCTGATCCCTTGACTGCCTGGTATGCTAGGACCAATGTTTTATCAGCATCAGGTCCAAAAGCCAGACTCTGTCATGATATCAGGGCCAGCCTGTGGCATAAACACTCTATGCGGTTGTTTAGAGCCACAACCGCTAGGGGGGGGGGCCACACGACCACAAGGGGGGGCCACACGATTCAATGGTTATCTAAGGCAAATAACGTTAATTTCGTAATTACATTATTCATCCCCTATCGCGGAACTAGCGGTCTAAATTTAAAATGTAATGGCAAAAGAACATTTCAATGTAATGTAAGAAGGATTTTACCAACAGAACCCCCCTACCCCACCCCACCCCCCCGCTCAACAGAATCCAACAGCAACCCCCCCCCCCCCCCGGTCGAACGCATCCCACAGAATTGTTTAGGGCCACCAAAATCCTAGGGCTGCCCCTGCATGGTATGGGGGTGTGTCATTGCCCATGGCATGGGTAACGTGCACATCTGTGAGGGCACCATTAATGCAGAAAGATATGTACAAATTTTGGAGCAACATATGCTGCCATCCAGATGCCGTCTTCTCCCGGGACGTCCCTGCATTTTTCAGCAGGACAACGTCAAACCACATTCTGTGGCTGCATAAACAGAGATTGCGGGTGCTAGATTGGCCTGCCTGCAGTCTTGACCTGTCTCCAATTGAGAATGTGTGCCGCATTATGAAGCGCAAAATTCAGCAACAAAGGCCCCGTACAATTGCGCAGCTGAAGACCTGCATAATGGAAGAATGGGGGAAAATTCCACTTGCTAATCTTAACCAACTGGTGTCTTCAGTGCCCAAAGTGTTATTAAAAGAGATGGTGATGTTACACAGTAGTAAACACTAGACTGTCCCAACTTTTTTGGAGCGTGTTGCAGTCATCAGATTTGAAATGAGTGTATATTTTCAAAAAAACAGGGTAAAACATCAAATAATGTTCTGTTGTAGTCTTTTCAATATAGTACAGGGTGAATAGAATTTACATTATCACTCCTTTTTGTTTTATTAGCATTTTCCATACTGTCCCAACATTTTTGGAATTATGGTTGTACAAGGAGGCAAATGTAGCAGGAATATTAATTTCATAGGCAGCGAGATATGTGTCACACTTGACTGTGCAAGAGGCTAATTCGCATCAAATTGTTGTACAGTCAACCAATCACAACATATTTCTGGACAAGGGCAGTAGGTAAAGGATTTATAGACACAAAATCCTCTGAGCCCGCCCGAACTGTCAAAAAACTAACACTAAAAAGCCCACTTGCACGCCCAAAGTCCTTGTTGCGCGTGAGCTGTTGTTTTTATCCTGTGACCTTTTGCGCAGTTATTTTTTCTCCTCCTGACTTTTTGTTGTACGCTCATGGTTCTTTTTTTTTTTTTGGCTTAAGCTAGGAATTTGCACGTGCAAAGTTGTATTCTTTCCTTGTAAGCCTTGTAGTTATGCGTGCAACTTTTGCCATTATTCTGACTCCATACTTACTAAACTTTAAAAAACCCTTTTCAATGTAGCAACTTGTTAGCAACTTACTTCTTTAAAGCGCATAATGGCTTCAAAATTCACAGTTCAGGTATTAATGTGTGTAATGTATCCTGTAGTAAAATACACAAAGAAGCTGTCTTAGTGAAACAGTCACAGTCCTTATTTTCTGAAGAAAATGAAATCCCAATGGGAAAAAAGCATTGAAAATCTGCTGAGGGAACCCTTGGCTCAAAATACGAACTCCATGTTTTAGGACTACAAATTCTAACACTCTGGCTATGTTTGAAACCCCATACTGTCATGGTTCTGTCTTTTTGTTTCTATTTTTCCTTGTTGGGCCGCCAGATGGTGGCACTTCTGTTTTATGTCCTGCTCGTTCCCCTGTTAATTGTATTATTGCTTTCAATTATTTTAGTAATGTTTCTGATTGTGTCTCGTTGTTCCCACCTGTGTCTTGTTATCCCCTCCTTTTCTGGTTTGATTGTTCTTTGAGTTCACCTGTGTCTTGTTACCCCTGTCTATTTAAGTTCTTTGTCCCCTTGACTCGGGTGCTGGTTCCTTGTGTTTGTTTCCGACTTGTGTTTGTTTCTGACCGCATGTACCTACCCGTGTACTCTGCCTGCCTGTGTTCTGCCCTGCCCGTGTTTTGAGTTCCTCTTGTTTTCTGGTTTTTCTTAGATATTTTGGAGTTTGTGTTTTTGCCCATCATGGCCTTTTCTGTTCCCTGCTTGTGTTTGCCTTTTTGTTAAAGTCTTTGTTAATTGTTAATTTTCCCTTTTTGAGTTTGTCTTTCCCTGCGTTTTGGTCCTCCCTACCCGTTACGTGACACATACTAAACTTCATATTACTTATACTTGGAATACTAACTGGCAAGTAAAATAAGTATATAGTGTGTTCCCACTGCAATGCATGTTCAGTTTAAGAATGTGAAAAGTGCCCAGATGCATACTATCTGATGAAAAGCACATTTTAAATGTACAAAAATGCCAAGGTACTCACACATACAAAGCACTGTATATAAGTCATTTATTCAAATCTAGGCCTGCCATTAAAAGTACTGAAAGAATTTAGGAAACATTGGGTAGCATTGATTTGGAATACAGCTTGTTTCATTTGTCTGAGCTAAGGAAATAGGCTATTGTTGTATGTAACTTGGCATAATTTGTATATCAATACTTTTAATGGCAGGCCTAGATTTGAATGAATGACTTGCGGATAGTTCTTTGTATGTGTGAGTAACTTGGCATTTTTGTATGTTGAAAACGTGTTTTTCATCAGATATTATTTCTTTTTTGTACTCAGTCTGTTATGAGTTAGTGATAATTGTAATTAATATAAATGTAGGCTGAGAGACATGCATACATATACATGCATGTAAACACACATTCTAACTGAAAGAAACTCATGGATTCAAGCATTTTTCCTTTACCATGAATGAGAAATGAAAGTGTAGTTCATATTTTTAAAAGGAAGCGTTGTCATGACAAACCTACCAATTGTTTGTATGTCGGTAGGGATATATATAAGGCTAGCTAACATGAAAATGTAGAAATGTGGCATTGCAGTGTATAGCCACACCTAGTTAAAAAGTATTGAACAGTAGAAATGGCAGAGCGGTGTATTTGACATTGTCACTTTTTAAGGAAATGGATATACATGCTGTAGCAGAACCAGAGGAGTAGTGCTGGATGGGCGCTATGTGCCTTCATACTGGCTCTATTCTATGCCTGGAGCCATGCCACCTTTTCCAGCCAGCCTGAGTACACTCACCTGAAGACACCGAGGCAATCACAGCCCTATTTAAGCCTTCCAAACACAGTAGTGAGAGGAAAGGACCAGTAAGGGAAAAGCGTAGCTGCTGTCTAGAGAACTCATTGTGGTGAGTGAAAAGTAACTTTGTGCAAGACCTTTTTTTGGCGGACTAACTGAATTGTGCATGGAACTTTGCTTGGAAGAGAACCCGATTGGATAACAAACTTGGCCTGTTTTTCTGACTTGGATTGTGGACTTTGATTTGGTTGTTTGAAAGACTGGGAACCGGCTTAGCTGGCCAGTGCTCCAACCGGAGCTAGATTTTGTTTTCTTTTGTCTGGGTTTTTTTCCCCTCATTCTTACGTTGGTTGGGCTGAGGCCCAACTCTTTGTATACGGACTATAATAAAAATCTGTTGTACTCCCAATCTGCATTCCATCTCCTGTTTTATTGCATGCTGTGGGGCAACTTGAGGTCTCCATCCCCCGATCCTGTCACAGTTGGTGGAGAATGCGGGCAGCAGCCCTCTAGGCAATTGGAGGGAATCAGTGCAATAGAACAATGGAGGCACTACTACAACAGCTGGTGCAAGCGAATCTGACTCACCAGGCCATGAACCGTGAGTTGCTGGAGGAACACCGCAAACAGACTGCTCTCCTCCATGCTGAGCTACAGCAGCTGAAAGCACACCAAACCACTGTAGCTACTAAACCAACCACTTTGGAACCACACCCCAGTAAGTTCCTGCCCAAACTTACTGAGCAGGATGACATTGAAGTCTATCTGCAGGTGTTTGAACAGACAGCCACAAGGGAAAGATGGCCAAAAGAAGCATGGGTGGGTTTTCTAGCCCCCTTCCTGGTGGGCACCGCCCAAAGCGTATATCGGGATTTGACACCGGAACAAGCAGTTAATTATGAGCTAGTGAAAAAGGAGATACTTAGTCGCTTTGGAATAAGTTTACAGTCAAGAGCCCAAAAGTTCCATGATTGGACAATCGACCACACCCTGTCACCAAGAGCCAAAATGTATGAGCTGATCCGCATCACAAAGTCCTGGTTGTATGCAGATACAGAGGGTACCTCAGTGTTGGAGCACTTAGTTATGGACCGATTCCTGAGGGCCTTACCCACAAACATGAAGAAAACAGCAAGCCTGGCAAATTCTACAAGCATTGACCAGTTGGTTCAAGTAGTGGAAACCCACCAGGCCACCAGTTGCCTATTAAAACCAGAGAAAAAGGAAAAGGAGTCAGTGGGCCATACAGAGAAGGGAAAGCGGGATTGGAGGCCTACCAGAGAAAGGACCCGAGAACCCGAGGGGGATGAGAAGACAATGTCCTTTCTTGGACCTAGACCACCGCCGCTGCTTTGAATGTGGTGAAACTGGCCATTTAGCTTGGAGTTGTCCAGGTAGGGAGGAACTAATGCCCACCGCTCTATCCTCTGACAGCCCCAAAGGGAAGGAGTGCCACCTGCTGACCTCATGCCGGGCCCACGAAGAACATACTGCTCCTCTGCTTCCCGTCAAAGTAGATGATAAGGACACAGAAGCCCTCCTCGACCCTGGGAGTATGATAACCCTGATTCAACCAAAGTTGTGTGAAAAGCAGCGAAGCTCTTCGGGGCCTCTTATGTCTGTTTCCTGTGTGGATGGTGACACCAAGGAGTATGTCACCTATAGAGTACACATCACCACCACAAGGGGAGCTGTGAGATGGTGGTAGGGGTTGTGCCGGTTTTATTGGGAAGGGACTGCCCCCTGTTCCCGAGGCTCTGGGCCTGTGCCGGAAGTGCAACCATAAACCAGAAGCCAAGGAGTCAAGGTAAGACCCCTTCCCCTTTTCACTCCTGGACTCAGCAGAGGAACAAGGGGGCACTGATGTGATCACAGGGGGTACTACCTTAATAGGACAATTTGGGACAGCACAACTAACTGATCCTAACTTGTTACACACTCAATCCCAAGTGAGAGTGGTGGATGGACGACTGGTGGAGGGGGTGAGTGAGGTAATTTATCCTCATTTTGCTATACGGAAGGGGTTCTTGTATCAGGTAGTCAAGAAAAATGAGGCGATCAAGGAGCTGTTACTGGTACCTGCTCAACATGTTAACACAGTCTTGCAGCTTGAACACTCACATGTACTAGGGGCCCACCTGGGAATGGAGAAGACGCGAGAGAGGATCTTGAACCAATTCTTCTGAGTAAAGAGGGCTGTCAAGTATTATTGCAGATCCTGCCCGGAGTGCCAAAAGGTGACGCCAAAAGTGCACTACAGGAACCCGCTGGTCCCCCTGCCTATCATTGAAACGCCTTTCGAGCGGATAGGCATGGACCTAGTGGGGCCTCTATTGAAGACTGCCAGGGAACACCAGTATATCCTTGTTATAATGGATTATGCAACACGCTATCCTGAGGCTATTCCCCTACGTACCATGGCCTCCAAAAGTATTGCGCGGGAGCTCGTCATGCTCTTTAGCCATGTGGGGATCCCCAAGGAAATCCTCACAGATCAAGGTACCCCGTTCATGTCAAGAATCATGAGGGATTTATGTAAATGATTAAAAATCACTCAACTTAGGACCTCCGTTTACCATCCTCAAACTGATGGTTTAGTAGAAAGGTTTAACAAAATTTTGAAACAAATGTTGAGAAAGCTGATTGGCCAAGATGGGAAAAACTAGGACCAGTTGTTACCATATGTGATGTTTTCGATTCGGGAAGTTCCACAGGCTTCTACCGGATTTTCGTAGATTTTTTTTTTTTTTTTGTCTGGGTTTTTTTCCCCCATTCTCACGTTGGTTAGGCTGAGGCCAAACTCTTCGTATACGGACTATAATAAAAATCTGTTGTACTCCCAATCTGCATTCCATCTCCTATTTCATTGCACGCTGTGGGGCAACTTGAGGCCTCCATCCCCCAATCCTGTCACAATGCCATGAAGAAGTCATTATCTTGCACCAGTCTCTATTAGAGCCCAACCAATATATCGGCCATTATTTTACTTTTTTGACGACATCGGGATCGGCAGTTATGCAGCCGATGAGTCCCGATTTTTAAATAAGTATAATAAACAAAAAAACATTGATTATTTATCTGTACTTGCCTGTTCAAACGTTGTCATTGCTATTTACTAGAATTATCCAGTAGAGGGAGCACTAATAAGTGTGAACTGCAGCAGCTGACGCGCTACTTCTGTAATAAGACGTTTGTCACTCGTGCCTCATCCAATATTCTCCACTGCCAGACTTGTCTGCACAAATTCGATTGCCGCAATAAAGGTATGTATATTTAGTGAAAGTTTTTAATTAAATGCGTTTATACGACCACTATGTTTATCAATCCTCATTATCGAGCGAGCGAGCTAACTAACATATTTGGTTCACTTTAGCAAGCGAGCTGGCTAGCAAGCCTTTATGAAGTGGCAGTGAGCACATAAGCAGCGTAGGATCTAGGCCTACATTTCCAGAGGACATCGCTGTATTCTCAAATAAATAACCAGCCAAAATAAAATGGTGATTGAATGCATCACACATTTGTTTTTTTAAATCTGAGATAATGATATTAGCTACTATATGATGCTGTGTCAATAGCCAACGCGTTATTGCAAGCGAGTGTGTCATCTAGTCACGCGTCATCGTAGCAAGCTAACCAGACAGTAAAAACGCCGATAAAACGCTTCATTTTAAGCCATGTTAATCTAGCTTTGTCCTGATAACATGAGAGAAGGATTGCTGTTGGAGAAGTGAATCAACCAACAGTTAGCGCGGGTAACCTGCACGAAAGCGCATTGTAGTTTTTTTCACCACCTAATTCTTATGGACAAGCCTCACGTTACGTATTTCATCCAGTCAATTTAGTTTCATTACACTTTATTCGCTCATTAGCTCCGCTAGATAAAGTCTTACTCTTTGAGATCATGTAGTCGGAATGAAATAAGAAAATATTATTCATTTAACTTACTGAGAATAAATAATAAGAAATAATGAGGCTATGTCAACAGCTAATGCGTTATTGCAAGTGAGTGTGTGTCATCTAGTCACCCGTCAGAGCGCATTGTAGTATTTTTCACCACTGAATTCTTATGGACAGGGAAGCTCGCTAGATAATGTCTTACTCTTTGAGATCATGTAGTAGGAATAAAATAGGAAAATATAATTCATTTACTGAGAATAGATATTAAGAAATAATAATAACAAATTAATAACAACAACAACAATAATAATAATATTCATAAAAATACATGTTTGGAACTGGAAAACTTAAAAATATCTTATTAATTTCTGTCATTATTTTGTGCCAGTTTCTACACGACCGGTAACGTTACCTACCAGACCGTGGTAGGGTGAAGTGCAGGGCGAAGGGCAGGCTGGAAACGGCGAAGACGCAGACAGGACACAGACAACATGAAAGACAAGAACAGACAACCACGACGACTTGGGAGACAATGACAGGGGCACCAGAACATAAAAATGAGCAACGACGAACGGGGAAGGAAAAAGCAGGTAAGCGGGGAAAAAACCGAAGTACGAGACGGAAACGCGAATAACTTTAAACGAGAGCTGACTAGAAGCTTCAAGCGAACTGAGGCAACGTTCTGGCGCAGAGTGGTGGGCAAACCGAGAATATATGCTGGAGTAAATAAATCAAATAATTTCTAAATAAGTATTTAAAAGTAATTAAAATAAATATGTATGTGACCCAGGTCTGGTTTCTAATTGTGTTTAAACGTGTTTTAAATAGGCTACTGATCAATCAGGAGCCCGTAAACCAGTCGGATCAGTTTGGAATGGTATCTTATACCTTGCGAGTTGCAACATTACTACCTAATGTTTTTCTTACGATTTTGTCCCGATCAGAATAAAGAATCGGGAGCCCTCAACTCGTATAATGTAAGCCCACGTTAACAGGTTATAACGGTTGATTCACAAAACCGATAGCAAACGTTAAATATGCAGCTAAAATCAGGTGCTTTTATCAGGCAAATGTCTCCGTTGCAACAAGATGATGATGATGATGATGTTGATGATTATGATGATGATGACAATGATGATAATGTTCATATCACAGATCCTGTGATAATCTACCAGGTGAAATTATCAGTAATGGCATACTTGGGAAGGTGGTCTTCACGAAAGTAGTAGAGTATGCTAAAAACACCTTGATTTATTTATTTTATCAAATTTTATTTGGCATGTGTAAAATTGAAACGCCATTTTGGAGGAATTTTGCCATCCCATAATTCCAAATTCCTACAGTAAAAAACCATGCAGACATGGCAAAATACCTGGGAATATTGTCTTCAAGAAACTAGTGGACTTTGCTGAAAACAGCTCATTAATATTGTGGCGATTTCGCGAGGAAGCAGAGACGGAGACTGGCTTGGCTGTTTTCGAATCGCTCCCGGGGAGCTTCGCTTTATTTGTGACATCTCCTCAAAACGGTAATTCGTAGACTGACCATCATAGCTGGGCGAAGCCTGATTTTGTCAAACCCCGTTCGCCGTGATTGGCTGCCCCGGCGCAACGGGACGAACCAATCACACAGCCTTAACGTCACATCACACAAAGGTCGGATAATTTACATACAGCGGGAAACAGCAGCACGAGGTGCTGCGATTCCTAGCAGGCTACACACATTCAAAATAAACGAGTATTTACACGATCGCGGAGCGGGACAAGTTAACCGCTAACAAGCTAACAATTATTTAGTTACACACAGGCAAGATCGCCACACAGCCCCCACCTAAAGGGTCGCTAGTCCCCGACGACCCACAATTTCTAGGCGATTTACCTCGTAGTCGATTAAATAATTCGGTAGCCGTCGCTTCCGAGTAGGTCGGCCCGCGGTGGGCTGTGCCATTTCCTCTGCTGCCGGTGGTGTAGAGGGGACAGGGCTGCTACCTTGTCCGCCAGCTGCGTTTTCGGTGGCGAGTGGTTGGTAAGGTGCGAGTCGGTCTTGGTGGAGCACCACCAGGCGCCCTCGATTTGGCATGCGCAGGCGATACGTCACCTCACTCAGCCGCTCCAAGATCTCGCCAGGCCCACGCCAATGTGACTGCAGCTTAGGAGACAGGCCCTTCTTGCGCACTGGGCAGTGGACCCACACCTTATCACCTGGCTTGAAGGCCTGCCCCTTGCAGTGCTGATCGTAGGCGCGCTTCTGCCGCAGTCCCGCAGTGTCCTGAGCCTGGCGAGAGAAGTCGTGTGCCACCCGCAGTCGTTCCAGCAGCTGGCGGAAGTAGCAGGCCTCTGTACGGGCTGGTTCCCTGCTTTCAGGCGGGGCCCCGAACACCAAATCCACGGGCGTCCGGAGCTCCCGTCCGAACATCAGGGCGGCGGGCGTGCAGAGGCTGGACTCCTGTACGGCAGTTCGGTAGGACCACAGGACCAGGGGCAGGTGGCGGTCCCAGTCTCGTTGGTGCTGGCTGGCGAGGATAGCGAGTTGTGCAGTCAGGGTCTTGTTGAACCGTTCAACCAGTCCGTCGCTCTGGGGATGGAGTGGAGTTGTGCGGGTCTTCGCTACCCCGAGCCGACTGCAGACCTCAGCCAGCACCCGCGATTCAAAATTTCGCCCCTGGTCGCTGTGGAGTTGGGCGGGGACCCCGAAACGGGCAAACATCTCCTCGACTAGCTTCCCCGCTGTTGTTGCAGCACTTTGGTCCGGCACCGCGTACGCCTCGGGCCACTTCGTAAAGTAGTCCATAGCCACAAGCACATAGCGGTTACCGGCCTCAGTGACAGGGAAGGGGCCGAGGACGTCCACCCCCACTCGCTCCATCGGGGCCCCCACCACGTAGCGTTGTAGAGGGGCGCGGGAGCGCCTGGTAGGCCCCTTGCATGCCGTACAGGAGTCGCAGCAGTGGACGTGCAGCTCCACGTCCCGGCGGCACCCAGGCCAGTAGAAGCGCCCCCTCAATCGTCGCAGGGTCTTGCTGTTCCCGAAATGGCCCGCCCCCACCGAGCCATGCACCAACCCGAGGACTTGGGGCCGGAGCGCTCGGGGAACGAGGAGTTGGAGGAGGTCGCTTCCAAGCCCGGGTGCCTGCCACCGCCGATACAGCAGCCCGTCCCGCAGCTCAAGGCTCCTCCTTTGCCCGTAGTAGGTCTTGAGCTCGGGCCCCTCAGCCGAGACCTCAGCCCACTGCGGCGGTGTTTCTGCCTCCAGCCAGCCCCTCACCTTTCTTAGCGTGCTGTCAGCCTCCTGGCCTTCCCGCAGCTGCTCCTGCGACACTGGCAGCCACCCCGCCTCGCTGATGTTAGCGGTAGCCACCGCTAGCTCCACCTGGCTCTTATCTTCCTGTCGCACTGTGGCAGTGTTGACAATCCAGCTCAGCACAGGGACGGCGGGACAAAGCGTCGGCGTTGGTGTGGTGCCGCCCCGCCCTGTGCTCGATCTGGAAATCGCACTCTTGTAGCTCTTCTAACCACCGTGCGACTTGGCCCTCCGGGTGCTTGAAGTTTAGGAGCCAGGTGAGCGAAGCGTGGTCAGTGCGCATGCAGTGGTCCAGATGAACGGCTGGTACTTGTCGGTGAGGCGATGGAGGGGACTGGCAATGGAGGCGAAACCCCGCACGAACCGCCGATAGTAGCTCGCCAACCCCAGGAAGCTGCGCAGCTCGCCTACATTTGCTGGGGTCGGCTAATCCCGCACAGCAGTCACCTTAGCTGGGTCGGTGGCTACCCCTCGCTCACTCACAACGTGCCCCAGGAAGGCCGTCTCCCTCCGGAGCAGCTGGCACTTCCGGGGATTCAACCGTAGCCCAGCCCGGCGAATCGCCGCGAGCACGTTGTGGAGGTTAGCGAGGGCGTGCTCGAAGCTACTGGCATGTACTAGGAGGTCGTCCAGGTACACTACGCAGCAGCTTCGGGGGACGGCCGACAGCACCCTTTCCATCAGCCGCTCGAACGTGGCAGAGGCATTGCACAGTCCAAACGGCATCACGCGGAACTGCCACAACCCTTGCCCGATGGTGAAGGCGGTCTTAGGCTTCGCATCCTCCGCCATTTTGACCTGCCAGTAGCCACTCCGGAGGTCCAGCGAGCAGAACCAACTGGACCCCGCGATGTGGTCTAGCGCCTCGTCGATGCGGGGGAGAGGGTAGGCATCTTTGCGCGTTACGGCGTTGAGGCGCCGATAGTCCACGCAAAAACGCCACTCTCCGTTCTTCTTCCGCACTAGGACAGCAGGGGCCGCCCACGGGCTGTTGGAGGGCTCAATGACGCCTGCAGCGGCCATCTCTCTAACCTTCTCCTCTGCCCCCAGCCGCTTTGCTAGTGACAACCGGTGAGGGCGCAGACGAACCGGTGCAGCGTCACCAGTGTCAATGGCGTGCTGCACTAGCTCGGTCTGCGTGCATTCCTCATCGCGGGCAGCGAAGAGGTCTGCATTGTCCTTCAGCAAGCGTTCAAGCTGTTGGCATTGGTGAGGGTTGAGGCCGCTGCAGCTGCGTCGCCACAGCTCGCGGACAGCACTCACCGTCTCGACAGAGGGGGGCGCAGGTTGTGACAGTGGGGCAGGCGAGCCACGCTCTGTGTTGGTTAGCTGGGGCGGCGGCTGGTGAGGGTGGGCTGAGGCTGGCGGCGGCTGGTGAGGGTGGGCTGAGGCTGGCGGCGGCTGGTGAGGGTGGGCTGAGGCTGCTCGGCGACGGGTCCTCCTGGACCTGCGTTTCCTCTTGGGGGTGGCGTGGAGGGCGAGGGTGGTGGCACCGATGGAGAGCCTGGCGTTGGCGATGTCCACCGTAGCACCCCAGTGGACCAGCAGATCCAGGCCGATTATGCACGTGTCGCTGATGTCGGCCAGCCAGAACTCGTGCGTCACCACCTCTCTGTTTCCGACCTCCACGCTCACCATCTTCTTGCCCCGCATGGCGAGCCTCTGTCCCGTCACTGACTGCAGCTGAGTGGTTGTTGAGGACCAGGCAGTGTTGGGGAGCGTTCCCGGTCGCACCAGGGAGATGGTGGCCCCCGTGTCGACCAGTGCCCAGCAGGCTTGCCCATCCAGCCTACAATGCAGGTATAGCCCGCCCGCCTCTCCCAGTCGGCCCACTCGCTGTTGGATGGATTGCTCTTCCGCCCTCAAAAGGGCAGGCTGCTCTCCTGCCCTGAAAAGGGCGGGCTGGAATTTGCTTTCAGCTCTTATAATAGAACGACTTTGCTCAGTTCCCGCCTTCACAAAGGCAGATGAAACATTTGCTTCTGCGAGTGGGACCGAACTGGTTTCAGGCGCAGCAGGCTGCTCCTGGTTGAGGATGGGATCTTGGGGCAGCGGTTTCCTCACAGCGCCGCCCCCCGCGTCGTTTCCCGCCGGCCGTGGCGATCGGGGCTTGGGCGCTGGTGCTGGGCAGTCGCGGGCCAGGTGCCCTGGCTCGTCGCAGCGATAGCAGCGACCGCGTCGTGCTGGTGGTGGGCGCTGTCGCCGCTGTTGTGGGGGTGAGCGTGCCCAACGGACTTCCTCCTCCTCCTCGTAGCAGTCGATTTCGCGGACGCGGGGCCGGGTTGTCTGCCCTGGAACCAAGCAGAGAACGTCTTCCGCCCTCTCTACTTCCTTCAGAGCGTCGTCTAGGGAGCAGGGCGTGGTCAGGATGACGTGCTGGCGCAACCGTTCCGGGGAGAGTCTGGAGGAAGGCGTGCAACGCGAGCTCGTCCTGCCCTGCCGAGTCGAGGGACGGGTAGCCCTGCCGAGCGTGGAGCCGCACGTCTGCAGCCACGGTCCCCCAGCTCTCTTTTCCTTCGCGGCGGCGGCTGTTGAGCTTCTCCCGACTGCTCTGCATTGACCGCCTCTGGCCGAAACGCCTTGCCAAGGCCGTCGTCAGTGCCTTCAGATCGCCCTGTTCGGCAGCATCGAGGTCTAGCAGGACCTGCAGCGCTGGACCCTCCAGGGCGAGTGCTAGATGCGTCGCCGTCTGGCTCTCGCTCCAGCCGCAGTGACGGGCAGCCAGCTGCAGCTGGGCTAGGTACGTCTCCCACTGTGCTGCTCCACTGAACCGGGCTAGCTTCGGCTGTGTGCTAGCTGCCGTGGTGGTTGTCATGCTGGCGCTGGCTGGCGTGCTAACGTTAGCTTCCCTCAGGTGCGTTGGTCGAACAGCACTGGCTCCGTCTGGTTGTCTGGGGGCCCTCTGTCGTTGCGCCACCGAGCTCTGCAGATCGGCGCCCGTCGCCGTCTCTGCTGCCTCGGTCTTCCGCCGCCTCGGTACCCCCAGTCTGTCTTCCAGCTCTCGGATCGCCTTCTCCACTTCAGCTAGCTGAATCCCACTTCCGGACACCAATGTGGCGATTTCGCGAGGAAGCAGAGACGGAGACTGGCTTGGCTGTTTTCGAATCGCTCCCGGGGAGCTTCGCTTTATTTGTGACATCTCCTCAAAACGGTAATTCGTAGACTGACCATCATAGCTGGGCGAAGCCTGCTTTTGTCAAACCCCGTTCGCCGTGATTGGCTGCCCCGGCGCAACGGGACGAACCAATCACACAGCCTTAACGTCACATCACACAAAGGTCGGATAATTTACATACAGCGGGAAACAGCAGCACGAGACACGCAAAACAGAGACAGGCAGGGAATACAACAACAGGATTGGCTAATTGACTAATGACAGAAACATGACGGTGCAAAGAATAAACCCGAGGGCTGCTAGCGCTACGGAAGCGATTCCTAGCAGGCTACACACATTCAAAATAAACGAGTATTTACACGATCGCGGAGCGGGACAAGTTAACCGCTAACAAGCTAACAATTATTTAGTTACACACAGGCAAGATCGCCACAATATTAGTTTATGGATTTTTTATTAGCAGCATGTATAGAATTAAATGGCCATTTTGGAGGATAATCTCATAATTCCAGACTCCTACAGTAACAAAACTGTTGCTTGAATACCTGGGAAGATGGTCTTCAAGAATGTAAATAAGTTTGCTGAAAACAGTTTGGTTGAATTATTTTATGGAATTTTTAATAAGCACCATCTATCAAATTGAATTTCTGTTTTGGATGGATTTGCCATCCCATAATTATAAATTACCACAGTAAAAATGCACAGAATCCATCACTAGATGAATACCTGGGAAGGTGGTCTTTAAGAATGTAATAAAGTGTGCTGAAAACAGTTTGGCTTAATGCAATCAGCATAATAGGATCTTTATTTAAGAGCCACATATGCCAGCTGTATTACTTATTTATTATTTATTTATCATGATTCATCACCATGAACAATGAGAACAAGAAAGTTATGTCAGTTAACATTATTATTAGTAATAATATCAAAATAACAATATAATCAAAACAATAATTACTGTGGATTCATGTAATCCTAGGTCAAGGTATAATACTGTACATATACTGATGCATCGGTTCGATGCAGGCGACTCTCTCAATTCAACCATTTTCTACATCGATGAGTCAATTACATACTCATTCATATGTGGGTGTGCCTGTGTAACCAGTTGCGCACACTTTGGCGCAAAAACCATACGGAACAAATGGACTGAAATAAATCTTATATCTGCTTCAGTTGGAGCCTGGATAGTAATGAGTTCAGTGTGAAGAAATTTTAGAGTTTAAAAGTACTGTCCAAATTTCATTGGCCAGGGTTTTGATTTGACTTCAATGTGGAAGTTTGCTTTTTGTCACCAGAGGCCTACTAAACTGCAATACCTCAAGTAACCACTGGAGTTTATGAACTTCACGGAGAATGGCAATCCCTGGTCGCCTGCTCTATGGCTATAGCTGACCCCTATGCAAGAAAATTAATTTTAAAAAAGCCAATGTGAAAAATGTCCTTCGGAAATACAAATGTCATGAAATATATGAGAGACATACAATTTGTATATATTTATTTTATAATTTAATTGCATTTTTATTTAATCATCAATTTATTTATTTATTTATACAGTATTTTGTGCATATGTATTGAGGGTGCCAATAGCTCTAGACCTGAATTTATTTCAACATCCTTGATCAAGCCTCCTCGATAAACAATCAAACAATAAAAAATCTATACAAACATGCATCAAATATGTACATTATGCAGGTTTGTCCCATATCCAAAATACTTTTTTTGTGAGTATGTTTGCTCTTTGTTCTCCATATCAGAATTTATGAAACATTGACAGCATAAAGATGTGCTAATCTAGCATTCACTGATTGTAAAATTCAAATGCTCATGAAAAAGCACTTTTTTACAAGTTTGCTATTTTTACAGCACATTTTGCTCAGAACTGCTACATTACATTGTAAACAAAGCAATTAACCTAAGTTCAAAAATGTTTTTGATGTTGTGAATATTCATTTGTACTCTGTCTTCATTTATATTCTTTTAATATAAACATGACAAAAAGAACGGAAATCCTACTATAAATGCCATACCAAATCTGAAGGCTTTGTGGGGATCCATGGAGAAGAAGTATCACAGATACTGTAATAATTTGATCATTTAATTAACGTATTACTACATTAGATAGGGAAAAGTCCTACCAGAATGTCACTCGTATATGGCAATTAATGTTCGTTTCTGAGACATACTTTTTTTTAATTGCCAGGAGGAAGACTTTTTGAAAAAAAAAAAAAACATTTATAAGAATTTCTCAGATGACGAAGCCTGCTTTTTAAATCCGGGATTACAGGGCCTTTTCACCAATATCATTACACCCAGTATTTATTTTTGTAGAAGCTAGCACATTCTAAAAAAAAAAAACAGCCAATGAGAATACTTTTTGGCTGGACCGCAACAGCGGGGCCAGCCCCACAAACGCGAATGTCTGTGACTGAGTGAGTGACTGAGTGATGAAGTTATACCATTGGTCGGCCGGATCACGTGTGTTAGGTCCAGCATACTAGGTTTTAACCTGGTCTTGTTTAACTTTTGAGTCGAAAATGATAGATATTGCTATCCAATTAATCGTGTTCTTGTGATTGTCATTGGGTATGTCCACACTCCAGCACAATATTGGCACAGACAACCAATAAATACACCACAAATTAGCTAATATAACAAGGATTTAAACTCCCATAAAGTTACACATTATTATGCAGACCAATCTAATGTAAATTAGAACTACATTACAGGCATTTAGTAGACACTCTTATCCAGAGCGATTTACACAACTTACACATATATAACTATAACACATATAACACATAACCTTTACCACACTCTGTGTATGAAATAACAACTTCCAATACCAGGCCTAGAAGAAAAACTTAAAACAACACCTTACAGCGTATCTTTAAGAAATAGCCTATTCCAAGTCCCATGTCTCAGAGCCATCCTTGCAACTAAGTCTTACTACGAATCATAGGCTATGGACAATTTTCCCACACCAAATTATCTCAACAGATCTGTGCAAAATGGGGGGGGGGGGGAAATTATGTGATGTTTTTCCTCTCGTTTAATTATGTAATAGGCTACTTTTTGTATCTAAACGCAAATAAATGGAATGTGTTTTCAAAACGTAAGAAATGTCGCTTATTTAATTTAGTTATGTCATTAATTTTATACCGCCGCTGTGTCGTAAAACTTCACAGGAATTAGATGCCCGTGGCATGCCTGTGGGTCCTAGAAAACTGTTTTTGATTTTTATCGTTTTATTTAAAATATCAAAAACGATAAAATTATGTATTATTGTGGATCTGTACGTCGGAATTTTCAAATACAGTAATACACCCATTCAGTAAAATAAATTTGCGAATTATTGGTCAAGGCGCTGGCGGGCTGTATATAATCCAAGCAGGCACTGACTCACAGAAGCAGTGCGTTATCTCCTGTGCGACTGGGTCAGAAACGGGATTGCGAGTTTAACGAAAAACCCAGAGGTAGATTTTCAGTCGAAATTGTCCGTTGAATTTCACGGCGGCCTAAACACTGATACATCGACCGAGGCCAGGCAGTCTACTGCTTGCATTTTTATCGGCATGCTAACTGACTAGCTAATGTTGTTAATAAATTCATAACGATGTGGGTTTAGCTGGTTAGACATTCTAGCTACAAACAAGCAGTGCCGTTTCCACAGCAGCGGCGAGTGAAAGAGGAGGGGATGGTTTTACCTGCGGTATTCTGAATTATTTCATTCATAAACGTTCAATTTCTTCTTGTTGGATACCGGGTTCGTGGAAAAGTACATGAGTAGTTATCACTTCTGGTTAGCTCGCCAACTACATAAGTTGTGTGGTCGGCCAGCTGTACTAAACTAGTTATACAAATTGTCCATATAGTTCACCAGCTAGCTAACGATTTTAGCGAAGAAATCTAAAATTAAAGGAAGGCACGTCGCTAGCACTCTAAACTAGCGTAAAGCTACTAACCAATTAGCGTTGCGAGCAGTGCATTCTCGTGTCGAACGAACAGAGTGTAGGTGCATTCCAAGTCCACAACAGGTAAGCTCCATAATTTTATCGATTGTTTTCTTTTGAACTATTACTCAGACGTATATTTATTGTGAGCAGCAAACGTTAACGGAATATTCAAGACTAATATTGCTGGACAGCAAACAAAATGATACTGGCCGGCTTTAGTATAACTGGGTCGTAGCTAGGTGGTTAGCTCGTGAACAAGGCTAAGTTGGAAGTTTTCATTTCGTTTGAGACCTTGACCTAGCTAGCTGATATAACTGACCTATGTGAACTAGGATTTGACCGTTACATCTGTTTCGGGTATTTATTTGTATTTCCAGTTTTGCGGTACCTTGGCAGGATTAGCTAGTCCAGTAGGCGTTGAGTACCGAGAGCCGAGTTTGCTAGGCCTCATTGGTCGGAATATAGCTAGCCTGAAAAGAAATCTCACTGCACTGGTTATGGCTATAGAAAGCTTGCGATTGCATATATCACGTAGAAGTGTGACCTGAACGCAATATAAAACGAGTATTGAAACGACTTTCTACAAAGCAGTGGATGAATATAGTCTGCTGGTTTATAAGGCGGCTGGTAAATGTTAGTTTTATTTCGAGACTAGTTTTTGGTTCTTAACATTCAAACCTAGCACCTAGGTTGATGCTAGCTGTAGCAACCAGCTAGCTTGTGTTAACGTTAAGTAGACTAGTTGTAGATTTTCAGTAGTTCAATAGATAGTATTCGTCTCGATTAAACCGTGATGTCCCCAAACAGCAGCCATCGTTTTAATGGACGGTAAATTAACTATCAGTAACCTTAAGTCGTAAACCGATTAATGCGTAGCCTAAATAAGGACGTTCTTGCTGCCCGTGGGATTGCAATTCAACTTTTACAACGTATACTCATACGTTATATTTTACAACGTTCACTGGACTAACTTCAAAGATAAATATAAAGGCAGTTATACGAGAGAATTTGTAAGTTTTCCATAAAGCCAGTGAATGCTCTTGGCGTTCAACCTGTGTCAACAGGGAACCACTTTCTCCCTTTTGTATTGTTTAAGTGATGTAATTTGATGCTTAATGAGAGTAAACACGAAATTGCAATAATTAAGATTTGTTTTGAACGAGAGGAGCCTGCTAAATTATTGTGATTGCTCCATATGTAGGATGCTGGGAAAATTTGTAGATTGGAAATAATTATTTTTTTGATTGTCCTGGAAAGCATGTCTGTATGTTTGGCAACGAAATGTATATGGGTTGCAACTCTATGAATAGCACAAAAGATTTTCTCTCTTGGTTCCATTTTCATTTTGAAAGCCTGTTGTGTTTGTTCTCATTTCTGCAGTCCTTCAATTTGAGAGTATACAGACCAGCATGTACTCTGAAATGCTTGCTGTTTACTTTTCACTCAAGCCCACCAATTAGGCTTGCTCACAATGAGTAGAGGTTGGATGAGGAAACTTCTCAAGCAGCTTGTGCAGACTGCCTGCATTTCTGATTAACCAGGAGTTACCTGTGTGTGGTGTGGGATGAATGCCCTGCTGGCAAGAATCGTCCCTCCCCGGGCAGTGTTATGGCTAAATTTGTGCCATCAGCCACAGTTGGCACTGGCGTGGTCAGGATTCAATGGTAGATACTAGAACACTGTCAAATCTTATACCTCTTATACATTTGTATTATATTTATTGCATGCCCCTGCTTTTCCAGTGTTTCACTGCCTACTGCACCACCTGCTCTTTTGCACTACTCAGGGTGTTATACTACGTAATATTGTTTACTGTTAATATGTTGTTTTTGGCACTACTACTTATTACTTATTTGCACTGTACTTGGGAGATCACAAGCTCACTTCGTTGTACTTGTACGTGTGCAATGTACAATGACAGGGTTGAATTGAATTTAATCAGGAAGAGATGGTTCAGTTTCTGGGTTTTAAAAATATTTCAGTGTTTGTATACATTTTGATTGGCAAGTGTGCAGTGGAGCATAAGCTGTTTTAGATACTGACGTTTCTGATTAACTTGGGCTTTACAGTGCCTGATTTTGGGGCATTTGAGGGTTTGGTCTGGAGCATGAAAATATGAAGTTGAACAGAACTTTATTGTCCACAGAAATGGAAATTTGCCTTCAGCTGAATATCATTCAGATAACTCAAACAGTTTGTATAGTGAAGTTTCCAGAGGCTGTACATACTTATGAATGTATTACTTTTGTGTGCAAACAATTTTTTACATTGTGCCAGTACTTATTTCCCTTTCAGTTCTAAAGTATTTAATTCTCTTCAGTCTACAGGACCTGTGTACTAATGTTCATATAGGAAGCAATGCTGAAATTTCCTTTGACAGTTGCCTCCAGTTCAGGGTTTGTCCTGCATTGAAATGTCTTAGGTGGGGTGCCAAAGTTTTTTCAAGATGCCTAAGCTGTCTATACAGGGTGTTTTCCTGGCTCAAAATAGGGTTTAGGTTTTAACTTTGTGTGACACTGACTGCGGTTGGTTCGGCTTTACTGCTATTGTCATCTTGACACATTATTTTTCGGTATTTTGCTGCATTTCGTATGTAATGTTCTGGTCTTTAACCTCTTAAGGCACAAGCCAAATTTTGCCAATCCTTGCCCATTTAGGGGGTACCCTATTTAAAGCTTTATAACTCCAGACGTGAACACCACAGAGACTTGAAAAATGGCTTAAATAAAGCAAGACATTTGTACAATTTACAATACTAACACAGATTAGTTTATATTCATAATTTTGGAAGAAATAAAGTGCCACAAATGCAATTGTTTTGACAAAAAATCCAAAATAAATTTGCACTTTTTAAGTTCGCAATGAAATACTGCGAGATTGAATATATGCAGGAGGTTAAACTATACATGTGCTAGGTCAAAAACTTCTTGACCACAAGTTCATAAAATCTAAGGGTGGATATGTAGAACTACTATAGATGTATGAAGCAAAAACTAAGCAGTGTACCCAGCGTCTCCAAATCTATCCAAAATGTCTAAATTATGCATTGCTGTGAATCACAACATATTCACGTATTTCACTACAAATCAACTGTTTTGACTCGAGAATCACTGTTGCATCATTTTCAAGTTGGAATTACAAGCTTTCAGTCAATACAGTGGTCTAAAATATCTAGGGGTCCAGAAACATATCCAAAATCTCTCCAAAAGTAAATAAAATGCTTTTTGTCCAATATAAAGCATATAAACGAGCCCCTTATGAAGTTTTAAGATGGAACATTGCTATCAGGTTGAAAAATAATGCAAAAATATTGTCAATGCGGTACAGTACCTAAATGTGTAATAATTAGCTAACTCTTGTTTGTACTTCTATGCTTTGTACTCTCGTATGTTTTCTTGTATGGGGATGGGACGACGACATGAAAACAATTTTCAACCGTCCACCACGTTTTGGCAATGCTCCAATTCTCACATCATCACTGTTGCATGCTTCACAAAAACTATTATACTACTAACTAATGCTTACATTAGTGTGAAATATCCACATTATATAATACCACTAACCTATTTAAAGACACTCAATTTCAAAAATAACATATATAACCGAAGTATTTTGAGCAGTAATATTTACATAGCAGTGATGAAATCTATCTGTTTTCAGTAGATGGAGACAGAGACAGGAAATCAATGAGAGAACTATATCTGCTCCTGTCTTACACCAGAAAACTGTCAGCTAGGTCTGTCAGCAGATATATGGCTTAGCTATGCTCAGAAGTGCTCAACAATAATAGTATTTTCCAAGAATTTTCGAAAAATCGTTGACAACGTCTCGTTAGCAGCGTCTTTGTTTTACTGCTACCAAGTGAATGCGTAATTGAATGCGATGATAAGAAAATTTCCGGTTACGCTGACCTATAAAACGCTATTCCAAAAGCAAAATTAGACATGTTATACATCGTTAGAAAGCTTATACTCTCACCTACTGAATAAATGAATTGTCAATCAAGGCAGACGGTACTAAAAAGGGCGACGACGCCGTAAACAACAGGTGTGGTATTACGCACGGCTATTTTGGAAGGTACCCAGGCATCACACATGCGCGTATATTTCCCAAACGGATTGTCCAAGACAACATATTACAACTCAGTCTCAAAAGGGACCTCTCTATGCGTAAAACCAGCGGTAAGGTTGTATATTTATTCAATATTTAGTCCCAGATATTGACTGTAGAATGACATGGTATCATTTTAAAAAACTTTTTCTTGTTTATTCCGTTACTCAGTGAGCAGTGTTTTCACTGCTGTATAGGCATATCTTAGGGCTATTATCTTGTTGCTATGACGGAATACGATTTTTTTTAGTGGTGAAAGAATGTTTTTTATGAATGCCAAGATAGACAATATTGTCCATTATGTCAAGGGTGGGGGGTGTTTTCTAGATGAGACTGCAGGGAGGGGGTGCGTGTTAAATGAACGACCAGAGCGACAATGGTGGCACTGCGAAACTCCGTATTCGGCATAGTTGTCGTGTATTGTCGACTAATGAAACTAATGCGTTTCTGTTTTTAACTCGTACTTTGGTTGCAGTAGCACCGAATGTCTGAGTTTAGTAATCTCGGCACGCCGGCATGCCGACCACTAGGGGCTTTGTGCTAAGAGGTTAAGCATATAACAGATTCAAAATTCACAGTTGAGATATAAGGTGTAATTTCTCAGAACAAAACATGTTCTATGAGGCTCACATTAACAATATGGAGTTGGACCCTCCTTTCTGCTATAACAAGTCCCCACTCTTCTGGGAAGGCTTTCCAGTAGATTTTGGAACATGGTTGCAGGGATTCACTTCCATTCAGCCACAAGAGGATTAGTGAGGTTGGGCACTGATGTTGGATGTAAGGCCTGACGCTGAGTCTGCTTTGGTGGAGTAGAGGTCAGGCCAGTCAAATTCATCCCCACCAAACTCAGCGAACTATTTCTTTATGGTCCTTGCTTTGTGCACGCGGCATTGTCATGCTGAAGTAGGAAAGGGCCTTCCCCAAACTGTTGCCTCAAATTTGGAAGTGTACAATTCTCTAAAATGTCATTGTATGCTGTAGCATTGAGATTTCCCTTCATTGGAAATAAGGGGCCCTGCCCAAACCATGAAAAACAGCCCCAGGCCATTATTCCTCCTGCACAATTTTTACTGTTGGCACTATACGTTTGGGCAGGTAGCATTCTTCTGGCATTTGATAAACCCAGAATCATCCATCCGGCTGCCAGTTAGTGAAGTGCGATTCATCACTCCAGAGAACGTATTTATACTGTTCCAGAGTCCAATGGTGGTGTGTCTTACACCACTCCAGCCGACGCTTGGCATTGCGCATGGTAATCTTAGGCTTGTGAATGGCTGCCTGGCCATGGAAATAGGGGTGGGCGATATGGCAAATCTCATATCACAATTTTTTTTTGGGCATGATCACGATCCACGATTCGTTTTCATGTTGGTTTTTAAGACAATTTTGTAAGTTAATGAAGAGTGCAATCAAATTAATATCCCTGTTTAAGAAAATATTGCCCTTCAAGGAAACAAAACCTAAAAGAAAAAGAATAACAGAGACCATTTGGGTCAAAGTACCAGATTTTAATCCAGTGCAATTCTGCAAAGTATTAAGTTTGTACCGCTATGCTAGCCTCTAGCTCCGTGGCTGTGCCTGAGGCACTCTCGTGAGATCCCCTGATTGTTTGGCTTTCTGCGTGCTCTTTGGGGTGCTTTCTCTTAAGGTGATTAAAAAGGTTCGTCGTGTTGCCATCCGATGTGAAAACATTTTCTTTGCAAACTTTGCAAATAGTGGTGTTTTGCACCGTGTCGGTTTTGGAAAACCCAAACCAGTTCCATATCACAGATGTCAAATTTTTTTTTAGGGACCAACTCCTCCGTGGTGTCAGCTATGCCGCTATGTTGTCAAATAATAAAGGGGGAGGATAATAAATCCAAGGCGCTATATACTGTTTGCTATTATTGGTTTATTGGTGTCTGTTAGGGGAGGTGCAACAGGGACTAATGAATAGTGTGATTTTAGGTTTGGCTGAGAAAACAACGTTGGATGTTGTGTATGAGTGATGTCAGTGCAACTGAGAGAATGTGTAGTTTCACTGTAGCCCGATACTCGCGATCTCTCTGGAAAGCCAGATCGTGGAGACATTTTAATCGTTCACGATCTAATCTCGTCATATCGCCCACCCCTACATGGAAACCCATATCATGAAACTCTTGACAAACAGTGCTTCTGCTGATGTTGTTTCCAGTGGTAGTTTGGAACTCTGTAGGGAGTGTTGCAGCTGTGGACAGATGATTTTTACATGCTACATGCTTCAGCATTTGGCAGTCCCGTTCTGTGCGTTTGTGTGGCCTACTGCTTTGCGGCTGAGCTATTGTTGCTCCTATACGTTTACACTTCGTTAAAAGCACTTACAGTTGACTGGTGCAGATCTAGCAGGGCATAAAGTTTACGAACTGACTTGTTGGAAAGTCACTGAGGTTTTCAGTGACTCCTACTGCCAATTTTTCCCAATGGAGATATATGGCTGTATTTTTGATTTTAGGTTGTAACTGAAATGGCTGAAACCACTAATTATAAGGGGTGTCTACATACCTTTGGAAATGTAGTGTAACGCCACAAACTTGCTTCATGAAACCGGGCCCTGAGCTGCAAACTTTTGTTTGTGTTTTGCACTTCAGAGCCACCATCGTGTTCAGTCATACCTCCCACCCCAACTCGCTGATATCAGCTAGTAAATTACTACTTGTTTCTAAATCCTTGACACAACTTTGGTCAATTCAAAATGCCAACCACAATGAGGCTTTTATTAGCCACACAATTCAGCTATGCACTTACAGCAGCCAGCTAGCTAATTATGTTTAGTAAGTGCTTAGTGCTTCTAGACTTTTATACAGTACAATGAAGTCGATATTTCTAATTTAACATTGTTTGTTAATGTCACGATTAATACTAATCTGCTAGATACAGCCTTACCAAGTTAATGGTAGCACTACTGCTAGTGACAGAACTGTTCTTAGGCTTTGCTTGTCTGAAGTGAGTGCAGAAGACAGCACTGCACGGTGATTAAAATGAAAGGCTTCCCAATGAGTAAATTCCATCAGTTTTCTGTTTCTTTGATTTTGCTCAAAATACAATTATATTTTCAACATATTACGGCTGAATTTATTCTGCTAAAATTATTCCAATATGTAGTATTTAACTTAATATTTGGTCAAACTCACTGCCTTCATCTTTATTAAGTATATGTTGCTTTTGTTATTTTATGTAATATTGAATGACAGTGGTAAACCCTATTTTGAGAAAAGGAAAAGCCCTGTAGGAAATGGTTATAAACAAAATGATAAGAGGTTTTTTTTAAGAAAAATTAAGAATAAACCTTATAGTTGGAACAATCTGCAAAAGAATTTTAAACTTGACAAATTAATTTCAGTTGTGGACTTTAAACATGCAATTCATGACTCTGTGACCGAAGTATGTTCCTGCTTTTAACCTCTTCTGTACTTTTAATTATTGTTACACTGTCTCATTCCCCAATGTTTGTACATTTTGTTATGTGTAAGTCTTGTTGAGTAACTTTGTGTTTCATGTCAGGTCCCCCTTGCAAAATAGATTTCAATCTCAATGGGGTTTTCCTGGTTAAATAATGGTTAAATAAAAAAAAAACTGATTTTAGTTAAGACTCCCATTGTTGACATGTGTACTCATGTGTCATTGTATAAATTGGTTTGGATTTACAAAGCGTATTTTCTTGCTTTAGACCACAAACGCCTGACACCAGCCAAAGCTTGCATGTTGTAAGAAATCTCTTAAGTATGCCTCATTGTGCACAACTTGTTTGGGCCAATAAACAACGTTCACTGAAACTGAAATAATATGTATCTGACTAATATATGAATTTATGTGACGCAATTACTGTCCCCTCTCTAAAGAGGCCCTCCTGTCAATCACATCTTTTCACTACTCTGGCCCTCATTGATGGAATGGCACTTTTTGGTTGCCTAAATCTGCATGTGTGCCAAATGTAAGTCACTCGGGATTAATCTGTGTTGATTTTGTAATTTGGTGCTCACAGGTTTAATGGCATGTTTTCCAAATGAGCTTAATTTATTTGCAAGCATTTGAGTGAACCTGCTTTTAAATTTTTTTAGACAGGTTCCCATATCTTTGGACAGTAGCCATGGACAAAAGTGACACTGTTCAAGAGCAGGAAAATGGTGACCCTGTCACAGAACTGGTGAAGGAATCTTTGGCACCACCCTACAGATATACTAAGGTAAGAAATTATATGCTGTTAACTATTTCCCAGCAGCACAAAGTAATTGAGTGCTTGATCTAAATGGAGTGTGTGCAGGAACAATTTGTTGCGAAGATGGTCATGCAGCCTTAAATGTCAATGCTGAAATTTGTGAACCTTAAATTTTGGGGAAACATACAGTACAGACTTGAAATGAACATTAGATGGATTGCAATGGTTATATGAAATGCAATGGAACAAATACTTAAGTGTAACAGTTTGATGTGCCACAAATGTAGATCCTGTAAATGAAAAACCTGCTATGTAATAAAATCAAATGTTATTTTTGCATCAGGCATCAATTTCTCCCCCGAGCAACATTTTTCTGTGAAAACGCCACCGACATACTTTAGTTTATCTCCAGAGTTATAAACTCGTTTTCATTTCTATAAAAACAACGGCCGCCATTATTGATCCCCACACTCAAGTCAAAGTAAATCATCAAACAATTGCGTTGAATTAATTTTGTGTGATATGTGCGAAATTAGTTTTGATGGTGCTTGATCAAGCAATTAGTTTCAAAGCTTCGGTCACTCATTTGCTGTGTAACGTGATGGAGAGAGCAACCCATTCACCACTGGGAACCATCCTCTGCTGTCTGGCTGGGGGTTTTATGAAGAGAAAGGCACATACTGCCTGTTTCTTTGGATCTATTTTTAATTCTATAAACCGTCATTTTAAGCCCAAATATTTACGAAAAGTCGTTGAAGGAGGAGGGCATCGCATTTGCTGTGTTAAGTCATTTTAATGCATTAATTCCAAATGCTTGATGGCATCACCTCTAGTGTTATAGGATTTATTGAACCATAAGTTTTTGGTGTAATCTTGTGTTTTTGGGTGTTTAAAATTTTTTTTTTTAAAGCATCAATCTCAAAATACTACAAAGATCCATCAGAGTAGCAAAGAATTCTGCTTGCTTCACGATTCTACCAATCTCTGACATTCACCATAAATCTTTGGGATGGCAACTTGAGAGAAATACATTCTTGAGGGGATCTGTTACTGTTTACAGTAACTTTTTTTAATTTGCTCGCAAAGCCTTCTTTGCAAGTGGTAGGCTATACATTGGCACCATAGTGGCACCATTCCCTTAGCCAAGTAGTGTATAGCCTCTATTTTGGCGAAGGCCTGGTTTTGGTTCTGTTGTCTTTATGGTAACGAGATGCCAAGCTCCTGATCATTTGCTTACAATTGTGAAAACACAGCTGTGTCTGGTGAAATTGAGATTTTCGAGGAGGAAGAAATTTTTGAATCTACTTTGTTGATTTTTTTTTTAAACTAATGTGAAAAGAAAAACTAGGGTGGTCTCCTGCACAAGCCAAACAAGGGGAAAACAAGATGAATAGTTTTAGTTAAGCATGCTATGTGTGAAATGCTGGATGAAGACATGCATTTAATATATTTAGGATGTTGTCCAGCCAGTTCAATAACTTGATTGACCGCATCCATCCCTACATCATGCACAGGATACTTATTTTATACCAATACAAGGTTTTTCCTAGCTCAAAATGGGGCTTAGGTGGTGACTTTGTGACAGCTATGGCAGTTGGTCCAGCTGTACTGCCCCATCTACTTGACCTCATTGTCTCCCTATATTTAGCTACATTAAGTTCTGGTCTTCAAGATAGCATCACAATGCATTGAGATGTAGGCTATAAAAACTGAAATGTGTGGGGGGGAAAAAGGAACAATTTCAATATTTATTGAAGGGTTAAATATTCTAAGCGCCAGAATTGGAGGGTGGGGGGATATAGCCTGTACCAAGAGATTTACACATTTACACAAGTGGGTCATTCTGCTGGAATAGTGGTATTTGGAATTGTATTATGTCTTGAAATGCATTTAATTGATGACTCTGGGCATCAGGCTTGGTGGTAATAGGAAGCATTTTAAAAAATGCACCCCTTCTAGTGTTAATATGGTAGAATCTGCTTAATTGCATAATGGATTATCATATAATTTGGGTATTTGCATAGAATTGCCAAATCCTAAACAGTTTCCAGTTGTAAAGACGTCACTTATTTGCATAAACCATTGGTGCATATTTCATGGAATGATGTCAAATTACATTACACAATGATGAATAAATATGAGGGAGGGTCACTATAAATGTAACCATTTTTGGATTTTGCTAATTTACTCCGAAAATATTTAGCCTAAAATTTTACTTCAACCAGCTTTGTCAGTGGTCATTAGTTTCAATTATATTCATAACTTGGTAGAGTCAATTAAAGTGACAATCTCAAAGATTTCAGTTTCGTTCTCTATGGCGGTGCCAATGGCGAGAAGCGGTAATTGCAGGTGTGTTTTTGGACCTCACTTCCCATAGATCCAACCGGATCCAACCAGTGTGACGTCAGTGTGACGTCGGTCAGTTGGCACGCCAACTATAACACTTACTATTTACTGAATAAAAAACGGTTGTTCTAAAAGTAACGTTATGTACATACTCATTTGTTGTCTAACATTAGGCTAACTCAAGATGTCTTTACACTGCCGAGCCGGGTTAAAATGCCGTAGCAAACCTGTAATTTCTGCAAACGTACTTTATCCACCTTTTGCCCGGGATGAACATCTTTACACTGCAGAGAAGAATTTGCGGGATTCGCTGTGGCTCGTGCAATTATGTATCTCGTGCACAATAAGCAGTCTTTTTCGTGAATGATTGTTGTGTGGTATTTTTAAAACAACTGCCTTGCAAAATGTTACCCCTGGTGTTTTTGGTTTTGCTAGCTAAACTCTTCGAGAATAAAGCTGAGCTTTAAAGTAATAATCTCGAAGATTTTCATTAAAATAAATGTCTTAAGTCACTATCTATCGCTGCATTGGGTAACACAATGGTGATTGAGCCTATTTTTATATTAATTTATACTATTATTATTATTATAATTCATGATTAAAAAACTGGGTGTGTGTGGCGACATTCCCGGGAAAAAATCACAAGCAGCGCACAGTGAGTGACGTGTTTTTCATCACCCATCAGTGGTTGGTCCGCCAGAGAGGGTAGGCGGAACTAACGCAACAGGCTCGCTCTTGAACTCACTTGTGTGTGAGCAGCGTACTGTTTTTTCCGGTGTCCGCATGCGTTACAAGAACAGAGAAAGGGGGGGGTTGGGGGAGTTATGGAACCCTAAAGTTTTTGTGTAACATGAGAGATCATATTATTTGTTGATGTAGATTTCGTATTACATTTAATGACAATGTAACTTTACTAAATTACATAGCTATTTGCACAGCTAATGCTAGCTACCGGACCATGTCAAGAAAGACAACATTAGTTTAGACAACGTTGCGCACAGTATCCATCTCTCATATCAGGTAACGTTGCGTTAGCTAGCTAATGTAATTAACACAATCTAATGTCGGCTAACGATTAGAAAAAGACGCTAGCTAACACTACCGACCGGTACCGACCTCGCAAACCGTCTCTCGAATGCAATGCTACCTTGTTGCAGTGTAGCTAACTTAAGGCCAGTTCAGATCAGTGATTCGCAACGAGACTGGATGCAACTTGCAAAATTCCAAGACGTCTGTTTGTAAACATTCTAAAACTGCACTTGGGGATTTGACAAGGACGGTCTTTTAAAACCTCAGGGCAGGCAACGGCTCTGCTACTAGCCAGTTCACACCGCTGCAGTTTTCTCTGCAACATTCTAAAACCGTTTCGCCTCGTTGCAAATCATTGATCTGAACTGGCCTTAATGTTATCGTTATTTACATTGCCATCGAGTTCATCAATATATTATAATGATCGGAATAAAGCCGCGGTATGTGGAGCAGAGCCGGGTCTGATTTCTGAAGACGTCATGCAGGAGAAAACTAAATAAAAGAATACGGCAGTATGGATTAGCATTGTTATTTTATTACGCTTCCTCATGTTCCTTCAGCCTTTATGCCCTTTTTGATGAAATCTCCTTTGTTTTTGTTTTATTCTTCTTGTTCTGATTGCTAATTTAACACCCAGCTCAGCTTTATTCTCAAACAGTTTAGCTAGCAAAACCAGAAACACCAGGGGTAACATTTTGCAAGGCAGTTGTTTCAAAAATACCACACGACAATCATTCATGAAAAAGACTGCTTATTGTGCACGAGATACATAATTGTACGAGCCACAACGAATCCCGCAAATTCTTCTCTGCATTGTAAAGATGTTCATACCGGGCAAAAGGTGGATAAAGAACGTCTGCAGAAATTGATCATCACTAATTCTTCCCCAGGTTTGCTACAGCATTTTAACCCGGCTCGGCAGTGTAAAGACATCTTGAGTTAGCCTAATGTTAGACAACGAATGAGTATGTACATAACGTTACTTTTAGAACAACCGTTTTTTATTCAGTAAATAGTAAGTGTTATAGTTGGCGTGCCAACTGACTGACGTCACTCAGGCGACACTGGTTGGATCCAGTTGGATCTATGGGAAGTGAGGTCCAAAAACACAACTGCAATTGCCGCTTCTCGCCATTGGCACCGCCATAGAGAACGAAACTGAAATCTTCGAGATTGTCACTTTAAAACCAAGGTACACTGTTTCCGATGTGTTAGATTCATACCAGCTGGTCAGTATGATGATAACAGAGCTGTGCAATAAATTTTACAGCAAATGCTCTAATGTGCGTACGCAGGATTTAATTTTTTTTACCCCTTGCACACTAATGTTAATCAAGGAAATTAATTTCCAGTGGTCATGTGAGACCTGCCGTATTGTCAGATTATAAAGCATGGGGCTTTTCATGGAAAAAAAGATATACAAGCAACTTCGTTAGCTAACCTGCCTTACAGACCAATCTGGTGTGTGATTATTATAAATGCATGTCACTATGTGGCTGTTCTTTTTAGTGGTAGACCGATTAATCGATATCTGGCATTTTGAGATAATCGCCATTGGCCGATGCCTGCACTCATGAGGCCGATAAACAAAAAATGTCTGCAGACACATCTGCAGGCAACCTTATCAGTGTTGCTGCTGCGGAATGATGTTAGCACTCCCCCTTGTGTCAATTTCGCCATTCTACGGGCAGACATCAGTGGGTGCTGTGGAACAGTGGGAAACGTGCCAATGCTGGATGTACCTGAGAGAAAACGGCAAGAGGCAAGACTTAAATTCCTAGCTTTCAAAGCTCAATATATTTAATTGGCCACTCTTAATAACATATACAATGTTTACTGTCTGTATAGTTAGATTGATTCCGGTCTTTTTGTGAGAAAATGTGAATAACTTTAGTTGGGAATTGTAACGGTAACGTTAGCAAGCCTTCAACCAGCTAAACTAGCTTACAGGGCTCGAAAAACTATTGTATGGCATCCCCAGTCCCCACTCCTACTCCTGACGAGCCGGGTTCGTAAAACATTTATCAGATTTGTCATTTGGGATGGTTGTGGGATGGTAAGCAAGTGTAACTGAAGCCTTTTATTATTGGTCTGCCGTTGTTAAGCACGTTACATAAACGTTAGTTTCTTCATCAATGGCGCTCGCTCATACACATCATGCCAGTGCAAAGTTTGGCAGCAGTAGAGTAACATTAATAGCCTAGCCTAGCAGAACTATTCTCAAGTGGGCAAAGCCAGCAGCACCTGTTGTCAGCTGAGGTAGAGTATGAAGACAGGATTGATGAACCTCTCCTCTCATCTCAAGTCAACAGTCTGCTATCGTAAGCGATTGATTTGATAATTAACATTAGTTACAGTCGGTTGCATTTGCTAATGGGCTAGAGATCGCCTCGATTCAAGAAGTAGGCTTACGTTAACAGGAGTCCGAAAGCTAGCGTTAATGTTATCAACTTGCCAACAACGTTTTGGGGAACAAATATTATGGGCTTTTAGCTAACATAACGTTTCTGCACTTGTGTGCATGTCTCTCTCCCTTTGTGTGTATTGTGTGTGTCAACTTGCCAACAACGTTTTGGGGAACGAAGGTTATGGGCTTCTAGCTAACATTTCTGCATTTGTGTGTGTCTCTCTCCCTGTGCGTGTGCGTTTGTCTGTGCTTCAATACATCAAGCTAACTTGGCACAGTGTTTAATGAGAGGGAGAGACTTGGTAGATGATATGAGCAGGCTGTGGCTGTGCAATGCGAGTGAACAAAGTTATTTTTTAATTTTTTTTTTTGCATTTATATAGTGCTTTTATCCAAAGCGCTTTACAATTGATGCCTCTCATTCACCCATTCACACACACACTCACACACCAACGGTGAAAGGCTGCCATGCAAGGTACCAATCAGCTCGTTGGGAGCAATTAGGGGTTCGGTGTCTTGCTCAGGGACACTTCGACATGCCCAGGGCGGGGGATCGAACCGGCAACCCTCCAACTGCCAGACAACCGCTCTTACCTCCCTAAGATGTGTCGCCCCTGTGTTTGATCGCTTAGATTGGCTATTTGGGTTGTAACCGAGTTTATCAACAAACATAAGCAAACATGCAAAAATATGCTTCGGGACAGTTTTGGGAAGGTGGTGATAAAGTTAGTTTAGAGCCCCGTACTATAACTCATGCGCCCTGCTATAAACGTTTGCCTAAATTTCCTCAGTCACCATCGTCTTTTCTAAATGTTAACATGTTTCTCCTATCCTAAATGACAGCAAATCTAATGTAAGACCGCTACTGGCTAGCATTAAATATATATTGTGTTATAATGTATAGAATAATGCAGTTGAATGACGTAGCTTCTGACATACTGTACCCCGCTCTCCCTTAAATACCAGTCACGCTGTGAAATCTACAGCATAACCCAATGTATTTTTCCATTTCACTAATTAATAAAAATTCCATCTAAAACAACATGTTACTGGCTAAGATAACCATGTATATTAGATTGTAATGGAATTATACATGACTTCTTTGTTTCTTTTTAAAATTGTTGTATTTTCAGATGCAAAAAAAAAAAACCATGATGTCGGCATTATATATCGGCCATCGGCCGCCCTGCTGTCTAAATATCGGCATCGGCCATTGGAAAAACCCATATCGGTCGACCACTAGTTCTTTTCCAATAATTACTCGGAGCATCTAGAAGATGAGGCTGTGTCAACACAGCAAGCAAATTAGCTGAACGCATTTAACTTTAGATTACTTTCTACCTAAATTATGAATATAATCTACATTAGTATTGTAAATGGTACAAATGTCTTGTTTTGTTTGAGCCATTTTCCAATTCTCTGCTCACACTTGATATTATAAAGCGTTAAATAAGGCACCTCCTATATGGGCAAGGATGCGCACAAATGGTGTGAAAGCCTAATTGGCCAATTCCTATAGCCGATCTTTAAAGTTATGTATTTTTTAAAGCTGCAGGTATCAAAGGAAACACAAGGTTGTTTAGTTGCCCTGTAGGTTACCAATACATTCAGATACTAACAATTATAATAATAATAATGAAAGCAACAGCATTATTATTGTCGTAGCCACACAGTGAAGGAGCTCAGATTCAGTGTGGCTGAATCTTTTTGCTACTGCTCCCAGAAGAGCTTGTTTTGATGGCTTCGTGCCATGTTCTGTGCCAGCACTTTATCTTAGACGTTTCAGTACAACGATGGACAGAATGACATCTGCTGCAATCACTGCAATGTCTATTTGTCTAGTAAGCTCCTCAAAAGCTGCAAGTAGGATCAACGTGGATTACCTTTAAGATAATATTGAAAATCCAAATCCTGAACATGCCGCACGAGCTAA
Organism: Anguilla rostrata; assembly: GCF_018555375.3. NCBI lineage: Eukaryota > Metazoa > Chordata > Actinopteri > Anguilliformes > Anguillidae > Anguilla > Anguilla rostrata. The sequence goes on along the minus strand of NC_057942.1, from coordinate 26,674,439 downwards.
TTATTCATCAGACTATTACAAATGTTGTTGAGCCTCTTCAATTTGATGGCCGACTATATTTATTTGAAGTGGAATACACAGACTGGAGCGCCAAATTGAATTTGTATGCACAAAATGGTGTAGCTCACCGTCAATTCTGCAAGTTCAGATGGAATTATTTTTAATTTCAACATTCACATTAACTGTCACCTCCCAATAAACAGATTTGGATAAACTGGATTTGCTTAAAGGTACACTGAACCTGAAGCCTATCTTGATATGCATACTAGATGCCTTGGTGAAGCTACTGGCATAGAGAAAATGTCTGAAGAGCCAAAACTTGACAATGAAAAAGTGTAAAATACTATCCGAATGATAGGATTTATGAAAAATATTATGAAACCAAGACCCAGGTTGAAAAAACAGACCCTTAATAGCAGCTTCACATACTTATGTATGTATATGTATTGTTTCCAGACTGCTGACATTTAGGGAAAGATATAGTGGCAGCATTACAGTGCAGCTTGCGCATGGACTTTGCTCACTTTTCTGACTTCATAGGACCACATCCCACTCTGATTTGACCGGTGCGATCAATTTTTTTTTGTGAGAATATTAAAACGGGCGTAAATCACTGTGTGCACGTTGGAGGCATATCCGCTTCACCAATATGGCATAATGTGGAGACTTCTCTACTCTCTCCAAGAAGGTTTAATTTGTATACAGGGTTCGTACGGTCATGAAAAACCTGGAAAAGTCATTGAAATTTAAAATGCAATTTCCAGGCCCTGGAAAAGTTATGGAAAATATTTTTTGAAAAGTAATGGAAACACAGCTAAAGTTGCATCAAATATAATTACAAATTAATCCAATCATAAAAATAGTATGTATAGTGATAAAACGTAAATTGGCATGTAACCTTCGCGGTATTTTGGTGGTGTCAGAAGTTAATTCGGTCTGGCTCAGTCTGTTTACAGGCACGTCCAACAGGCACGCTTCTGCTAATGTAGCAGTTAGTAAACGTAGGCCCTACTGTGCCGACAATATGCCAGGGAAGTGCAGCTTCAATAATATATCAGGGCTCGAAATTAACTTTTTTACTTCGTAGCACTGGTGCTCCCAACTTCAAAAAGTTAGGAGCACTCACCAAAATGTAAGGAGCACCAACAATATATGCAATAGATTTTTTTATTGATAAAAAACGACGATATAACAGTACGGTTTACAAGTAACGCCGGGCACCCACCGTACGCGTAGCGTAAGCAGCGCATAAGCAGCATGTGGAAGCAGCGCGGCGTGTAGCGTGTCTACACAGGTTCCGTTTGTGTCGCGCAAAGGCTTGCTTAAAGCTCTATATTCCTAGTAGCTCTCGCAGTGGGATTACATTGTGTATTTCACGTTTGTTCACGACTGTTGATTATGGGTTAAGTGAATACTTGGTGAGAGACCTTTTTCAGTTTGTTAATTTGGTAATATTTTGTTAACTCATGTAAATACGTGCGAAAGTAAACGCTTTAAAGAATTACCATAAGCTTAAATCGCAACGTAGTCTGCATAATAATCAATCTCAAACTGTATTGATTTATTTGCTTGGTTAACAAGCGTGCCAATTTTATGAAGAATATGTAATGATCATAATGATAAATAATCCGTAATCAACCATTGGGAATTCCCATGTCGTCTTCTCATTCACGTCAAAAGATTTATAGGATCAGATTTAGTAACATCAGCTAATCATCAAAAAGATAGCGTAACAGTTTAATCTTGAAGGGATATGAACATCACAACGCCATGAACACCGGAAGCTTTGACGTACAAGTGCAATAAAGGCTTACTTACAACTTCATTTATAAAATAGGTGCATTTTAATCAGCAAGATCACTAAATCTGATTTTTTTTAAAGCTCTGTGGATTATCTGATTTTTATTAACAAACTCTTTTTGAAAGCACGGCGAACGAAGACATCGGAGAAGTCAAATAGGCGGAGCAATGGTTGGTTAAAAACTACCTTCCAACACTCGAGCTAACAAACCGCTGCTCGGTGCATTCACTTCTACATCATTCAATAGGCTACGTCTTTCTGTGGTGTATTTTCAAATTTACCCCACCCCCTCCGCAAAATAGGAGAGCGAAACTAAGTTTGCCTTTTCCCCAGGTTCCAGTTTTTTGTTGTTGTTTTTTTCTGCAAGGACAATACAAAAACCAAATGAAATGAAATATAAATCAGCATGTATACCTAGCATTTTATAGCATATGTCTGTGTATAAACAGGTCATCATGACGCGCGACAAGCAGAAAAATAGAACAAGCGAAAAACTACGCTTCAGTTCGCTTGTGTCGCACAAGCTTCGCAGCCGGTTCGCGACGCGTTCGCATCTGGTGTAGAGGACGTCGCCCGCTGCCGTTGTAATAACAGTACTTCAACTACGCTTTAGTGCGCTTGCGGTCGCTACGCGTGCGGTGGGTGTCCGACTTAACAGTTAAACTGTCACGCCTAAAATGTTCCTCTTCAAGGAATTGCGTGTTATGCATTCAAACGACAAAGTGCTTATCGTCACATTAATACCGCTAACCAAATCAACCGCCAGTAAACTGCATCGGAGAAATGAGCTGTTTCAACCAGGTCGCTACATAAAACACTACGTTAACGTTTTAAAAAAATGCCGTAATCGTTCGCTTCAGCTTTTCAGCTTTCGATAACGCTAATAAATTGAACAAACTTCTGTCTTCAGGTAACATTAGTTAACGCGTTAGCTCCCTGTGTCGCGTCACAGTGGAGTGCAGCGAAAGGGAGTGATTGAAGGCTAATATTAACCAATTTAAAATCAGCATTAAAAGGTAAGAATGTCAAGCTCACGATTGGTTAGAAGGGTCACCGTCAGCTCACAAGGGACATACTGAGTGTACTAACTAGCGAATGTTCAGAGACGTTCGATTGGAAAAAGGAAAAAAAAAAAAAAAAGTCGCACCAGAACAATTATTTGTACTCGCACAAATGCTCCCAATTATATTTCGAGGTCGCACAGATTAAATTTCGAGAGCATATGCGACCAAAATGGTCGCAATTTCGAGCCCTGTTTGAGACATTGACAAACATGTTAAACTATTCGAATTAAAATGAGAGAATGTATCTAAGTGTGTCTGTCTGGTGTTTATTTGTTTTAGAGAGGCACCATATGTTTCAGATGCAGACCTAATTTTACTTGGTGTTACTATAAATAATTTTAAATTGTCCCGCCGAGAGAGTCATTTGTTTTGGTCATGGAAATTCAGTTAAAGGTTGTGGAGAAGTCATGGAAAAGTCATTGAAAATCATTGGTGAGAAAGTGTATGAACCCTGTGTATAGTTTACTGGCCCTCAGCCTGCACTACTGCATGTTTACATAGTCACCTTTATTACATCGTCATACAGGTTGTATGTTATACATACCTTCAATTTTACTAAATAAGATTCCTTTTCGGTCCGGCGGTGAACTGGATTGGTCTAGGCTGTGCCGGCTGGTGGAGAGAGTACGCACACCTGGGTTAAGTTAGCTAATCAGCCCAGGTGCTTAAAGTTGTGCTGCTTTCCAGAGTTGGGGCTGAGACCCCGTTTATGATTTGTTTCATTTTATTTTTGGAGTTTTGTTCGAGCAGTAATGAAAAAAAACTTGTTGGAGCTGGCGCCGGCTAGAAAGCGGGCCAGCTACAGGTGGCTCACTGGAAAGTGGTAGCACCGTTTTACTTTCTTTTGTCTTTGTTATTTTATCTTTTTTTTTGTTTATTGTTTTTCCCTGGAACTAGTGAGGGGGAAGGGTGAATGTGTTTATTTGATTTCGAGTTTGTGTGGATACGCGCTCTCCCCATGCGGCAACTAATCTTGTTTCCCGGAACTGCCGCATCTCCCTCCCGGGGTGTCATGCTGACGTGTGACAAAGATACAATTAAGTGACAGTAAAATTTCTAGAAAAGGCCTGATGATCTTTTAAGCTGAAATATTCTGGAGACTTGGAGCTGAATTGCATTTGATTACCTGTGTACATCTTATCAGTAGGGTGGTACACATGATTTAATTTAAAAAAATTTTTTTATTTTTTGCAAGTTTGTGTTCTTACAGTACAATAAATCACATTCTATTCAATTTTTACAGGAGGAACTTTTGGAAATAAAGCAGTTGCCATGCTCCAATGAAAGACCAGTATGTCTGTTGGAGAAATATGACAGGTAAAAAAAAGTTTTTTAATGGTTTGAATTCATTCACTTTTTTGGGTAATCTTGTGCAACACATTGGTTTGCTACTACCCTTGTCAAACTTTATTAACCTAAGGTACTATTTAAGCAATTTTTATTTATATTTTTTGATATGTGGCTGATGTGATGTTGAAAATGCTTGCTTAAATTGGTGCATTATGTTGTTTTGTTAACTAGTACCAATGTGGTGTATTAACTTTTTACAGTGATGGTGTGTGGGACCCAGAGAAGTGGCATGCTTCCCTGTATCCCAGCTCAGAGAGAAGCTCACCTGTGGAAGGGATTAAAAAAGAGTATGCGGATGACAGGGTAGTTTTGAAACGCAGAATTGCAGGTAAATGCATCTTACTTAGATTTAACATGTTGCTGGATTTTTGGATTATCTTGAATCTGGCTATATTCTGCGATGAATGAAATTCAAACCAGCTGTTACCGTAGGGGAAACTACTACAGAAACTGTCATCTTAACACCAACACTGCCCCCCTGCTTAAGTTACTAGGATGGGTGAAGTGGGCCATTCTAATTTTTACATTATCCTCCGAAAAGGCTAGAACACTCGGAACGCTTGGAAAAAGATTTCGATTTTTTTTTTTTTTATTCAGTTTTTTACAACCATTATAATAGTGTTCAAATATTGAACCATGGCTTGGAACCATTTGGTTGGCTTGCCGGGCTCATTTTTAGTTTGAACCATTGGGACAAATTCTGAAAATTTGAGTGACATTCAGAATTGACCACATCGACTGAATTCCTCATTTGAACTGTAATAGAACATTAGTGGTTTGTGTTTGAATTGTCTTTGTGAGGACACAACTGCATAGAGCTGGCACTAAGATTATAGAATAGTAGATTATTTTCTTTCTTGAATGGAAAAAATGATCAAACTGCCCTTTGAACTTAAATGTAAATTCTACTGGTTGTCACAAGCTGTATTGACCCTGTTGTAATTACATCTCCCCCCCCAATGTCTAACCCCCAGACCCTCGTGAACGGCTGAAGGAGGATGACCTGGATGTTGTTCTCAGTCCTCAACGCCGTAGCTTTGGAGGGGGCTGCCAGGGTAGTGTGGCATCAGTTCTCCCTGCCCGCAGGACTGGCAGCCCCCTTGAAAACAAGGAGAATGAGACACTGCGTTTGGGTGGGACAAGGCGCATAGGCAGTGGTCGCATCATTGCAGGCCGCGGCTTTGAGAGGGACACGCGCGTTGACAAGGATGTCCGGGAGAGGGAGCGGGAACGAGACTACAAGGACAAGAGATTCAGAGTTTGTACCTTTTGCCCAAATTAACATGCCTCAAAAAATGTTCATTCGTGTGTGTGTGTGTGTATGTACAGTGCAGGCCAAAAGTATTAGGACACCTATAGTTAAAAATAAAAAATACTTTAGGTAGAGAGGAATTCAGTTAATGCATGCACATTTATTGAATAACAAACCAAAGTACAAATTTTTCTTTTCTATTTCTTCTTACAATAACACCGATTACCTTTACTTAGAAATAATAACTTAGAAAATTTATAGTAGTCTTTTATAGAATTAGTCTATCCAATCATTTTTCAGTGGGAGGTGGAGGGGTAATTAAATTGAGTGAAATCTGATATACCTTAATCTATTTTTTAAGCCCCAGGTAGCCTAATAACTTTACAATGTGGTGCATGTAAAGTAGGCATTAAGCTGGGAGAAATATGACAAAGGAAGAGTAGGGCTCAGATGTGCGGGACCTAGTAAACATTGTGGCAAGAAGGTTAGTCCCAATGATGAATTGCAAAGAAGCATAAGATTTCCATGTGCAGTGTTCAGTACACATTCAGAAGGGTCCAGCTGATGGACAATAATGTTAACAGGAGAAGCTTCTTTGCAATTTCTCAAGGGGGAATAACCTTGCCACAGTGTTTACTTGGCCCTGCTCATCTAAGCCTAATGCCGGCTCCTTTGCCATATTTATTGCAGCTTTAGTGCCTATTTTACTAACCTTAACACTACAGTCCAATGGTATGGGGGTACCTTTGGTTTTTAAAAAAAACTTAAGGTAGATGAGATTTCATTAACTTAAATCCCCCTCCACTTCCTTCCCACCCCATTAGCAAAATGATTGGATAGACTTCCAATTATTGGTTTAATTGTGATTAAAGACAGGCTATCTAAAGAGAGGCTATTCTGAGGAAAGTCGTGTCTAAGATTGTTTTTTTTTTTCATAAAACTCATTTTGTGTTATTGTGGGTAGAAATTAGGGGGAAAACATCTTGTTACTTTGGTTTGTTATATTCCTGAGGTGGCCCAATACCTTTGGCCTGTACTGTGTGTGTATACAGTGAGCTCCATAATGTTTGGAACAAAGCCTTTTTTTTTTTTTTTTTTTTTTCCCCCTCCCCCTCCATTCTTGATTCGGTGCTGTACTCCACAGTTTCTGATTTTTAATCAAACAATTCACATGTGGTTAAACTGCTTTTATTTCAGGGTATTTTCATACAATTTTTTCACTGTACTACTAACAACACTTTTTATACATCACCGCCCCATTTTATGGCACTATGTTTGGAACATAGTTATGTTAATGAAAGTAGTCATGCTGAGTACTTTGTCAACAGGTGCCGAGTGTCATTTTTGGTGATGCTCTGCCAGGCCTGTACTGCAACCAACTTCAGCTCCTCCTCATTTCAGGCGGCTAATTGCCAAATAAGTTTTCTCTTAAGTGTATGGAAACATGACGTTCAATTGAATTCAGAAAATGTGAACGACTTGGCCAGTCAAGAATTTTCAATTTTTTGGCTTTGAAAAATTCTGAGGCTTTAGCAATTTGTTTGGGATCATTGTGTTACTGTTGGACGAAGCTCCATCCAATGAGTTTTTAGGCATTTGCTTGAACTTGAAGATAAACTGCTGCTACCAGCAGTTTAGATCATCAGTGAAGACAAGTGAGCCGGTACCTGTGGCAGCCATACATACTGAAACCATAACACTCCCCACCACCATATTTCACAGATGAGGGGGGTGCTTTTTATCTTGGGCAGTTCCTTTTGGCCTCCACACTTTGCTTGACACAAGTGAATCTTTATTTAATCTGTCTACAATACATTTTCTCAGAACTGCGGGCTTTTCGGTACTCCAAACTAACTTGGCCATCCTGTCTTTGCCACTAACTAGTGGTATTCCTCTTGCAGTCTAGCCTCTGTGATTTTGTTCATGTGGTCTTCTGCAGACAGTAGTCACTGTCACGTCCATGCCTGCCTCCTGAAGTATGTTTCTGATCTGTCAGACAGGTGTTTGGGGGTTTCTCTTCATTATGATGAGAATTCTTCAGTCATTAGTTGCAGAGTTCTTCCTTGGCTTACCAGGACCTTTGCAGTTACTGAGCTTGCCAGTGCTCTCTTCTTAATGATGTTCCAAATGGTTAATTTTGGTAAGCCTACAGTTTGACCTACGTATCTGATATGGATGTGAACAATTTGTTGATTTGTCGATTCAGTCGCGTGCATGCATGTTGAATATTAAAGAAATATGTAAATATCCCCTCCTTTTTAAAAAAAATTCTCAAACCGTTTAAACTAAACGACCACCAAATGTTACTGAAGCTATTGCTCTAAATGGCTAATAGAGGGGGCGGGTGGGGCTTGTCATTCACTTATTTACATTGTGCTTACACAGACACACACACGGACAGACAGTACACGCACATCCAGAATTGTTGGTGGAGAGAACTTACCATCACCCCATGTCTGGGTTGTTACATGCTGACCATGTCACATCGCCAGCTATAGGCAGAAAAGAACTTCTGGCCCATTTAAAACAGGTTTAAATTGCTTTAAAACTCATCACTATGGCTGTGCCATTTACATTTAGCTGCGTTCTTTCAAAGGAACATCAAACAGAATACAATGAATGTACTTACATTTAAGTCAGGTTCTCATCACCTGTCTCATCATTCAATAGATAAACAAAATAATGTAATATTGTAATAAGTTGTAACTGTCATGAAATTCTTTGCCCCCTTGCTGATTTCCTCTATTATTGCATATTTGTCAAACTGTATGGTTTCAGATCGTTAGGCAAAATGTAGCCTAATATTAGGGAACCGGAGTAAACTCAAAACATATTTTTTAATTACCATGTCATTTATTTAATTTAAAAAAATTTCAAACACCCATATCAACCATGTGAAAAAGTAACTGCCCCCTTAGTTACTCAATCAACCAAATAACCTGATTTCATTGATAATTAGATTAACTGATTGAGCACACCCAGGTTTCACTGCATCCAGCCCTTTGTGAATCTAAACCTCACGCGTTGAACCTTACCACCAGAGTGAAGTAGTTGCCTCAAATTTCTACAGGCACACTGCCATAACAGCTGCACCATCGTATGTTTGTCTGACCAGTTTCTGTTTGTAATCATAACCACCCATCTTGAAATTCATAAAATGAAACACTGTTTCCCTGCCTGATGACACATCAGAGAACCCAATGAACGTTCAGTTATTCTTGCAGCATCAGCTATGCAGAATTATGGACCACTGAGCTTTGCAGGAGATGTCCGTCCTCATTTATTTGCCATGGCGCCTTGGCTTTCACTCCCTTACCACCTGCACCATAAGCAATGGCTTTGATCAGATAATTTTGAATCATCTTTGGGTGCTTCCCATTGCTTGAAAAAAATGCATCCTCCTTTCCTCCACGACCACCTTGTTTCCTCGGTGCCCCGGATACCAATCTTTGTGTCCTCCATCTCTCCAATGTCCCAATGTTGGAGGAGACGAGCGATGTGGCTCCAAACTCGGCTCCTTGCCTCTGCCCGGTGAAGGATATATTGATGCATGTTACCGTGGAAGTCTCTTCACATTTTAAGTAGAGCCCGACCGATGCCAGATTTTTGGGTCCGATGCCAATCCCCATTTTGGAGAGTCCTAGCCCACCGATTACCGATGTTTTGACCGATATTTTGTCAAAAAGTGCAACATTTTCAAATTAATTTTAAAAACCTATATTTTATTAAAGTTTCTATATTTAAGAACATTTAACTTAAGCAAACAAATAAAAATAAACACACAAAGAACTTTTTAGATAAAAAAAATGTAAAAGATGATTTTTAAATTATTAAATTAAATATATTAACACCATCTAAGTGTGTGAAATCAAAATAACTCCACACCTTGCTTTTACTCCTTTCTTTTCCAGCCATCTATAAAAAATTAATAAAAAAAATAAAAAAAATCAGTTTTCCAGTTTCAAACATGTATTTTTATGAATATTATTATTATTGTTGTTATTAATTTATTATTTCTTAGTATCTATTCTCAGTACATTAATTATATTCTTATTTTATTCCTACTACATGATCTCAAAGAGTAAGACTATCTAGCTAGCGAGCTTCCCTGTCATAAGAATTCGGTGGAGAAAATAACTACAATGCACTCTGACGCGTGACTAGATGACACACTCGCTCGCAATAACGCATTAGCTATTGACACAGCCTCATTATTTCTTATATATTCTTAGTAAGTTAAATTAATTATATTCTTATTTTATTTCTACTACATGATCTCAAAGAGTAAGACATTTATCTAGCGGAGCTAAAGAGTGAATCAAGTGTAACGTTAGATGAAATTAAATTGACTGGATGAAATATGTGAAAAAAACTACAATGCGCTTTCGTGCAGGTTACCCGCGCTAACTGTTGGTTGATTCACTTCTCCAACAGCAATGCTTCTCTCATGCTTCTCTCTACAAAGCTAGATTAACATGGCTTAAAATTAAGCGTTTTATTGGCGTTTTTACTGTCTGGTTAGCTTGCTACGATGACGCATGACTAGATGACACACTCGCTTTCAATAACGCGTTGGCTATTGACACAGCATCATAGTAGCTAATATCATTATCTCAGATTTAAAAAAACAAATGTGTGATGCATTCAATCACCATTTTATTTTGGCTGGTTATTTGAGAATACAGCGATGTCCTCTGGAAATGTAGATCCTACGCTGCTTATGTGCTCACTTCCACTTCATAAAGGCTTGCTAGCCAGCTAGCTTGCTACAGTGAACCAAATTTTAGCTAGCTCGCTCGCTTGATAATGAGGATTGATAAACAGTGGTCGTATAAACGAATTTAAAAACTTTCACTAAATATACATACCTTTATCGCGGCAATCGAATCTGTGCAGACAAGTCTTGCAGTGGAGAATATTGGATGAGGCACGAGTGACAAACATCTTATTAGAGAAGTAGCGCGTCAGCTGCTGCAGTTCACACTTGTACTAGAGCTCCCTCTACTGGATAATTTTAGTCAATAGCAATTAAAACGTTCGAACAGACACGTACAGATAATCGTTTTTTTTTTGTTTATTGTACTTATTTAAAAATCGGGACACATCGGCGGCATAACTGCCGATTCCAATGTTGTCAAAAAAGTCAACCGATATATCGGTCAGGCTCTAATTTTAAGTGCTCATGCCTACAGAGATTGAAAGACCATTCCGCAGAATCTGACATGATCCCATAATCCAAATTTTAGAAAGCAGAGATGGCCGAGAACTCAAATTTCCCCAGTTATGCCAGGTATTTTGCCAAATGTGTGTGTGTGTGTGGTTCAATAGGTAATATCACATCCTATCCGAAAGCTAGATTGCTAACAACGGATAACAAAATATCAGCTCGTTTTTGTGGCTTATATCCTACAGACAAATTAAGCAATTTACGACTGGGAAAGCAGATTTTATTTATTGGCTTGTATATGAATGTTACTATACTTACGTATGTTACTGTAGTTGTGCTTGACTCTAAGCATGAATAAGCATGGTGGCAACTGGCATTTTCATATATGATTATGCATGAATGGATTTATCCAACCAACAGTTTCCAATGGGCGTATTTATTACAAACCAATTTGATTTCAGGTGTTTCCACAGGAAATAATTGTTTTTCACTGTGGATCCTGAGGAAACAATAACACTGTCCATTTCACGAATCTATGGAAATGTTTCTGATTTGTTAAAATGCAATGAACTGCCAGTAGAATGTCACTAGGCTATTGGTGTAACTATAGTGGCCTATGAGGTGAATTGGTGCTCATGTTGGTCTCATGTTCAGACATCGGGCACATCAGGATTCTGGAATTACATAATATTATGTTTGTATACTATGGGATTTATCCTACTTTGATCGAAAGTTGCAGAATACATATTAATTAGTGTTTGGATGCAAACTGCAATTCCTCAGGGTCTAGTAGTAGACCAACAATACATGCGACTCGTCAGCAAGCTCTCTGTTAGCTAGCTAGCCACCCAACCTTGTCAGACTGAGTTTTTAACACTCCGACTTACTGAGCCCAAAAGCTAACATAAGAAGTTAGCTAGTTTAGGCAAATGTTAGCTGGCTAATTAAATCACTAGCGCTAGCAATTAGCTGGCTAACTGAGGTCTTTGTTTGCTGAAAATCCATATGCTAATGGTACAACACCAATTCTGTCTCTCTCTCTCACACTCTCACTCTCTAACAGTAGCCTAACTAACTCGCCTCTGCTACCCAGCAAGGAAACTTGCAATGAAAGCGATCTTCCTGGACTGCTGAACTCCTGTTCTGTATAGTTCAATATTATGTCAGTCATCTGGACGAGAATGGGGTGGGCCTGAATGCTTGACCCCTAAAGTGTGGGGGTCCAGTGGCTCTGTTAAGCTGTGATTTTCCTGGCATGGTTTGGGTCCACTTGTTCGCTTAGAGGGATGGCCCACTGCAAATCAGTAGAAAGTTATTCTGAGTGATCACCTTTATCCTATGATGAAACATTTATATCCTGATGGGAGTGGTCTCTGCCCAGATGACAATGCTGTCATCCACAGGGCACGAGGGGGTCACTGAATGATTTGATGAGTATGAGAGTGATGTGAATTATATGCTGTGGCCTTCGCAGTCACCAGGTCTCAACCAAGTTGAACACCTATGGGAGATTTTGGACCGAGGTATTTGACAGTGCTCTCCACCACCATCATCAAAACACCAAATGAGGGAATATCTTTTGGAAGACTTAAATTCCATCCCTCCAGTAGAGTTCCAGAGACTTGCAAAATTTATGCCAAGGCGCAATGCAGCTGTTCTGCCAGCTCGTGGTGGCCCAGCACCTTACTGTGATGCTTTTTTTCTTTGATTTGTCACCTGTCTGTGTGTGTTTGTGTGTGTGTATGAATGCATTTGAGTAAGCTCTGATTTAATTAAATTTAGCTCCCATTCAGTTCTGATGTGATACTTTATTCTAAATCTTGAGTCAATGTTAATCTTTCACATAAGTTGGTGTTAAAAAGCATGGTAAAAGCCAAAACTGTTCAGAATTTGTTTGTACATTGAATATTTGACTGACATTATTCATTATGATGGGAAATAATACTATTTATAATAACACGGTAGTGCACTCGCACTGCCACACTAAAGAAATTAGAGTTGTTATTTTTACAGATATAATTGCCAGATATTTTTAACCGGTTTCCCTCTCAATTTGGATCGGTTTTAAATTTTTGAATCAATGCAGTTGCATCTTGGATACTTGGATAGGTGAATCTTTACACCCGACTTGATGTTTCATATTTCACTGTGAGGAGAAACATCCTACTAATCCAAATTGTCCAACATGAACTTGCGCTATACCACATTTGTAAGTTACTTCCTGTGCAAAATGGTGGAACTTTATCTAGTGCTGTTCGTTGCAGGGTAGTTCAATGATGATGCTGTTTAATGTATTAAATTTAGTTTTCTCAAGCTGAGTGAATTTTTATTTATTTTTTTGCAGAGGGAATTTGGAGATAAGCGAGTGTTCAGCGAGAGGAGAAGGAATGACTCTTATGCTGAAGAGGAGCCAGAGTGGTTTTCAGGAGGGCCCACCAGTCAGTCGGAGACAATTGAGCTTATTGGTTTTGATGAAAAGATCCTGGAAGAAGACAAACGGCGACCAAAGCGTTCCAGGAAGCGATCAGAATCCGTGAGAGAAGGCAAGTCAACAAGGACACTCATCTATGGGAGATTCTTTCACTTTGCCAAGTTAAGGGCATATGCAAACTTTAATTGAGTTGTTTTCCTATCGAGTGAAATGGCTCTAACGGGTCTGTAATACTCTTAGTCTGAAAAGTCCGTTAGGAGGAAAGGATGTGGTTTAAAACAGGCTCAGGCTGAAATTTAGCCTTTGCGAAGTATCAGTTTTTGTTTTTGTCCAACTTAAATTATCAGTGTTTTAATGTAGTAATTTTTTTTTTATTTAAATGATAAATATATATAATCAAAGTATAATTTAGTAAGCAGTATATTGTATGCTTCATCTGAGCATAAGTAATCTATTCCTTTCCAAGTGTATTTTTGTGATTTGACATGGTATGTTTTTTTTGTTTTTTTTTTGTTTTTTGCTGCAATAATAAGGTCTGAAGCAGGCATTTGTAAGTCAAAATTTTGCCATAAAAACAGTTTAAACTTCAGAATGAACTATTTGATAGCTTGCGTGTGGTTAAAATGGTTAGCCACTGTACTTTTGCTTCTTGAAGATGATACGCACACCAGACCAGTAGTTGTCCTTTGCATTTGTTCTGGCTTCTGGCAGATGACCATAGTTTTATGCCTTTTGCCACAACATGCTCACTGAATACTAGTTGCTCCCCTCATTTCTCTATAGTATAACAGCAATAAAAGCCATACAATATTGCACTGACAATTACCTAGAATGGTCATATGGTTTTAACTTTTATGTTTATTATTGCAACGATGGAGCACTCTGCAATATATTGTATGTTTGTTTTTGTTTTTTTTAAATATAAAATTTTCCAGGAATGAAACTGAGACCTTTGTGTAGGTTCAATTTGTAGATTAGAAATTGAGGGGGCGAAACTGCTTATGTAATTTGAAAAGGATGTGGCCTGTAGCTAATATCTATATGGAGCTTTGGTGTTTTTTTTGTTGTACTTGTATAATGTTCTGCATCTGGAATCATGCAGGTGAGGTTGCAAAAGTTAAAATGGTTTGGAAGTAAATTAAACTGTTCATAAAACAGCACTGGCAGTGGATTCAAAATACAAACTGGTCTTTATACCGTGGTAGATTAAAACCTTGTCACTAGTTTTGATGAACACAAGCAGACTTGACCTTGTCCTAGCACTATACATATATTTTTAAATAAGCAGGAATTAAATACAATGAATCAAAATGAACTCATGCACTTATTAAATTACCAAGATGGTAGAAAGTCCTCTTTACATATTAGATTTTTCCCATTGTTTGATATCTTCCTGTGTTAGAGAGAACACAGCAGTGAGCTTATCTTTTCACTAAGCATTCAATTTTCTGTTGTGTGGAAGATGCATCTTGTGTATGGTGTGAATATCACAAAGCAGCAAGAGTGCATTTCAATTCTAGGGCTTTTAGGAATCTATTCTTGACATTTCTCTTAATTAAAAATGTAGCTTGTCGATCAAAAAACAAATGTTCATAGAAACTAGAGTCTAAGTTACATGGCATTTTCCTGTTTCTTGTTCTGCCATGCTTGTAATTACAGGGGAATTTTACCCCAAAATGACACATTTTTTATGACTGCAAATCACAACAATCAGAACCATGTTATCCCGTTATTAATGGCAATGCTTTTGCATGACATTTGTTATTCGCTACATACGAGACCCTGTTTTGTGTCACTGATTTGAGTGAAATGGAAACTCCTATGCTAAAAGGGGCCAGCACAATTTAAACTAAATGATCACCTGCTGGAATACTGGTATGTAAGCCTGACTGAATTGGCAGTCACCAGCAACTTGCCTGAATCTAGGTGGTGTTAACGTCAAGCATCACCTAAATTTCAGCACTTGGGTTGGTAATGGTTGTTTCTTATAGCTGTGATTGTTCGTTTAAGGAGAGTGTGGTCCGTGTAAAATGACAGTGTGATGCTTCTTCAGCCGTAGAGTGTAATGGCGGTCTGACAGAGGAACCAGAGCTGGAGAAAAAAACCACGTTGGACCAGGAGGTTCCACACGGCGATGGGCGTCCAGAGCCAGCTGCTGGGGAGTTTGACTTCAATGAGTTCTTCAACCTGGAGAAGACCATGCCTGGCTTGGCATCAGTAAGAGCTATGTTGCAATTCTTGTTTTCTCTGGGATTATGGTAGATACTGCACCTTATGGTGAATGCACAATGTCTTTCTCTTGGTTTCTATCTCTCATTTCTGTTTCCAATATCCCTCATTAGCCAGGTATCAACACCGGTTGCAGGTTTCACACATTGTGATGGCTTTCCTGTTTTCATTCTCTGGGAGTTGGACCCCATTGCTTCCTGTGGTGGTGGTTTAAGCAGAGCAAGGTGTTGCATGTTTTAGAATTTTTCTAGATTTCCGCTTATTGGAAGAGATGCTGCTTGTATTTGCTCTTTGCCATTGCAGGCACATAGTAAATGAACATAGTTTGGAAAGGCTAATTGACGTACAAATTCATGCCCATCTCTGATTCAGATTGAGACACCATTTAGTTCTTGAGATGCTATGGTTCGATTTGTATCTGTGTTGTATATGTGGTTATGCTGCAGCCTTTTATTTTAAATATTTAATTTTGATCGTTCAAGATGGCGATAATTTCTCCGGAACCCTTGTATAGAAACTGTAATGCACATCTAATAAGGCCACATCACCAAAATTACTTACACTACTTTGGAAAAGAGATAAGAATAAGAGACCTGTACAGCATTCTTTTTAGTAGTCAACAACTGCATTTGAAAAAATGAGCGCAGCAACTTAAACTGTTGTAGTGCTAGGATGTTAATTTAACCGAGGTATAACCGTTCTGACATCTGCAATATGTTACCTTATCTTGTAGGCAAATAATTGCTGGGTAATGAATAGCTCAACATAAGAGCAGTGATGGCTGTTTTACCTAAAATGCTTTGGTTACACCTTCCTATTGCTTGTATATCAATTTATGTTTGAACTGAAATTCTTGGCAAATGTGTGGCTGATCTTTCTGAAATCATTTGATATAGTGTGTGTGTGCTTAATATAAAAAATTTATTATCTTATTAATCTTATCTAAGTTTACCTCAAATATTGTAAACTCTTCCCAGTCATTCAGGGAATAGAGTCTGACTGTTTGATATGAATTGAATTTTATTCCAATTTATTTTTGCCTGTTAAGATCATGTGATGTTAAAATGACTTAGTTATGAGACTTTCACGAGGATACTTGCTGATTTGAATGTGGCTGTGCAGCTCCTGGAATGTATAAAGTTCCCTCCAAAAGTATGGGAACAGTAGAGTGAAATTTGTTGGTATTGTTATATACTTATTCATTTTCTGAACTCAAATGCATAAGACTAAGTGCATAAGTATGGTCAATCTGCTTTTATTTCATGGTATTTCCATGTGTATATGGTCTACCATTTTACAGGTACAGCTCTTTTTGTGTTGAGCCCCCTCACTTTCCGCTGTGTAACAGAAAGGCAATTGATGACTGACAAGTGTCAACTGTTACTTGAATGCTTTCTTTTTCCTGAAAACCAAGTAATCTATAAACAGAGTTCATTAAGAATGATCGCACAGAAATTGGGTAGATCAACTGCAGCAGTTCAGAAAGAAATAATCCCCTGGTGCACTCCGTAATAAACACTATACAGGATGGCCAAAGAAGTCTTCAGTTGATGACGGACAAATCCTCAAACTCAAAAACAATGGTCTGTGACATCACCAGCAGTGTCCATAGGGCAAAGAAAATATCACAACCCACCGTAAGCGGAAGACTTTGAGAGGGTACCTTGTAGAATTCAAATATCTCATCAACAGCAAGAATCGAAAGGCCAGAATAAAATTCACCAGAAAATAGAGATGAGCCAGAAGACTTCTGGAACCTGGACAGATGAGACTTACATAAAACGTTTTATGGACAGACGAGATCTACATAAACCTTTACCAAAGCAAAGCACCACGTGAGGAACAGCCCATGATCCAGCGCATTCCACCTCATGTGAAATGTGGTGGCGATAGTGTCATGGCTTGGGCATGTGTGGTTTCTTCTGGAACAGGCCCTCTCATCTTTATTGATGATGTAATGGAGAATGGCTGCAGTAGGATGAATTTGAAGTTTACAAACCAACTTTGTCTGGCTATGTACAAAGAAATTCCTCCAACCTTATCAGCCGGCATTTCATCCTACTGCAAGACAGTGACCCAAAACAATGCCTATGCAACAAAAACATTCCTCATTGTGGAATGGAAAGTGGAAAGTTTTGGACTAGTCAAGTCAGTCACCTGATTTAAATCCAAGCATGCATTTTACTTGCTGAAGTGGAGTCTGAAGACAGAAACCCCTCGAAGCGAAGATCAACTGAAAGCAGCTGTGGCTCCAGTAAAGCCACATACTTTGTCGCACGACCATTTCGACGTGTCGTGCGACAAAAATTAAAGTGTCGCTTGACGTTTTGCATTTATAAGAGCTGTGGAGGGTTCTGTTGTCTATGGAAACAAGACTCCAAACTGCTGATGATTACATCTGTGAAAACATTGCGACGCCCCTGGTGAAATGTGAGGAATTAATTTTATATCTACTTCTGTTAAAAAAATTTTTTTTAAAATGATGCAAATGGACAACAGAAGGTGGTCTGTCACTCAGATTAACCGAAAACAATGACGTTTCCCTGAAACGTGCTACACTTTTTTCCGTTAATTTTTCTCATGCGACACTTGTAGCAAGGGTCATGCTTATATATAAATATAAATCATGCTTAAAGGCCTGGAAAAGCATTTCCAAAGAATACCAAATGTTTGGTGATGCCTGTGGGTTGTAGACGTGATAGTTAATGCATTTAAGGGCTATGCAACCAAATATTAGACTTAATTGCTTTGATTTGTTAATCTTTTATAGTTCAATGGTATTCTCTAAAAATAGCATTCTCTTAAATGATTGCTTTTATCAGTCGCTGATTCCAGGTGCACTGAATCCCTTAAACCCTACTTAAAATCCAGGGCTTTTTGCTTTTTCACTTAAGCCGCGTTTCCACCGCAGGAACTATACCCCGGAACTAGGAACCTTTTGAGGAACTCAGTGCGTTTCCACCGCAGGAACTAGGGTCTAAATTTAGTTCTGGGGGCTTTGTTTTACCCCCCAAAACGTTCCTGCTCGGGGGGTAGTACTTTCCGAAAGTACAGGAACCTTTTGGGTGGAGCTTGCAGCGCTGAACATTTCTGATTGGTCGAGTACTCGTAGCGTTTGTGTTGTATTTATTTTCCGCCATTACCCGCCATGTTTGAAAATATGCAGCGCAAACCAATTTATTTTCATAATAACTTCAAATCAAACTTGTATGTTATGCGGCGCAGTAGCCTACTTTTGGTTATAACCTGTCAACGTCTTGGAATTATAACGTGTGCTCTTCTGTTCTTTTCTTGCTTTAGTATTCGTTTTATAAAATGCTAAGCATTCGTGCTGGGACAGCATATTACGTAGGCTACCAAAACATTCAAACGGATTAATTCGGTTGCTGAATATTTTCTTCCGGATTTTCTTTGTTAGCCCGTTGTAATTGACTCAAAACGTTTGATAGAGTTATGTGAGGTATGCGGTAGTTCTGCACGATTAACATTGGTGATACAGTACAAGCAAACTGGAAATCACCTTCCGCACTTTTTATCCGGGTAAAATAACAGGTTAATTCTAGTAATCTTCCCTTTAGCTTTTTCAGACTGCCGTAATTTTACTCAATTTTACTGCCATTTTTCAATTCCACGAAAAGACCAGGAAGACTATGGACTCATTTATGGTGCGTGGTTCGCATCTGGAGGGCACACGTTGCTGCTCGGCTAGCAGTAACTTCGAAGGAAAGCAAACGGTGGCTGTACCACTACTAATTTACATTTTCACGCAAGTCCGAGTTTTCGTTCTATTCTTGTCATTTTGCGATTAGCCTATATGGAATTGACGACGAGAAAGTAATAAAACAGCTAATTGTTTACAACGTGTGCATGTTTTCTGCTGTTAATGAATGTGTTTGAGAGGATATATGAAAATCAATAAATACAAAAGTAACCATATATAGTCATTGTTGGTAACCCGTTGTATATAAGTGGAATAAACCCCTCCGGGCTGTCCCGGTTATTAGAAAATAATGTAGGCTACTTCGGTGGTATGGGGTTACAGAAGAACTCATATGACAGATGGACCGACGACAACGTCAGTGGGCTAATTTACCTAATCTTCGCGGTACTTTAGACCCCGGTGGAAACGCAGACAACCATTGGCTGAAGGAACCTTTTAGTTCCTGGTAAAGTAGTTCCTGGGACTGAAAGTTCCGGGTAATTTCGGTGGAAACGCGGCTTTAGAAACAGTCAGTGGTCTGACCTGCAATCAGCTGTCAGACTGCTGTAAATCAGGCTTATCAGCAGTAAACCTCCAGGTCACAACTGAGAGAGCTCACAAGGAGGAAAATTACAAAAATCTATAATCGAATCAAAAGATTTACAATAATATAGTGCCCTTTATCACAACTGTCTTTTATGCAAGCATTTGCTGATAAGCAAAGCTCCAATAAACCGTGCACTAAGCTTTCACTTATGTGCAATGCAAAAACGCTTAGTGAAAGGAAGTCGGCATGCAGTAGAATAGCTAAACCGTAGTTTCAGCTAGAAGGAAACCATAAGCTACAATCGAAAGCTATGTAAATGAGCTTGAAGAACACAAAACTAAGATTACTGTAACGTAAATGGGGTTTCCAAGCAGGGCCAAAAGTCAAAATGGGTAGATCTTAAAGTGGGTAGTAGTAGTTTTTTTTTTTTTTTTTAGGTCATTTACTCTGCACTGGAATATCTCATTGACAATATTTTTTGTTTGTACGCCATTTGCCATTCTATTTACATAGAAGTGCTCGTTTTCAAATGCTCATAAATGCTTTCTGCTCAGTGGAAATGACGCGTAATGAATAATGACTTTTGCTAGTTTGTATATAAAGAGCAGATTGATTGCTTTGGGATCAGAGGGGGATTTTAGCAATATAAATATCGTCACTGTAGTATTGGCTGTTTCAATTGTTGCGAACAGTCATTGGATAATACAATACCATAATCTTCCACCTGGGGTGTCAATGCCAGCCCTCCTTTGGAGAAGAGGACTGCCTTGTTATTTGTTTTGTTATCTCTAGTTTTACTGACTGAGACAGGTGTGCGCGCAAAAAAAAAAAAAAACGTCTACACTTTGCAACAGTGTAGGTGTTACAGCAGTGCACCTTGAATCAGTGTCCGATGAAAGCAATAATTTAAGACGCTGGCATCCAGTTGGGGCTACAAGAAATTTAGTTTTTAGTTTTACACTGCTGAGAAGGCGGGTACTCAACACAAAAACAGCCTTTTCTGTAAAATGGTAAAACACCTATGCATGTAAATACCATGAAATAAAAGCTTGGTTTCTGTACTTTTGTCTCGTGTTCATCTTTTGATCTGAAATCCAAATGAGTATATAGCAAAAATGACGAATTTCACTCTACCCTTGCCATACTTTGAGGGTGAGCTCGTACAGTAGAATAAAATGGAAATGGTAAATTGTTAAATGACGTATTTTGAACAAACAAACCAAAGAGAGAAATTCTAGTACCTTGTGTGCTTACAGCCTATGGGGAAGTATTAATCTCATTACAAAAAAACGCTAAAACATGGGTGTGATGAATCTGGTTCTTTTAATGTCTAGTTTCTGAATCAGGCAAGCTTCACATTTGTGTTATACATATTGTTGCTGCGGTATAAATATTACATAGACGGTCAAAATTCAGGCCTTTTGAATGCAAGCCCCAAGGCTAAAATTGGGGTGAAACGGTGTCTGCTGGAAGAATCTGAAGAGATTCTGACAAGAAATTTGCCCTCGGAATTGAGACTGGGATTTAGCTACCTGCCAGTAACAACGATATCAAAAGTTTCCATGCAGCGGTTTTCAAACAACCTAATGATAACAATAATTAAGATTTTATTCATATAGTGCCTTTCCAGAGGCCAAGGTTGCTTAAAGTTAAAGGTAAAAAAAAAAACGGTACAATAAATACTGATGCATAGAACTGTAATACATAACAGAAGGGAGTACAAAATTGAGTATATACACAAACAAATATAGGCCATAGTGAAGCTAAAGAGATGGTTGAAGGTAGTAATAGGTTTGTTCAATTTTTGCTTGTGGGGGGCCCTGGACCACAAGGTCATGTTTCAACCCTTTAGTTGCAGCTCTCATTCTGGAAGAATAAGGGTCTTATTGATAGAATGTAAGAACAACATACAAGACTCAATCACAGGTCCTGTAACATCATAACTAAATTTAATCCTGCTGTTGAACTATAGTTAAGTTTCCCCCACTCCTCTTTTCTCTCCCGACTGAAGTCAACAGAGAAGTTACCGTCTTCGTCTTTTTTCGGTTAGAGAATTCTGTGCCACTTAACATTGTGTTAACCTTTTCCATAGAAACAATAGAAAAAAATGGAAAGCGGGTCTTATGGAAATTTTCCCTCTAGTCTATGTAACCGGAGGGAGTGAACTGTCCGCTCTTTTTTTTTTTTTTTTTTTTTTTTCTTTTTCTTTTTTTTCAAAGTATCTATAATCTTAAATTTTAATTTGAATTGTATGACCCAAGATGTAGTTTTATTTCAATTTTGAATTTTGGGTTAAGCATCTGCATTTGGCAAGTGAAATGGGGGATGTTGATTTAACAAGGAATTACACTTGAGTGTTGAATATGCTGGCTCCAAGTGCTGGGTTGGCCTACTCCATTGGCTCCCTTCTCATGCTCCCCCTTCTCCATTGCACCCTTTGTGGTGAAAAGACATGGGGTGCTCTCCTCACGTAAGTTCCATATTTGTCTTTGCAGCCTTTTCTCTGCCAGGTCTTCCAACATGCTCTGATCAGTGTTTTCCTGTCTTCCCTCAGATGATTGAGGATGTGTTGGGTGAGGGACCAGTTTCAGCCAGTCGCTTCAGTCGTTGGTTTTCAAGCAATGCAAGCCCATCTGGGAGTCGTTCCAGCAGCCTGCGCTCCACCCCTCATGAGGAGCTTGAGAGATTGGCGGGTTTGTATGCTTAGTAGCTCCCTTCTCTTTGAACTTTAGTGTTGTCACCACAATGCTTGTCCATTAGTTGGTGAGTGAGTATTCTTGGCAGTTCGCTTCTCTCGTTTCCAGAAAGCATTGCCGCAACCTTAGGGTTTTGCATTTTGTTTGTCTTCTAGGCCTGGACCCAAGCTGTGCTTCCTCTGGTCACACCCTTGCCCCCTACTTCACTCCTATCCAGTCTGTCGAACGGAAGGAGAAAGTGGACATCCTTGAGCTGCTGCATAAAGCAAAGATTGACCTCAAGCCCTTGCTGTCCAGCTTGTCGGTCAATAAAGAACGATTGCGTGAGAGCAGTAAGTGCTTAGCTTCTTTCCCTTTTGTCTCATCTTACACCAGACTGTTCGTTAATCAAAAAAAGATTTCAAATGGGGTTTTCTCTCCAGAAGGGCTGTTGGTATGCATCCGTAATGCCAGTCATTTTAAAATAAAATATTTATAAAATGTATAAATTGAGCTGTCAATTACTCTAGCAGCTGTTCTGAACTGAACTTGCAAAAAGATACATAATGGGAATTTTTTAAGCTGTGTATTATTTTAAAAAATGTGCTGACACCTATCCAATGCCAAATATTAACCACTTCTGGTGGACAAATGCTGGCACCTTGGACAGAAATTTTCAGAAAGGCAGTTTTCCTGACTTGTGCAATAAGGGGGCGACATAGCTCAGGAGGTAAGACCGATTGTCTGGCAGTCGGAGGGTTGCCGGTTCAAACCCCGCCCTGGGCGTTTCGAAGTGTCCTTGAGCAAGACACCTAACCCCTAATCCCTAACTGCTCTGGCGAATGAGAGGCATCAATTGTAAAGCGCTTTGGATAAAAGCGCTATATAAATGCAGTCCATTTACCATTTACCATTTACCAATAATGCTAGATGCTAGACTTCATTCTAAATGGGAAACTTGTCTGTCACATTAATCCATCTGTTTTCTCATGTTTTTTCACATTTGCCCTGTTGGGTATGTTAAAGGAGTAACATGGTGGTTTTCACACTTTCTTGGTTTTATGTGCTATTTGCACAAGAGGCATTGAAGAAACACGATGAGTAAAGTATTAAGAATGTTGAGAATGTTATCAACTTAGTGTGTCACAAGTACAGTAACCACTCCCCTTTCCACGCCCCGTAAAGAAATCTGACTGGACACACCCATAGACATATATATGTCTATGGACACACCGTCCTGCTACAAGTGTGCTGTGAAGTTTAGGTAGCAAACAACAAAGCTGAATCCTTCTGACGTAATTTACATAGAAACAATACAGATCGCCTAGTTTCACTCACTGTGGCCAAGCGGAATCGATAACGTTTCAGAAAATGTGACTTTCAGAGGTTTAATTCAATCTTCTACTGGGACTTGTGAGGGTTGAAAGAAAATTTTGGTGCCGCTGACTATAATCAAATGTTTTTCAGATTAATTTATCATTCAAAGTACATTTTTATGGGTTAGTGCTGTCCGATTGTGCTAGCTACTTCACATTAACTTTATACGGCGATCAGTAAAGGGTAACTGCACAGCACCACTTAATTGTTGTCACTTCTATCACCACTGTTGTAATGAACTAAAAAAAAAAAAAAAAGTGACCAACTGCCTTTTCTGTGAGAAATGTATTGTAGAGCTCACACGCATACACTGTTGGCGTCATTCTAAAACTACGTTTTGTCATCCCTACAGTCAGTCATATTGCTGTGATAGCTCATTCTAAATGGATAACTCGTGACCCATAGTTTGTGTCACTGGCTTACAGGCAAGACAATGCAAATATTTGACTAACGTTAGGTTCACTTATTAGAGTGCCTTTTAGGGACTATTAGACTATCTCTGGTTGGTTATATTCATTTATAGTTAGCTAGCTAATGTTAGCTAGCTATGAAGTTTGCTTTCATAATGTAATGTTATCGATAACGTTAGCTCTCTAAATTACTGAATAATAAAAAAAAATATGCCCATTTGTTTTGTTGTTGCCTAAAGACAACTGGCAAGTGTCACATTCAACCACCATGTTACTCCTTTAAGCCTTTTTGCCAAAACTACATTTTTAGACCTTTTAACAGTTCTAAAATTGATGCGCTGCAGAATCTAAAGCAGTTGAACCGCAACGTCATTCATTCAATTTTGAATTAACGTTACATCCCCTTTTCTTTTCAATGTTCAATTTCACAATTAATGGCAGCATTGAATAACTGTTTTACTGACTGTAGCCTATAGCTTGATTTAGGGTTGCCAACCATCCCACAAAATATGGAATCATCCTTTATTTGGGCAGTCGAAGAGGCTTTCCGTATTTCACTCAAACTAGGATACGGGAGGTATTTTGTTTTGTATCTTTAAACAATTGATTTTATAGCTTAACCACTGTTTTGAATATAATTTAATGGTTTGCTAACTAGCTAGCCGGGATAACAAGCATGCCGTGAAATCATTTTGACCTAAAACCCAGCTGAATTGTAATATTAGCTACAGGATTAACCACAACCTAAAGCTCATCCTTACCCGGTTTCAGAGGGGTTAGAATGACGTTATGTCTACACTGTGTGACCAAATTTTTTTTAAGAAGCAAGACTGAGCTTGGAAGATAAATTTGATCGAGTTATGGTTTCGTGCAGTTTTCTTCAATAATGTAATGAGACATAACCAGAATTGGTGCTAATTATATGGTAGAAAATTGAGAAGAAACAAATTTTTCCTGATAGAATTATTGATTTAATAGAATTAACAACCAGAGGTTTTTGCATAAAAATGGTCCAAATAGAGCCATCGCCCAGAGTTTTGCTTGACAATGGTGAAACTATATGCCCATTGAGTCGCTGAAGAATATTTTCATTTTAGGTGATCAATTTGATAAAAATCAATAAAGATTGAAGTAACTAATACATTTGAGGCCAAAAGTTTACATACACCTAGGCTAAAGATATTCAAATTCAGTTTTTCACAACTCCACACATTTCATGTTACCATACATTTATTTTGGCAAGTCAATTAGGGCATGTACGTTGTTCACATCAGAGGTAATTTTAAAACAATCAATTTAATAGAGATTTATTTCAGCTTTAATTCACTATCTCAGAATTCCAGTGGGTCAAAAGTTTACATACACCAAGTTGACTGTCTCTTTAAACAGTCTGGAATATTCAAGAAATTGATGTAATGAATTTTTAGAACCTTCTGATTGGCCAAATGTCATAATTAGGAGTTAATTGGGAGTTAATTGGTATCTGACTGTATTTAAGGGCCTACCTTTAGAACAACTGCCTTTTTGTTTTTGATACCATGGGAAAATCCAAACAACTTAGCCAAGACCTCAGAAAAAAATTGTGGACCTCCACAAGTCCAGTTTCTCCAGGGCTGAACGATCTTTGGTCCGAAAAGTTCAACTGAACCCCAAGACAACAACAAAGGAACTGTTGAAGGAGTTGGAGGCATCAGGTACCAAAGTATCTACATCCACCATTAAGAAAATCCTACGTCACCATGGCCTGAAAGGCTGTTGTGCAAGGAAGAAGCCCCTTCTCCAAGACTGGCATAAAAAAGCCAGAATGAGGTTTGCAGGTGATCACCGGGACGAAGACCTAGCCTTTTGGAGGAGTGTTCTCTGGTCAGATGAAACAAAAATGGAACTGTTTAGCCATAATGATCAGTGCTATGTATGGACGAAAAAGGGTGAGGCTTTTAATCCGAAGAACACCATCCCAACTGTGAAGCATGGGGGAGGCAACATCATGTTGTGTGGGTGTTTTGCTGGAAAGGGGACAGGTGTTCTTCAGAAAATAGATGACATCATGAGGAAGGAGGATTGAAGCAAGACCTCAAGACATGAGCTAGAAAGTTAAAAGTTGATCACAACTGGGTCTTCCAGCAGGACAATGATTCTAAGCCTACCTCCAAAGTTGTAACAAAATGGCTTAAAGGCAATTAACTGTAAGTATTGGAGTGGCCATCACAAAGTCCTGACCTGAATCCCATAGAAAGTGTGGACTGAACTGAAAAAGCATGTCCGAGCAAGGAGGCCCACAAACCTGAGTTGCACCAGTTCTGTCTGGAGGAATGGGCAAACATTCCGGCAGAGTATTGTGAGAAGCTTGTGGAAGGCTACCCCAAGTGTTCAAATTATTAGGCAATGGCACCAAATACTAACAGTGTATGTAAACTTTTGACCCACTGAAAATCAGATATAGTACATAAAAGCTGAAATAAATCTGTCTCTTAGCGATTATTTCGAAATGGCCTCTTATGGAAATAAAGTGGATACCCTAATTGACTTAACACAGTAAATGTATGGTAACATGAAATGTGTGGAGTTGTGTGAAATTGAGTTTGAATGTCTTAAGCCTAGGTGTATGCAAACTTTTGGCCTTAACTGTATTGATGGTAACTATTGTATAAGCAGAATAAACCACCCCGGGCTGTCCTGCTATTGGAAAATAATGTACTTCGGGGTGGTTAAAAAACACTTATTCGTACAACGCAATCAAACATTTCATACATTTGCTTTGTGCTTCGATTACTATCGAATATGTATCTTAAATATGCAGTGCAAGTTAATATGCATTAATATTGACTACAGTGCTGGTTAGATTTTTTTATACATTTGTATCATCAAATGTTCTTAAAGTTTCCAAAAATTAGGGTACCTGACAAATTAATAACTTGGGTTTCAGTGCATAATTTAGCTTGCAGCCTGTATTGGCTAATATCTTTGTACGGGATGCACAAGGGCGCACACAATTGGTATCAGTCGTCTTGTATGTATCTGGGCTAGATAGCTAAAGTGAATTTCCCAAAAAGTTCTCTGGTCGTTTACTTTGGGAAGAATCCTTCAACTCTTATGCACCACTGGCTCAAACCTGAACGGCTGTATTGCGCCATCAGGATCAGTGAGCATGTCTTCTAGAGACTCCTCAGTCAGTCACTGAATGTTGTTTGATTCAGAATCAAATATTTTAATACTGTCCATTTGTCCACTTTATAACCGAAAGGTATAAGCAGATCTGTTCGCGTTCCCCAATTACATCACATTTATGACCAGGACTGGCCTAAAAGCTGACTGTGTACATATTAAAATGACCTTATGTTGTTGAAAGCAGGGCTCAGCACCATGATGATATTAACAGAAGATTCATATTAGGGATGTGACGGTATACCGTAAAAGTCAAATATGAAATGGTATCATAAACGTAACTTAATATTGTGATAGTAAATCACGTGACAAAAGCTATTTTCATGCAGAGAATTCTTTTTCCAACCATTGCCCTAATAAAATATCTAAATAACCCATATTAAATAATGTACTGGACCTGAATTGAGATAATGAAATCTGATCCTAGATCTGTATTTAGAGGCAAAGTCATTTAAAAACATAGGTCGCGTCTTTCCAGCCAACCATTATGCTTGATGCATAAGCATGCATGCAAAGGCAGGGGAGAGGCAAAGAGAAAGTCGTCAGAAGAACTGAGGTTGAAGTTGAACTCAGACCAGGTAGGGCCAGTTATGCCCTGAGAGACTTTTTGGACGTTTTGAAAAGAGACATGCTTTCACAAGAACAAACAAATATTGATACAGCATATTAAATACATTGACACAGCATAACGTTATAATTCTACACTGACTTTTACAACTGTTGTTTCCATGCTGAAGGAAGTTACAGCTCTCGATTATAACAACTACATGTTTGCGATTTAATTGTAGGTTATTTGACATTATCCGTAGACCAGGCTTTTTTGCCTGCTTCCACGCAGCGTATGTGGTGCGCAAATGTTTTTCTCCCCTTTGTGGCTGTTGGTATTGCACTCATTGGCTGAAGTGAGTAGGCATGTCAAACAAGGTTGTTGCTTACAATAAATACGCTATTTTTGTGAAATTACATATTTACACCTATGATTTCTCTTGTCTGTGTAAGACAGTTTTCTTTAAAATCAGATGATTTTAAGCCTCTGGTACGATAGTTTAATATTTCCCACCTGACAACGCTGGCTAGCTGTAATACAGCTACACGGCATCTCCGTTTGCAGTCCCTTACAACACTTGCGATGTCTGTCGCTGATTCTGATACCGACCGTAATAAAGAATTATATCCCCCCAAAAAGCGAACTCGTTCATCTGTGTGGGCTCACTTTGGATTCAGGAAAAAGGATTTTTATTTTTTTAAATATACAATTACAAGGAGTGAACTATTCAGTTGCATTTTGTTTTATTTTTCAATTAAATGGTTTAAAAAATCTGCAGATCCATAAATAAAGAGATTGAGTTGTAAACTTTGATTTAAAATTGTCATTTTAAGCTAAAAAAAAAAAATCTCGAAGATTTCAGTTTCGTTCTCTATGGCGGTGCCAATGGCGAGAAGCGGTAATTGCAGGTGTGTTTTTGGACCTCACTTCCCATAGATCCAACCGGATCCAACCAGTGTGACGTCAGTGTGACGTCGGTCAGTTGGCACGCCAACTATAACACTTACTATTTACTGAATAAAAAACGGTTGTTCTAAAAGTAACGTTATGTACATACTCATTCGTTGTCTAACATTAGGCTAACTCAAGATGTCTTTACACTGCCGAACCGGGTTAAAATGCCGTAGCAAACCTGTAATTTCTGCAAACGTTCTTTATCCACCTTTTGCCCGGTATGAACATCTTTACACTGCAGAGAAGTATTTGCGGGATTCGCTGTGGCTCGTGCAATTATGTATCTCGTGCACAATTAGCAATCGTTTTCGTGAATGATTTTTGTGTGGTATTTTTGAAACTGCCTTGCAAAATGTTACCCCTGGTGTTTCTGGCTTTGCTAGCTAAACTGTTCGAGAATAAAGCTGAGCTGGGTGTGAAATTAGCAATCAGAACAAGAAGAATAAAACAAAAACAAAGGAGATTTCATCAAAAAGGGCATAAAGGCTGATGGAAGGCTATGAGGAAGCGTAATAAAATAATAATGCTAATCCATACTGCCGTATTCTTTTATTTAGTTTTCTCCTGCATGACGTCTTCAGAAATCAGACCCGGCTCTGCTCCATATACCCCGGCTTTATTCCGATCATTATAATATATTGATGAACTCGATGGCAACGTAAATAACGATAACATTAAGGCCAGTTCAGATCAATGATTTGCAACGAGGCGAAACGGTTAGAATGTTGCAGAGAAAACTGCAGCGGTGTGAACTGGCTAGTAGCAGAGCCATTGCCTGCCCTGAGGTTTTAAAAGACCGGCCTTGTCAAATTGCCAAGTGCAGTTTTAGAATGTTTACAATCAGACGTCTTGGAATTTTGCAAGTTGCACTCAGTCTCGTTGCGAATCATTAATCTGAACTGGCCTTAAGTTAGCTACACTGCAGCATTGCAACAAGGTAGCATTGCATTCGAGAGACGGTTTGCGAGGTCGGTACCGGTAGGTAGCGTTAGCTAGCATTTTTTTCACATTGTTAGCCGACATTAGATTGTGTTAATTACATTAGCTAGCTAGCTTACGCAACGTTACCTGATATGAGAGATGGATACTGTGCGCAACGTTGTCTAAACTATTGTCTTTCTTGACATGGTCCGGTAGCTAGCGTTAGCTGTGCAAATAGCTATGTAATTTAGTAAAGTTACATTGTCATTAAATGTAATACGAAATCTACATCAACAAATAATATGATCTCTCATGTTACACACAAACTTTTTAGGGTTCCATAACTCCCCCAACCCCCCTTTCTCTGTTATTGTAACGCATGCAGACACCGGAAAAAACAGTACACCGCTCACACACAAGTGAGTTGAAGAGTGAGCCTGTTGCGTTGGTTCCGCCGACCCTCTCTGGCGGACCAACCACTGATGGGTGATGAAAAATGCGTCACTCACTGTGCGCCGCTTGTGATTTTTTTTTCCTGGGAATGTCGCCACAGACACCAAGTTTTTTAATCATGAATTATGATAATAGTATAAATTAATATAAAAATAGGCTCAATCACCATTGTGTTACCCAATGCAGCGATAGATAGTGACTTAAGACATTTATTTTAATGAAAATCTTCGAGATTATTACTTTAAAGCTCAGCTTTATTCTCACCTTTATAATCTGATACCGTGATATACCGAAAATCGTGATGTTGAGTAGTACGATTATCATACTGTGAAATTTTCATACCGTCACATCCCTAATTCATATACTGTCTTTATAATGAGACCAAACATGAATATGTTTGGTCTCATTATAAAGGCGGTAATGTAGCTCTCATTAAAAACAATCATGGAAGTTTATTTCGGCTTCTTAACAAAGAAGGTGATTTGTATAGACAAACATTTGTTAAATCCCATCAGCAATCTTAATCAGGCAAAGTATTTTCGTGTAACGAAACCAAATAGCGTTGCCTTGCTTCCACTTGAAACTGGAACCACTCCCAGAAATGTAGATTTCACTTATCAGGTCTCAACAACCTTTTATCCATGTAGGCATTAAGATTTTCAGTGAGTGATTTCAATGAAGTATCTCAGAATGCATTCAAACTTAAAGGAAATGTAGATCTTTGTGCGGCATGTACCCGGCATGTCTCTCTTCTGGGAGGTGATAGTCGTAAACATTTCAAAGGAGAGAATGCTCTCCTGGGCGCCTGAGATCTGTATAGAGATAAGACCTTAAACATGGCCTTATTGCCCCAAGGATGTTTCCTGTCATGTTTGTGGAGAGGGGTGGAATGAAAAACAGACTCATTCCTATGATCAAGCAAATGATATTGTCTGTTTTTCAAAGGTGATAATCTAAGAACTAGATATCTGTCACCCCTTAAAACCCACTGAAAACCCAGGGCTTTTTGCTTGAAATAGAGAGTATCCGTACCAAAATAACCAAATATAAAGGACATATTTATTCTGAAAAACAACAAAAATCCCCCAAATTTTTGGTTTTCTTTATGTTGTAGTGATTACATGTACTTCTGATACTGGACAAAACCAGATTTCTTTTTCTAATCATACCCCAGGATGTGTACAACAGGTTTTGAGTGGACTGGACAATGTGGTAAAAAATTTGCCTTTTTATTGTTTTTCTTTTAATTAATTTTTGTACTAATAGTAGGCCCAAGTGTCTCAAATCTCTCCAAATAGCCCCAAACCTCTCCAAATTAGAACATTGTGTATATCTTTTTCCCAGCCATCTTCCACGTCCAGAAGCTAATTCTGTCAAGGGTGTTACCCTCTGGAACCACACAAACCACATTTCCTCTTTATCTAAGCTCTGTTTTTCTGTAAAAAGGTGTCATTTTGGAATACTTCTGTGCACAAAATATATTCATAATGGTTCCAGGGTTCTAACACTAGGGGGCGTCAGTGTAATTTTCCTTCATAAGGACAGCTTCCATTATTCTGCATTGTGAAATTGTCATATTGCATTGCATTTTGGGATGAATAGTCATCTTTAGAGGAACACTTTGTTCTGTGATTTGCAGATGGCATATGTATTTGGGGCAAAATAAAGCACCAGCTATTTAATGTTGAGCTTGGTAGCTTAGCGTTTGGTATACTTTGGGATAGTGGTCAGAGTAGCCGCCAATCACATTTTTGTGGGTCCGGTAACTGTCATATTATAGCTATCAATCTGCAATGTAAAACTTGTGTAAGACCCTAATGGGGAGGTCTGACTGCTTTTTTAGGCTTTTAAATATCCAAAAGAATAAATAACAGATTTATTTTGCAGTGAGTTTCTCTTATATTAAAGTGTGTAATAATGCCCTCAATACAATATATTTTTACAATGATTAGCATTAAGTGCTGGCACAAACGCTGATAAATAGCCACATTACCATTATTAATTTTCTTCAAAATTAAAAATGTAAGTTGATTGGTCAGTGCATTTTTGAATCAATTCAATATCTTTATCTACTTTCATTTTGTTTATTTCCTTGTTAAATTACCTTTTAAAGTGAGCCCAGATGCCAATTTTGTTTTTATATTTGTGTGTGGAACGCCCATTATGATTACATTGCAGGCAGAATGTTCGGTTAAAAACGGCAGTCCAGTTTGATATCATTTTTAAAACCAGAAGCTTCAGAGAAGCACCCAGAAAGTCAAGCATACCATACACTTCCCTGCAAGAGTACTAGGTATGGTACTGCAAGAGCATGGTACCTTATGGCAAGATCAAAGTCAGTTGCAAGATTTAGTCAGCGGTTGTAAGCAGTGGCGTGCTCTCAGAAGTTCTGCAGCGATATTTGGCCCTAAATTAAATCAGCGCTGAACTTTTTCACCCAAGAGAGATGACTGGTCAGTAACGTTAATCCAGCGACACTGAAGCAAAGACTGATGAGGAACTACTGTAGTTTGAGAAGAAAACAAATAAAAAATTTAGGACACTTTACTGAGTTAGACTCCGTAACTAAATATTCACTGTCTGTGCCATTTTCTTTATACCCCTACAGCCAGACAATTGGCAGGTGTTGATATCTAAGTGCAAACTTGTCTGTCTATTTAGCAACTGAATGATGTTGTAGAGCGAGGAGGGATATTATTCTCTGATTCTTATTCTGAGCATCAAACATGATCACCGAAATAAACTATTAATATTTTAGGGTTTTAATGATATTAAAATGCCCAACAACGAAAGATTATGGATATTGTCGGTAAAGTACTACCACAGTGGGATAAAAGAAATACAATAAAATTTGCTCCAGTGAAATTGCAAAGTTTGGAGCAAATAGAACCTTTTAAAAAAATTGTTTATGGGTTTTTATGTGACTGTTTAACACTAGAAAGGCTGTGTTTTTATTACTTCCTATTACCGTCCAACATTACCGAATTGATTTCTGTGCCCGCAGTAACCTAATTTCATAAATATTAGGAAACCATATGTTGCAAAACTATTTTCTTGAAATAAGGGGCACAACTGCATCAAATCCAACAGATTTATTTCTAAACCATAGTGGTTTTCTTATATTCTTACTGTATGGCCATTGTGTGCAAATTATGACTTGTGCCAACACAGTTTAAATAGTTGCATGCTGGATTTGGAGCAGGTGCTATACAATGCATATATTCTCTTAATCACTGGTTTAATAATAATAATAATAATAATAATAATAATAATAATAATAAATCTTTCCCCCTAACTCCGGCTCATTTAAAATGAACAAGTTCCTGAGAGAGGAACGTAATGAAATAAAAATGGCACAATCATTTACCATTTAAATGTTTCTCAGCATGTTGCTGGATGCATTTATTAATACAAAAATTCAGCACAAAGTGGACACAGCTCAGCTAAATAGTCAGAAGCCGCCTGCATGTCTGTTGACTGCAGTTCCCCCTTCAATTTTCCTTCACTGATGCTGTGTCTTGTGACATTACGTTATTTGACAGTAACTTGGTTTGTAAATGCTTTGACTATTGAAACATTTTTTGGGCTTGTCAGCTATATACAGGCTATTATGTTGGGTCTTTCAAGATGGTAGTGCTTGTAACTTATTTAACTTGTACTTGGAGCTGTAAATGTTCTAAGTCTGCTTTTAACAGTTGATTTATGTTTAAAAAATAAATTAGGCCTATCTAATGCAAGTAATCATTGCACTAAATTGTTAAATTTATGTTACTAACATTACCAGAGTTCTGCATGATCCACCATTTCTGAAGGATTCATGGCTCAGGCTCTGTATAGACTGAAATTAATGCCTGCTTTTACATTTTCTTGCAAATGTCTTAATATTGTGTTGGTGAAAAGTGGGGATGTTTGAAAGGAAATATTTGTCTAAAGTGACGTGCCAGGCCATTTATTCCCCCTCGCAAAAATGAATTAATTGAATGAAATTTTTTTGGCTGATGGGTGGTTTTGATTTCTCTGCTCTCCAGCTCACTCAGGAGTGGTGCTCTCCCTGGAGGAGGTGGAGGTGGGTCTAAAGGGTCTTAAGGTTCAGGCAGATCAGCAGCAGTGTGGTGGGGGAACACCCTTCATGGCAGAACACCTGGAGGAGGCGCTGACTGGGCGGGTCAGTGCAGCCCTCCAACCTCGAGATGCTGACATGTCTGCCTTCAACAAGCTTGTCAGCACCATGAAGGCAAGTGGCACTCTGCCCACCCAACCCAAAGTCAACGCCAACAACGTAAGTGTTTTGTGGTGGCCGACGCCTCATCCTGCCAGGTGCGCAGTGTGCATGTGGATGTGAAAATTACTGCAAGCATGCCACTGCAGTCCAGGTAACACTGCGCTGAGGTGTACTGTGTAGCGACTGATGAATTAAAAATTAAACAAGGAGGGTCTGTGGGTTAAAAAATGCTTCTAAATCGTTTGGGAGCAGCTTAACAATGTTTCCACTGAAAACTGCTTTCATGTGATGTTCATCCGAACTATTGTATTGTTACAAACTCCAACTTCTTACATACAAGAATATCTGCAACATTTTCCAGTCTGGATTAAGTGATGGGCATAAATTTGTACTGTTTGTTGTTGCATTGGTTTCAGGTTAGCATTAAATTGCTCAAACCGACTGTCCTTTACCACCTACTGTTTTATTCCTTATAACTGAAATGTATCTATAAGCAAGAGGACACTTGTGGCACACTTCATTATGTTGAGTTGCTTTTGTAAGAACTCATTTTAATCTTGAAGAAATTGATAACCTGAAATATTCTCAAACTCTTGTATGGTCTTCTTTCAAGGCAAGCCCTAAAACAAAGGGCTTTGTGTCCTCCTGCTTTGGGGGTGCAGTTAGTCTTTGATTCTGACTCTGCTTATTGTGGTTTTTACCTTGCTGTGATGTGTGTGGGTAGGGGGGACATGGGGGGGTGGGGGGGGGGGGGGTTGGATAAACTCTATACTATTTCTGGATGCTACTTCTACCTTCCCTCCCTCCCTAGCAGCAACCGCTTCCAGACCACCCGCTGGTACTATTGCCTGAAGCCGAAGTGCCCTCAGCTCAGCAGAAGAACATCTTGCAGGTACAGGAATTGCACAAGGAGAAGCCCTGCTTTATTCCCCTATGTTCTTCCTCTGTTTTTGGAATGCTAAATTTTACTTGAAGTAGGGCTGTCAAATATTGATTGATTTTCAAATGCTATTTGAATTGTAATAAAAACAATTACATTGGACCGTGAAAATTAATATTTGAATATGAAAGAAAAATACAGTATGTCTATATTGCAGCTGTTTTTCTTTCTACTTTGCTTATGTTAAACCAATAATAAATCTTGAATTTAGCACCTCTGTTTAACGGAAGTCGCTGGGTTATAAGGGTTTTTGCTATTGTGCTGTTGTTTGCCGGACACATTTTGATTTCATCCCTGGTTCCTCGATGTGATCAGAATGCTTCTTTTCTTCCGCTGGGGATATAATGAATAAAAAGAGTTCTGGGGCTGCATATATCAAAGTTTGCGTACAATCCTCACTAAATATATGCGTACATGTTTCTGCTTTTCTCCATATGGAAGTTCTAAACATGCTTAGTGTCTACTCCTACAGTCACCATAAATTGTTAGAAAACCACCACAATTAACCTGCTTAGCATATTCATATTTTCATTCATAACCATAAGGTGGAATGTGAGAAATAATGGTCGTTCGGAGGGGGGGGGGAAAAAAACTAAATTTCTGATTGTGAAACGAAAACTAATGAAGAAGGTCACAAGAGAAAAGTTCTCTTTGGAGACCTGAGTAGTGGTGCGTCAAACAAAAAAAAAAAAAATTCTATGGAGTAGCAGAAAGTGCCACTACCAATAAATGCTGAAAGTTCATGCCGTCACTTCAAATGCGCACACATTACAAGAAATAAAAATGGTGTACAGTATAGCCCATGATATAAACACCTTGATATAAACTGTTGTCAATTTAGTATTTGATCACAGATGAAGGTAATCAGGGGAGCCGGCCGAAGCCGGT
Organism: Anguilla rostrata; assembly: GCF_018555375.3. NCBI lineage: Eukaryota > Metazoa > Chordata > Actinopteri > Anguilliformes > Anguillidae > Anguilla > Anguilla rostrata. The sequence continues at coordinate 26,638,346 of NC_057942.1, read as the reverse complement.
GATCTTGGCTTTCCTCTCCAGGAGGCCCAGGAAAGTCCTTTTCAGTTTTTCTTGATAATATATTGTAAATTATCCCTCGGGACAAATTCTTTAGTCACATGTCTCAAAATTTTGTGCCTTTGTTTTATTTAATCAAATCATTATACAAGTGTACTGCATGTAGATCTTAAAAGCCATTTGAACTGTTCATGTTAATGGTTTTTTTTCTTTCTTAAGGATTGGTTACAGTGATTGAATAATCAATTATTCATTTTTATCATGCAACTAAATAACCACCGTGTATTAGACAGAGCAGAAAGTTCTCTGAAAATGAATTAAGGCAAAGTCACTATTGTGATGATAGCCAGAAAAAATAAACTAAATAAACAAAAGAACAAGACTCCAGATATCCAATACCTACTGTCCAAAAAATTGACTTAATGAAACGCATCCAGAATAAGCTTCCAGGTTATTCAGTCAAATCCACAGGCAAAATATTCAGCAACAAAATATACATTTCCAAATAACATGAAGAAAACACCCCTATGGAACAACCCGCCCTAGCTAGTTTGCAGAAAGAAATTTCCAACAAATTTACATTCCCAATTTTTATCACGTTACACATTACATGGAACCTCAACAACGTAATTAGTGGCTTAGGTTTACACACAGAGCATAGGAGGTCAGGAATGAATTGGGAAAGTAAGTTTAAGTAAATCAGCAAGTAGTAAGGTTTGGTGTCAGGTTTATTCAAAACAATGGAGTTCAGCAAACTTAGTGAAATAGCAAAAGACATTACAAGGGCTTGGAAATAAAGGACATATATTTATTGAAATTGAATATATATTAATTGAAACAGTAATTTGCATAAAATGATTAATAATATTCAATTCTCGTCATGATGGTTAATTTGTTATGAGTTAGTGACATGCAAGGTTCTGGAATTTGCTATTCCTTACCAACACACACATAGCAAAACAAACACAACAACAAACAGTTTTACGCTACCCTGTGGTTTGATGTCAGTGCTAAATAAAATGCGTTTCTATACTTAACGGCAATAAAAGGGGAGGCCATTCCTTAATTCTGTTAGGTGATGCGTCAGCTGGTCCAAGGTCCGTGGCAGGTGTGCAGGTACTTCGGGGAAACTTGAAGTCGGGGTCACAAAGGGTTCTGGTCAAGACTATGGATGTGCACAAATGTTCCACTTGGGTCTGACCGCAAGGGAGACATGTGGGAAAGTTTGTAGATTTCCTCGAAATAGATGTCGATGGGGAAATAAACCAGCTTTGTTTATTTTGCGGAATGTCTAACATGCTGGCTTATTCCTTGTGCATACATGTTCGTTTATTTTGCGCAATGTCTAACATGCTGGCTTATTCCTTGTACATACAACAAAAGAAAATACAACGTTGACTTTTTAGAAAAGAACAAATCAAATTCCCTAGGACATGTCAACATAACACATACAGTATATATATATTTTTAAATCTCTCACCTCAACTCTGCAGTTCAGGAATGCGCAGCAATTAACTTTTTTTTCCCCATCTGCACAGGAGAGAGATCACTGCACATGTGATAGCAGCTTGCTACACCTATGCTCTTATTTCATTGGTTTGCCGCCTTGTGGACAGAACATGCTATAACACAGCCCAAAAGTTGTTCGAATTCTGATATAATTCAACATTTCATATTCAAATGTATTCAAATTTGTTTTGTTTTTTTTCCAAAGGATTATTCAAACATCATTAATGGCCAATGTTGACAGCCCATCCTATTGCTGTAACATCCTCCATATGTTATCATTTTTAATATTTGGACAGCTCGTCTCCTTCAAATGCATGTTTCCAGGAGCTTCCATGCATTACGTTGAAACATTGCACTGTTAAAATGGCTGGGTGAAATCAATTCGTGGCACCTAATGGACCAGAGTTGCTTGTGCACTGAAACGCCACAGCAAATTGCGCATTGCTCTATGGGGCTGCAGCTAGGCACAGTCGGTGCAAATTCAGGCAGGATTCGACCTAGATCTTTGTTCAAAATAAGCTGTAAACGATGCTGCTGTGTATTCTTTGTTTTCACAGGAAATCTTATGTCCCCAGGGCCCACCTCGTGTGAGCTCTCCTCCTCTCCTGGGCAACCTGATGGGTAGCACTGATGCTGGTCCTAGCAAACAGAGAGGACCCTCTCCACCGCTGTTCCCCCAGAGGGCGCCATCGCCTGAATATTTTTCTGGGCGCGTGCAGCCTCGGGCCAGTAAGCTCCTCTTTCCTGAATGCATTCTTTATTCCTTTGTACTGAGTACAGCTTACTTCATTATTGCTTATATCCCATGTTCAGTAATAATTACTGTGGGTACACACTGTGGCGGGAAAAGGTTAACACTGCAGCTTTCATATCAATTCAGATTGTCCTAACATGTTGCCAGTGTTTCTCTTTCAGGCCATTTAAACTAATCAGTTACTGATTACTTTTATCTGGATCCAGAGACTGCTTTGGGGAATACCTCTAGTTTTTCTGTTCTGCTATTGAGTGATCGATCCCTCTGCAAGAGGTTGATAGGGACTTTTTGTTGGTCAATTATCTTATCCTGTTACCCAGCAATCAATGGCCAATCATTGTCTGTGTTCATTAAGCACCGGCGATGATTGACAATAGTGTTCCAACACTGTCCAATGCTGCTTTCAGAGCATAGAACCATAAACGTGGGAAACCTTTTTACTGTTGAGCGGAAACTAAGCTATTGAAATTAGACTTGACGAGAAATAATAGTGCCTTCACAAATATTCTTAAAACTAATAAAGACAGTTTCCAGCGTTATATGCTTACAGTGGTTTATGTTTTCATTTGACGTACAGCACAGGCCAAAAGAAAAGCAAACAAAATTTAGCTGTGAATGTTGCACTCATCTTGTTTAATCTCTATTATGGTGGGGCAACAGTTTGCTGTGCCAGTCCCCAGCAAGGGTCCGCTCACTGCTTGGCAGTCGGCTATGGATTAGTTTGCACATTTTCCGCTTGGTAGTGGTTGTGCAAACGAGTAGTTACTGTGGAAAAACAAAAAAATATATGCTTATTTGCCTCTGCTGGGACGATCTCTCAGAAAGGAAGTGCTAAATTAAACCTGAAACCACTGTAAAAAAAAAAAATGAAAGGATAAACAGATGAACTCAAATGAAGTGAATCAAAGATTTAAACTTTGATTGAATTTCATTTTTCATTTTAATTGATTCTCCCTTGTGTGCTTAGTGTTCCCTGGTGGCCCTCAGCCCATGCTGGGAGAGCAGTTTTCAGAGCTGCACAGACCTGCGAGTCCTGGACCAACCCTGCAGCAGGTTGGTACATCACCTGTCCCTCAACAGTTTTGTAAAGTGCGCACCCTGTGGAGTAAGGGAAACTGGCAGACATGCAACAATTGCACTAAATTGCACATGTACAAAACGGAAATGGCTATGGTTGCCATATTGTACATTAAGATATTGACCGTGTTACTTTTACAGGGTTCGTACGGTCATGAAAAACCTGGAAAAGTCATTGAAATTTAAAATGCAATTTCCAGGCCCTGGAAAAGTTATGGAAAATAATATTTTTTGAAAAGTAATGGAAACACAGCTAAAGTTGCATCAAATATAATTACTAATTAATCCAATCATAAAAATAGTATGTATAGTGATAAAACGTAAATTGGCATGTAACCTTCGCGGTATTTTGGTGGTGTCAGAAGTTAATTCGGTCTGGCTCAGTCTGTTTACAGGCACGTCCAACAGGCACGCTTCTGCTAATGTAGCAGTTAGTAAACGTAGGCCCTACTGTGCCGACAATATGCCAGGGAAGTGCAGCTTCAATAATATATCAGGGCTCGAAATTAACTTTTTTACTTCGTAGCACTGGTGCTCCCAACTTCAAAAAGTTAGGAGCACTCACCAAAATGTAAGGAGCACCAACAATATATGCAATAGATTTTTTTATTGATAAAAAACGACGATATAACAGTACGGTTTACAAGTAACGCCGGGCACCCACCGTACGCGTAGCGTAAGCAGCGCATAAGCAGCATGTGGAAGCAGCGCGGCGTGTAGCGTGTCTACACAGGTTCCGTTTGTGTCGCGCAAAGGCTTGCTTAAAGCTCTATATTCCTAGTAGCTCTCGCAGTCTGCAGTGGGATTACATTGTGTATTTCATGTTTGTTCACGACTGTTGATTATGGGTTAAGTGAATACTTGGTGAGAGACCTTTTTCAGTTTGTTAATTTGGTAATATTTCGTTAACTCATGTAAATACGTGCGAAAGTAAACGCTTTAAAGAATTACCATAAGCTTAAATCGCAACGTAGCCTGCATAATAATCAATCTCAAACTGTATTAATTTATTTGCTTGGTTAACAAGCGTGCCAATTTTATGAAGATTATGTAATGATCATAATGATGATAAATAATCCGTAATCAACCATTGGGAATTCCAAATGTCGTCTTCTCATTCACGTCAAAAGATTTATAGGATCAGATTTAGTAACTTCAGCTAATCATCAAAAAGATTAAGATTAAAACAGTTTAATCTTGAAGGGATATGAACATCACAACGCCATGAACACCGGAAGCTTTGAAGTACAAGTGCAATAAAGGCTTACTTACAACTTCATTTATAAAATAGGTGCTTTTTCATCAGCAAGACCACTAAATAATCTGATTTTTTAAAGCTCTGTGGATTATCTGATTTTTATTAACAAGCTCTTTTTGAAAGCACGGCGAACGAAGACATCGGAGAAGTCAAATAGGCTGAGCAATGGTTGGTTAAAAACTACCTTCCAACACTCGAGCTAACAAACCGCTGCTCGGTGCATTCACTTCTACATCATTCAATAGGCTACGTCTTTCTGTGGTGTATTTTCAAATTTACCCCACCCCCTCTGCAAAATAAGATGGCGAAACTAAGTTTGCCTTTTCCCCTGGTTCCAGTTTTTTTGTTGTTGTTTTTTTCTACAAGGATAATACAAAAACGAAAAGGCTTGTATTTTTTTAGCTGCTTATAAAATATCTGGGAGGGAACTAGGGACACACCCCCAGTAGCCTAATATAAGAATGTAATATAAATCAGCATGTATACCTAGCATTAGAGCATATTTCTGTATAACATATATAACAGGTCATCATGACGCGCGACAAGCAGAAAAATAGAAAAAGCGAAAAACTACGCTTCAGTTCGCTTGTCGCACAAGCTTCGCAGCCGGTTCGCGACGCGTTCGCATCTGGTGTAGAGGACGTCGCCCGCTGCCGTTGTAATAACAGTACTTCAACTACGCTACGCGTGCGGTGGGTGTTCCACTTAACCGTTAAACTGTCACGCCTAAAATGTGTCGACTCTTCAAGGAATTGCGTGTTATGCATTCAAACGACAAAGTGCTTCTCGTCACATTAATACCGCTAACTAAATCAACCGCCAGTAAACTGCATCGGAGAAATTAGCTGTTTCAACCAGGTCGCTACACAAAACACTACGTTAACGTTTCAAAAAAAATGCCGTAATCGTTCGCTTCAGCTTTTCAGCTTTCGATAACGCTAATAAATTGAACATAAACTTCTGTCTTCAGGTAACATTAGTTAACGCGTTAGCTCCCTGTGTCGCGTCACAGTGGAGTGCAGCGAAAGAGAGTGATTGAAGGCTAATATTAACCAATTTAAAATCAGCATTAAAAGGTAAGAATGTAAAGCTCACGATTGGTTAGAAGGGTCACCGTCAGCTCACAAGGGACATACTGAGTGTACTAACTAGCGAATGTACAGAGAAAGACGTTCGATTGGAAAAAGGAAAAAAAAAAGGTCGCACCAGAACAATTATTTGCACTCGCACAAATGCTCCCAATTATATTTAGAGGTCGCACAGATTAAATTTCGGTCGCAATTTCGAGCCCTGTTTGAGACATTGACGAAAATGTTAAACTATTCGAATTAAAATATGAGACAATGTATCTAAGTGTGTCTGTCTGGTGTTTATTTGTTTTAGAGAGGCACCATATGTTTCAGATGCAGACCTAATTTTACTTAGTGTTACAATAAATAATTTTAAATCGTCCCGCTGAGAAAGTCATTTGTTTTGGTCATGGAAATTCAGTTAAAGGTTGTGGAGAAGTCATGGAAAAGTCATTGAAAATCATTGGTGAGAAAGTGTATGAACCCTGTTTTAATAAGCGTTACATTTAAGGCAACTCTCCCCTAATTGGACATAATTCCATGAAAATATCCTAAATATGCGCTAATGGTTTATGCAAATATGCAATCTTTTTACAATTAAATGAATAGGAAATGATTTGGGATTTTGTGATTCTAATCAAAACCTGAATTATGCCTTAATTAGTTTTTACCTGTGCAGATTGAAATGAAAAATAAAATTCTGAAAAGATTTAATGTTGTGTAGGGTAAAAGTAACACCACTGACTGAAAGGATAGTGCAAGTATTCTTTGAGTGAAATTTATAAAAAAAGAATTGAAATGCAGTAAAAGCTGGCATTTGTGTGGATTTATTGAGTTAAGTTTAATATTGTACCCTAAGTTTTGAGTGTCAAATTTAACTAATTTCAAAATATTACAATTACGAACACCGCTATTCCTGTAGAATGACATACAATGTGTAAATCCTTCAAAATTTGTTATATTCCCCAATATGTAACCCTTCAATAAATATTTAAATTGTTTTATTTTTGTCAAGCATTTTTTATAGCCTACTTCTCAATTCATAGCCTACATCTTAATGCTCTTGAAGACCAGAACTTTACATTCTTAATGTAGGTATATATAGGGAGAGAATGCGTTGAATTGACAGTAGCAGTAAAGCCTGACTGACTGCAGTTGCTCTCACAGTCACCACCTAAGCCCTGTTCTGAGCTAAAAAAAAAAAAAAAAAAAGAACCCTGACTGTATATCAACTGTGCTCAAATGTACATTTTTCCAGTGTTCAAAGTATACTGTACATGTGACTTTTTGTATGCTTCTCTTTATAAACCATTAGCTCCATGATGAAACAGTCTCAGTAGGCCAGTTTTCATTTGCAGCATTTATGAATGAATATGTAATATGAGCAGTTCTTCTGAGTTGAGTTGAGATTATGTGATGTGACATGACAATTAAAATTGCATTTGATTGAAATCACTCACTTAGTTATACCAAGCTGCAAATGGTACGCTTCAGACAATGGTTACTCCGTCCCCCCCTAACCAGACCTGTTCATTCAGTCTTCTTTCCCCAGTTGGTTGTCTTGTCAGCTACTGGGGGCTTGAATAGATCTGAACATGTGATTCAGTCTTTAATCAACTTGCTAATTGCAGACTGAGAGTCAGGAATTCTCATCCATTTAAATTTGAACTAAAAATTACAACAATCCATTCCTTGCCCTCAGCATAATTTCATACTTCCTTTTAAAAATATTGCTGCGCCTGCATTTCTGCTTCTATTCAGGCTGCTGTTCACTGCATTATTAGCTTGCTACATTTATAAATGCACAATCTTAAATATTTAAGATTTATTTCTCAAAAGCAAGAGAAACGATATTTTGACCATGTCTTTGTTTGACAGTTTAGTACCTAACAAGAAGACACTTTGTGGCTGATAACATTCACACATTGTTAATTTAACACAGTGGACTAGACTGTTGGTCTAACTATACACAGTACAATTGGCTATTACACTAATGCTACAAATGCACTGTGCCAGTTATCAACCAAATCCTATCCTACTAGTAAATTACAATAGCAATGATTGCAGCTGGCAGTCAAGATAAACCTGTGTCTTGAACATATAACCAGAAAGACCTTTTACTTTTTAGATCTTGTGGCAAGCTTGCTAAAATGTTAGTTAGCTTGTTGTTGTTGGTTAGATGGCTAATTAGCGAGCTAGCCTTTCCATGTTAGCTAGCTTCCTAATTAGCCATACAGCCAGCTGGGAATCCCACGAGCAAGAGCAAGCTTGTTATGCTAGGTTTGCTGTCACTCACATAACGTTATTAAAATTATTTTTTGTCTCATGGATGACTAGCTTGCAACCTGCTCCATTGGCTTCAAAACAGCAGCTTGTATAGCTCACAGCAAAATTGTAGAGAAGCTGTCTTCTTTCAATTAAGCGCCTGTGTGATAGCCTAACAACATGGCATAACGTACTTCATAGACACTTGCTATTGAATAAACATTGCACATATTTACACCAAACTGCATAGCTAGCTCAGTGTTTCTGTAACTGAGATATCCAATGTAAAACAAGTGTCCTTTGTCATCCATTTCAGCTTGGCAAATACAATCTGATATGAGTTTATTTTGCAATACTAATACATCTGCTGTAAATCAGTGCCATCCCAGCACTACTCGTGTACGGAAGTGTTGAAGCAGTAATTGTGGAACACTAAAGCACATTCAATTCTGTCAGAAAATGAATTCTGCTGTCCAAATTGTTCAGAATTCCCCAGAAGTAATTGACCATGTTTGGTAAATTGCTTAAAGAAGCAATAAAATCCATTTTGCACAAATTCTTCATGTCAACATGCATATTTGAGTTTTTGCAGAATGAATTCAAAGATGTATGTGGATACGTTTCTTCTTCTTAGATTGGCTGTCCGTTCCATGTGTGGCCCATCAGATTGGCATTTTTGTATTGCAGAATAACTCTGCCATAGGCATAAATGTACCTCAGACAAAACTAGTCACACTCCATACAGCTACTGTACGTATTTTCAGTTCAGTCATTTTGATGAGCTTTCCATTTCCCTTCCGTTTTTACAGTAGTGGAAAGCAGTTCACTCCATTTTCAGTGGGCACCACGTGTCGTTGAACCATTGTTCCTGACTGCTGTGGCTGTCTGTGTGTCCTAAACAGATGAGGGCCCTCTCTTTAGGGGTTGACCAGGCCATGTTGGAAGCCTTGGCATTTCAGCAGGACCTCGCTCTTCATGTGCGCCCGCCCTACCAACCAGGCCTTGACAAGCTCGCCCAGGAAAAGGCCTATCGAAACAGGTACTGGACTGCCTCAAAACCAGAGCTTCCGCTTATTTTCATGTGCAAGAGTACAGAAAGAATGGAGCGATCTGTCAGACAGGGTTAAAGTTTATGATTTCTAGAAATGATCTTAAGTTAATTTTTAAAATGCGTAGTGTCAGTACAAGGCTGGTTCTTGATTATTTTATAAAAATCAATATAACTGTACTCTGTAGAAATACATCCATTTGGTAAATGTCAGAATTTTTTTTGTATGATGCATTGACCCAGACAGCTTTTGTCTGCGTGATTGATATTTTGGATATTTACAGAAGTTTCTGATGACCTAATGGCTTTATAGTGACTGCTAGGGCATTCGGGGGGTTTATAGGCTAAAGTGAATACGTTTTGGGTAACTTCAGAGCCGCATGTATAGAGAGAGTGAACCTCAACATTGTATGTGTCTTATTCTTTAGAAAATTATTCTGTTGCATGTATGTTTAGCTGCAACCACAGCTCTATAGCTCGGTCGGTCGGTTGGTTGGTCCACAGAGGTCCCACCCCATAGCGGCCACAGTTTTCGCCCCATGAGGCTGAAATTTGGCATGGACGTTGGTCATGACTGGAAGGTACAGCTGAGTAACTTTCAGGCCGATTGACCAAGAGGGGGCATGGCGATGGGCGTGGCCTATCACAAAAAGGCGCATAACTCCCGAATGGATTCACAGATTTGCACAAGATTTTGTGGAAAGGTTGGTCATGAGCCAAAGAAGAGGTCACGTGTTTGTGTGTGCATGGATGCATGCACACATGGATGCATGCGCGTGTGCGGTCACCGCTATTGCGGATTCGAGCTTGTTGGTTGTGTCTTTTACTGCTACCACAGACTGAATGCGTAATGCAGCGATAGAGACACAAAATTTTAGTTTACGCTGAGCTATAAAACGCTATTCCAAAGGTAAAATTAGACATATTATACATTGTTAGAAAGCTTATTCTGTCACCTATTGGATAGATTAATTGTTAATCGAGCCAGATTGTACTACAAAGGGCAACAACATCATAAACGTGATATTACACACAGCTATTTTTGGAAAGTACCCAGGCATCACAAAGCGTATATTTCACAAACAGATTGTCCAAGACAATATATGACCACTCAGTCTCGAAAGGGACATCTCTACACGTAAAACCAATTGTAAGGTTGTATATTTAGTCGCAGATATTGACAGTAGAATGACATCGTATAATTTTTGAAAAATTCCTTGTTTATTTCAGTGTTCAGTGAGCAGCGTTTTTTTTACAGCTGTACTGGCATACCTTCAGCTGTTGGCTTTATCTTGTTGCTATGATGGAATACAAATTTTTAGTGGTAAAAGAATGTTTCTCTGTATGCCCAGATAGACACTATTGTCCAGTGTGTCATGTTTGGGGGGTGTAGTTACAGATGAGACTGCAGGGAGGGGGTGCTTGGTAAATGGACGACCTGCGTGACAATGGTGGCGCAAACTTCGTATTCAGCATAGTTGTCCTGAATCGTCTACTAATAAAGCTAGAATACAGAGTTTGTATTTTAAACTCATAATTTGATTGCAGGAGCGCAGAATGTCTGAGTTGAGCAATCTCAGGGCGCTAGGTGTTTACACCAACAAGTTAATTAGTTGTATACCTGCCATCCCATAAAAACAACTTAAAAATAAGCATAAATAAATTACATTTGAAATATGGGTAATATCTTACAATTCATGTTTAATTGATTATTACATAGGAAATATTGGACACTAACCCATGACGGCTAGGGGGCTGGGTGATATGATAATAGACCAGCAACACTATTTCATATAATTCTGCCAGCCAGGTCTTTGGAACTCCATCACAACAGGATTAAGAGTTTTCTGATCATTCTTTGTTCAAAATAAAGCACATTTTTACTCAACTGTACAGCTGTCTGCTACTACCTTTAGCTGAGGTGCTCCTCTATGGCCATTGAATGTCACATTCTACATTCAACCTTCATCTTTGGCCTAGCTGTGCTGCCATAAGGAAGGTTCTCATATGGTCGGGTGCCTGCATAGAACTGCAAGTTTTCGTGTCAAGTTGTATGAATCAGTCCCACCATTGATTCAATTTGTGAAGTCTGTGCATATGAATATTTTATTGAATGGTTTGGTTCCAGCCAGTGCCTAACATTTAATGGCACAATTGTTAATAAATGTTATGCTGTGGAAAAAGTGAATATTTCAAAAGTTTAAAATCCACTGTGGTCCTTAGAGGGGAGAGGACCGATGTGGCTATACCGGATATCTGCAGTGAGACTGAGAACTTAGTGCCAATACTTGATATATTGATACTTTTTCACAGTGGCATATTTGTAGCAATATTGATGTTTGCGTTTTGACATTTCTCCTCTCCTGCTATTTTCCACTTGTGGTGTCGGGTGCGACAATCCTGCCAAGTATTCAAATACGCTGACACACTCACAGGTTCTTGCATGTCTACTGTGAAAAAGAAAGTGCTGAAAATGTAATGAAGAGGAAGACTACGGTGGAAAAATAAGAGCCAATGGTGGTACATTGTACTTGGTTATTAATTGTATAGAATTCTGACATAAATAGCTTATGTGTTAGCTCCCTTATTTGTTGCGGTTGATATATCCAACAGTAAAATTTATCAAATGCAACTCTGACGCTTTGTCTTTAAAATTAATTTTGATATGTTGCTGAATATTAGCCTAATGTGTTGGATGACATTGTGCAGAAAAACTGCCTACAGACGATCAGCAATGTGGTACCACTGGATTATTTTACCATGCCAGTTAGTTTGGGGTTGTAGCTTCGTCTGGAATAGAACTCTGGAATTTGGAGTATGAAAATGAACTGTTGTGATCACCAGTCACCAGAGATGTTGTGGAATCCACCAAAGCTGAAAAATTAAGGATTTCCACTTAGGTTGAAGGCTTGTAAAAGCTAAGTTTTGTTTGCGGCGCAAAGCTTGTGCACTTGTTAGAGTATGGCGAGGATTGAAATGTTCTTATAGATTTATATCTCTGAAAAGTTATTGCTTTCCTGTGACTGCTGTGAACCATGTCATCCTTCCACAGCAGACAGCCCAGGATGAACAGGTCACCTGGTCCTGGCAGCCATCGAGCTGGAAGCAGTTCTCCTGGAAACACGGTCACCAGCATGGTGAGGCCACTTGTAGGAAATGCAAATTCCCCAGTCAAGTGAATAAGATGTAGAGTTTAGCTTAAAGCCTTGATACTCATACAGTAGAGCCACTTAGATTCAATCAGCAGTGTAGTTTTAAAAAATAATTCCAAGACATGAGCCTGTATCATTTAGACTTGTATATATATAACCATTTACCCATCTGGCTGTCCAGCTGGGGGTTTATTTCCCTGCCATGTAACTTTGTTTTGTCATCCTTTCTATGTATACTCTTCTTTGCCCCTATCTGAATAAAGTGGGGGGAAATGCATAAGGAAGGCACACAGTACCACTTGCTGCACAATGATTTTATAAAAAAACCTAATGAGAGTTGTGTTTTGGAGCAGCTGTCACCATCCTTCACGCCAACCTCTGTCATCCGGAAGATGTACGAGACCAAGGAGAAGAGTCGTGATGAGCCCAGTGGTTTCCTGGATGGCAAAGAGAACAGTAGACGCTCGCTGGACGGTATGTGGAAAACCACTTAAGCAACTTTTACACATGTATCTTAATCCATAAATGTTCCATCAATTTTCTCTGAAAATCATGAAATGAGAATTTTCTTGGAATTTCCATTGTACTTCTGACATTTTGAAAAGTTAGCATTCATATACCGTTAAATAGTGTTTATAGTATTTAGACGTCAGGGTTTCCCCCAGAAAAGTTGTTAGGCCCGGTGGCAAGTATCTTTTGACAGGGCCTAGCGGCCTGGCGCGGGCCGGCGGCCAAGTGTCGTTTTTGATGGGCGACAGACTGATGGCAGCATTAAGGTAGGGCCCTATAGTTTCTGTGATAACAGGATCACGGACGGAATCGCGGAATTGAGAATTTAAAAAAGCTGTAACACAGATTCCATAGGGCCCTACATTAAGTCAGTGCTAAAAGCTGACTGGAGATTTGAAAATATGACTACCTAATGTGAATGTTGTTATAAATAAGTCATTTATTCAACACACATTTTAAAAAATCAACAACTATTTACAACATAGCAGAGTCTTACAAAGAATCTGACAACAATGTACAGTCTTGGAATGTTGTGGTTTCAACAACAACAAAAGAACTTTTTGTTTAAATTTAAATTTAAATAAATAATATCAAAGTTTTTGCACTCCACAAAAAACTTGAAAAAAGTCCTGATTGGCTACTGATTCTTTCAGCGTTGGAATGCTGGGCACATTTCAACAACAACAAAAGAAATTGAATTAAAATAAATAATATCAAGGTTTTTGGGCTCTACAAAAAACTTGTATTCAAGTCCTAATTGGCTACTGAATCTTACAACAAGCCTTGGAATGCTGGGCACATTTAAACATTTAAAAAACTGTCTAAGGTTTTTTGGCTTTTACAGTAGGCTACCTCTTCTCCTTGACATTATCCCTAAATGGCACAAAGTAAGTATCTGTGTTACTGACTGTTTGGCTAGCTAGCTAAGTTAGCTACATGACCACGTTGTCGTAAAATTTTTCCCAACCGTGAAAACTGGCTGACTTGTTTACATTTTGGACAGATGTGGCTCCTCGGTAAATCAGTTGTCGTTTCCGTAGCAGCACTTTAGACACAAGCAATATCGAAAAAATCCTGAAATTTCTTATCGTGAAGAGTGCCTGACCCTTAACCGTAGCGTTTCTTCCCCAAAGATGGTATTTCTAGATATAGCCTAATTTTGCTGCTGTGTTAACACATTTTTACGGTTGCCGGTCAGGCACTCCTCATAAGAAGAAATTTTAGGATTTTTCCGATATTACTTGTATCGAAAGTGCTGCAATGGAAACGATGGATTTACTATGTAGCCACATCTGTCCAAAATGTAAACAAGTCAGGCAGTTTACACGGTCAGGAAAAATTTTATGACAACGTTACATCAATGTCATCAAGCTAACATTATTAATAAACAAGTGAAGTTGTTATTTCGATGGCAATGAATAAGCCATGTAATGTTACAATATATCGAACGTTACATTCATGCCACTGTTTTAACGTTACCTACACACTGCTTAAGTTAATATAAAAAGAATGTACTTACCGACGAGTTGAAGTGATAACGCAGTTTGTAACGAGGTTAGTTAGCCTACTAAATAAGAAATTGTGGCTTGCCAAGTAACGTTAGCTTGTGTTAGTTGGAAGCGTCAAGTGTTGAACGTCACTCTATGCACAATGAGGGTAAAGAACACTGATCTCAGACCTGCTTTCCTACAGTGCGTTCGTGTTTTAACCAACAGATGTCGCTGGTGAGCTTTTCAACCCCACTGTAACTGTAGTTTAAAAAACATCTTAAAAATACATTTAAAAAAAATTAGGCTTAGGCCCGGCGGGGGGTCAACTTAAGTCCGGCGGGCCGCCGGGCTTGCAATACACTGGCGGAAACCCTGGACGTCATTTGCATTTAGTGTTCAGTTGGTTTTTAAACCAATGTTCTTACCTTCGGTGCATTTTAGCTACCTTTAGCTAGCTAGGCGGACGGAGTGTAGCACAGTTTAATAATTGTGTGACATCACATGCTGACGGCCATGGAGACCAGCGCCTCAGAGTTGGAGCATGTAAATGCCATACAATCTGCTGTGTACCTTAGCCATAGCCAGTCTAACCTCATATCTCAACATATCTGAACCTGAATAGTTGCGATATCCTGTGGACGGAGTGTGGCGCAGTGGGTAAGGAACTGCGCTTGTAACCGAAAGGTTGCAGGTTCGAATCCCGGGTAAGGACACTGCCGTTGTACCCTTGAGCAAGGTACTTAACCTGCATTGCTTCAGTATATATCCAGCTGTATAAATGGATGCAATGTAAAAATGCTATGTAAACGTTGTGTAAGTCGCTCTGGATAAGAGCGTCTGCTAAATACCTGTAATGTAATGTAACCTTGCTAGTCAGCTGGTTGAGTTAGCCTGTAACAACTGCTCTCTCCATCTCTTAATAGTCGATGCCTGGGTGTGCTGCCAAAAATGAGTGTGACTGTCCATCGTCTTGCTAAAGTGAGCAGTAAAGTTAACGTTTGGTTTTTTTATTCTTTCTCTTCCCCACAGAAAACATTAGCTCCCCCAGCTCCTTCTTGGAGGGTGTAGATGGCAGCAGCTTGCCAGCAGGAGGCATGAAGATGGGGTTCCCTCGATCTACCTGCTCCACCCCTCTTTCTGGCCAGGCCCGGCACTCCAAAGACCCAGATCGGACTCGGCCAAGCTCCTCCGGCCACCACACCCCCACACTCATGTCACCTGGCTCTGCTTCTCCTTTCCCCCGGCCCGTCTACCCTGTGCCGTTGCTGTCCCATGTGCCTTTGGTGCGGCCCCCACCACACCAGCTTCCCCCCAGTGTGGTGCAGCGGATGATAGCCCAAGGCATCCAACCCCAACAGTTGCCCCCTGCCCTTTTGCAGGCAGGTCAGTACCTCATCCGTTTCTATTATCCAAGGACCATGTGTTGGATGGCCGGCGAGTGAGACCAACATCGTTTTATCAACACTGGAAACCAAAATAGTTTGTAGCAGATGAGAATAAATTAGAAATTTGGCAGTGACAATATAATGGAAATTTTAATTTATATTAAACCAACATGTAGTTAAGCAACATTCCCTACTTGTAAATGCGCAGCATTTGACAAATATGCTCATGTCTTATGGTTTTCAATGAGGCACATCCTCAAGCTCTGTATGCTTTTATCTACCTCTTAATTACCCTTGAATTACTCAACTCTGATTTCCTAGCTGGAATTAATTTGACTTTGTGCATGTGTCAAATCTTAATAGATTGTGAATAGTAAGACAGAATTGGGAGTTTGAACTAGGGTATTTTATGTTGTCTTTCTTTCCCCGTTTCTCCCCTTTGTTAACCAAAACCCTCTCCCCACAGGCATGTTTCCACCCGGTGTGGACCTCTCCCAGTTACAAGGGCTGCCCCCTGCCCTGCTAGGGCAGGCTTTCTACCCGATTGGGGCTGCAGGACACCCTCTTCTGCCCCCCCGCGCTGGCGCTCCCATGCAGTTTACAGTTATGCAACAGCAACTGCAACAGAGACCAGGTTAGTTCTCCATGCAAATTAAATGAATAAATATTAGAATTTAGTAGGCTATGTCACTAGGGTAGCCCCTCCAGGTAATTTATAAATATCCAGTCCTTGTGGTGTTCAGGTGGCAGGTGTCATGTGGAAGGGTACATGGTCTGTAAATGAGGGTGCATTTGAGCCTGAAATGTAATGGGCATGTGTTATGACCTGGTCTAGGGTCAGACCAAAACAGAATGTATGATAAGGGAAATGACTGGGGAATGGGTAGGGGAAATGTACTGCAAACCGACAAGTAAATCCTGTCCCTATCTGCCTATGCAAATCTAACTGAAATCTGGCTAGGGTACTGGGCAGTTAGTTGGTAGTTGGAAACTGAAAGTCCAAATTGTGTACACCCAACGTAGAGTTCAAAAGGGTTATTCTTGAGGCACAATGTAAATATATTCCAAAGGTAAGGAAAAGCAAGTTAAAGATCCAGTCTCCCCAGTAGATGAGTTTGAGGGGGAAAAATACTGTATAAGATATATTAAATGACAGCACTGAGTGTAATTAGGCTTAGTATTGTAATATGCATGCCAGGGAAGCTGAGAGGTTCTTTGAAAAGCAAATTGCCCAAGATGCAAAAAGTAATCCTAAATATTTCTTTCAATACTGTTGTAAGAAAAGGAAAGTGAAGAAGCATGTCAGGTGCATTTAGGAATGAAGAAAGAACATTGCTTTATCAGAATAAAGATATTGCTGATACCTTAAATAGTTATTATTAAAAATTAAGTTTTAAAAGAGAAGTGATTACTAATAGACTGGAAGGCATATTCAGTACTCCACATATATTGAGAGAGAGGATGAAGAAGTGCTGGATAAATTGCATAATGTAAAGACAAATCAAGGCACCTGGCCCTGAGGCCCTATACCCAAGGGTACTCAGAGTTAGGTGAGTTCATCTTTAAAACCTGGCAAATGAAATTCAATATTGCCAAAAGTTGTTCTGAATGTGGGAAATAAAGACATTAGGCAGGATTACTTTATGGGAGGAACAAAATTGGAATGTGCTCAGTTTGAAAAAGACTTGAGTAATGGTTGATCAAAGCCTTTCAGTTCTGGACACTGCTGTAACAGTAAAAAAAAGGCAAACATGATGCTGGGATATATAGCCAACAGTTTTGAGTGTAAGTTTTTTTTATACTATACATTTGTTAGTCCACACTTGGAATATTTTGTGCAGTTCTGGGGACTAGAAGAAAGGTATAGGGAATCTGGAAAATGTTCAAAGAAGAGCAACCATATTGTTCCTGGTGAAAGATAAAAGCTATGAGGAAAGATAATATGCTTTATCTTTTACAACTTTAGTAAAATGAGACTTTGGGGTGATTTGATTGAGGCTTTTAAATTCATAAAGGGGATTAACAAAGTTAACTACAATATATTCTTTAAGTTGTGCTCTGTTAGTAGAGCGAGGTGACAAATGCAAGTTAGCAAAAGGTAAATTCTGTACAAACATTAGGAATCATTTTTTAACACTAGTCTATGTGGAATAGCCTGCCAGGTCACATTGTGAAGGCAAACTGGGGATTTTCATGACCAGGGTGGATACGGTGTAAAATACTTTCTAGTCTGTGGGTAATCTGGGCCCTAGGTACAATTTAGTTAGGAAAATGACAAGCATTGTTGGGCCTGTTCTCGTCATTGTTACGTTATGATTAAATTGGACCAGTACTTTAGAGTTGCACTCATAATTTGAGCGACAATATACTTAACAAATTTCATGAATTTACATCAAGCCATTTTGGAATTCTAAGCATTTTTGTGATGAGCCACAGCCACATAAATATGAAATGTAAATATGAAATTCCATTGAACGGATCAGCAAAAAACTTGGCTTGTATCATCAGAAATTGGACAATGCAAGCTAAATTTTTTGCTGATCAGTTTAACGGTAAAAAAAATTCTGAATGGCATTAAGTTGACAGGTGTGGATGTGTTCAGCTCTAGGCCAAATGAGCCAAATGGCTGAAATGTTATGGGACTGGATACCTTGGCCTGTGCTATATTAATGTGCAAAATATCACAAAAATCCACCTAACGGTTATGTGAGCTGCCGTAGACTCCGATGGCAGAAACTAATAATAATAATAGTGAAAGATTCTAACAATTACAAAAGGTGCCTTTGCACCAAAACGCTGCCTTATGCTAATGCAACCTCTAGTAGAAAACACTACTGACATAATGATCGTTATTGAAGTAAACTTACCTTTCATCAGTAGCATTATCCATTAAATTTATTTATTTTCATGTCTTTTAGCAGCTAGGCTTTAGCCACTGCCATACCATCGGTTTTGCTGTAATAACGCTGAAATAAAAAATGACTTGCTTTGTAACAATTTCTTTCTAAATGACGCTATATGCAAGGGAATTCACTGATTCTTCTCAGTGTTTGATGATCACTTCTGTATGGATATAGGCTGCTGTATGCCTGGAATGTGCTTTTTTCAGTACTGCAAAAATTTGATGCATCTAGCTTTGATCATTTTGTCTCAATTTAGCATCTGTCTTCTGAAAAAATACTGGTTGATATAAAAATTCATTTCATATATTAATCAAAGCTTTAGAGTAATAAACAGATTCTATGTATTTCAAAATTAACGTGATATTTGTTTTGGATGCACCGATATAAAAATTTCTGACCCATTCCGATTATTTGGGGGAAACATTGGCTGATACCGATTGTTTGGTGGTTCTGCTAATTTTTTTTTCTTTTTTACAATTTTAAATCTTGCCATTTTAATTACACTGCTTGAAAGTAATACAACAAAGTTAAACTTTTTTTCACATTCACCTGACTTAAAGTGCATTCTTTAAACTGAAAGTGCATTCCTGAAATATTGTTTCCCCTAGAATTTTTTTGAAGCATTGCTATTGGAGGAAAAAAAGAGGACACACTTGGCATTACTTTGCAGGTTTACCATTGTTAACATCCTCTAACCCTTACAAAATATTAGCACATCATGATCATAGGAGAAAATTATTAGCACATCATGAACATAGGAGAAAACATTTCATACTTGGTTGTCCGTCCCCCATGTTGGAGTTTCTTCTTGTTTAAGCCATTCTCATGTTGTAAAAAAAAAAAAAAAAAAACGTCTTACCATGAATAATGCCTGGCTAGTTTACATTCTGGACAGAGTTAAATGTAAGCGAAATCTATCGCTGTTTCCGTCACAGCACTTTAGACACAAGCATTGCCGGAAGCACTGTCCTAATTTCTTAGCGTGAGGAGTGCCTGACTCGCAAGTGTCGAAAATGGCGGCACAATTATATTGATTGATACCATTTTGTAAAAAAAAAAAAAAAAAGGCTATATGGTGTCACTACATTTGGATCAAACCTTCCAGCATTGTCCTGTGAGGGGTAACGGATCGATTCGCTTGTCACGTTTCCAGAATGTAAACTAGTCAGGGATTGTAAGAATCCACTGTAAGAAGAAATTTTACGACTACGTTCAACCATACTGACACAATGTGATGTCAGGTTGACCTTACATACGTTATTACGTAAAAATATTATATCAGAAACTACTTGCACTTCACTCAGCAGGGATGGGTAAAGGGGCTGACCACAGTTCAGTGGAACTGACAGCAACATGGAACACAAACAAGTATGTATACAGTTAATTGATAGAACACTGCATTAACACTCTTATCGCATCAAGTTTCCCAGGCAACAACACAGGTTGATATTTGTATTCGTTTTTTGTCAATACAAAGTCATATTTCCTGTAATCTGATCACACCGCTCCGTTATTAACACATCCTTTGTATTCTCCAGTGGCACAGACGTCTGTCCCTGGCTCTCACTTGGCCAGCACACTGTCACAGAGCCACGGCCCCCACCGGACAGGCCACCCTCAGAGGCGCGGTGGCAGCCCCCCAATGGGCCTATCAAAGTGGTTTGGCTCAGATGTCTTGCAGCAGCCCCTACCCTCCATGCCAGCCAAGGTTATCAGTGTGGATGAACTTGAGTTCCGTCAATGAGGCACCGACATGATGCAAAGCAGGACACAGGCTGCTTTTTTTTTTCTTTGGTTTTTTTTTTTTTTTTTTTTTTTTTCTTTCGGTGCAACAAAGTGAATTTTGTTTTGTATAACAGATGTACAGATTGTGGAGCACTTTGTCTGTTTCCGTTCTTCGTCTTATACCCGGAGGAGTTGTTGGCAGGTAGTTTGGATTGGTCTACAAAATTTAGAAGAAAAAAAGGAAAGACAAGTGCTTGGAAGCCTTTTTTTAAATATACATTTCTTTTACCCCTTTGGGGTTGCATAGTTTTGTATTGGAAGTGTGTGTGGGTGGGTTTTTGTAATATGAAGAAAATGATGTATGAGCCCAATTTGTACAGACTGTGGGTTTTTTTTTCTTTCATCTTGTACATAGAAATGCTTATTTTTTTCCTCTGTTGGAAATGCCATCCTGCTGTTAAGATGGAGTACTACTTGGGACAATGGAGTAGAACAGCCAAGTAAGAGTGGAGACTTGGTTCAGTCCTGTCATGCTTAGCTATATTTTTGCTCCTGATGGATTTGATTTGCTGCTCTGAGCAAGATGGTGCTCGTCATTGACTTAGTGATTCATTGGAGAGCGGAAATGTCCTGTGAGAATTTTTTATTTAACTTGCAGCCTGTTCCCCCAACATAAGGTGTTATCCTTTCGCTTCTGTTCACCCCCATCAAATGTCTTTCTTAGAAGGCGACTCTTTGGCGATTCCAGCCTGTTATGATAGGACCACCTCCAGCCTGTGACTGATTTGAGAGGTTGAGTGGACAGGATGAGGATCTCCATATAGCCCTTACCTTTTCAGAAGCAGTTTGTACTGAAATTTTTTTTTTTTTGTACTCTGAGCAGTGATGTGGTTGTGCCTTTCTCTGTGGCTGTTTTTTGCTTCCCTCCCTGCTCCCCACAGTCACTGGAAGAGAAGTGCTGCTCTAGATCACATCAATTTTTTGGGGGGTGGTAGATTAAATTTGTTTAAAGTATATACTATGTGCTATAGCATAAAAAGGCACAAATAGAATTGATAAATAAATAAAAATGTTCAATAAAAATCACTCATAAAATTTTTTGGTGGCTTTCTTGCCAGGATTCTTGAACCCAAGGATACAAATACCAAATCACTGCATCCCAAACATGATCGATGTACCTCTGCCTTTTAAGGGACTTTAGGGGAAAGGTAATCACACCTAGTTCAATCTGTATGTTGTTCCCTTTCATTTTTCAAAGGACTACCAGAGTGGTGGGATATGACTGGCTAGATCTATCAAATTTGCAGGAGGCCCCCCTGCCTGCCCATTAAACCTGTGTGAACTGTGAGAAGGGGGAGAAACCTGCTATTCAGCCTGTTCGGATATATGACTGGTATAACTATATTGTGCTATCTTAGCTTTGCTAATAATAGTTTTTCACATTACTCGTACATGGATTGTAATTATATCTGCACATAAGTGTGTATTTGCAGATGTTATTACCAGCAGAAATTGACTTTGGATTGTGTAACTTTGACTTAAGGTGCTGACTGCCGTTTGCGGTTTCCCTGAGTCTTTGCTCGTCTGGGTTTTCAGAGTACCTGGATGCATGTTACAGAAAAATTAAATAGAATTACAAAAATTGAATTTGGTGTTTTAGAATTTTTGAAAAAATATATATTTTTTAAAAGTGAATGCAGTGAAAACCAAATTCAGTTTCAACCCTTGACATTCAAATTCAAGTAATGACATTCAAATTCAAGTTCTGCAATTCAAATTCAATTTCTGCTGGCAGTAATTTATGCCCATAAGTGTGCTAGTCTATTTCAGAAGTGTGCGCTTTGATTTGTGACTAACATCAGGTTCATTAACTGACAAGGCTAGGATAGCTGAGCAAATTCTCTCCACTTCCTTATTGTAAGTGTTAAACGTATGTTTCCATCAGTTTGTACAGGCCTACTTATTAGTGATGCAAGAAAGTCCTATTCATACTGTTCACATGGTTCACACACTGCTCTTCTGAGCATAAAATTTAATTACACCTTTCAATCTTCCTCAGAGAGAACAAAAACTACAAAGTGCTTGCGTATCTGACTCATTGAACTGAGCTTGTTACAGCATTATTGTGATTTTGGCTTTGTGTTTATGGGAGAATAAATAAATGTAAGCCTTAGATTGTTGAAAAGGCAATAAGCTGTACACCCATTTTCAATAATATCTTTGCACCTATTTGTGTGCCAACACTGTCAAACCAAGCTGCCTCCAGAGGATACTTTCCTGCCCCCATAAAGTTCTGCTATGGCCACCTTTGAGGAAGACCGGACCCAACAATGCCATTCTTTTCCTCATATGCTTTTATGTCTGTACACAGGTGCTTCCAGGAATAACCCTTTCTGTAATAATTCAAAATCTTTATTTGTAACTTTGTATAGCTCATTCAAACAAAAGTGCTTCACATAAAAAGCATCTTTTAACAATGAACAATTAAAATATTAATATTTCAGAGAGGATAAAACCATAATAAAGACAATGAAGAAAAAAGCAAATGGAGAAGACTGTACATTACAAGAACCAATTTAAATGGGTGAGTTTTCAGAGGTTTTTTGAAACAACTGAAACACAAGACTTCGTGGATCCAATGGATAATGGGAGGATGTTCCAGAGGGTTGGTGCAAGTGGAAAATGCATGATCACCCTTTGTAATGCATCTGGAGTTGGGAAACCACTAACAAACCTTTGCTTGAGGATCTAAGTGTCCTAGCGGGGATGTATGGTGTAAGTAATTATGAAATATTATGTGACCATCCAGTGCAATTACTCTAATACTGGGGAGATCAGATCTGCAACAGCCTCTAGTCTGGAGCCTTTGCAGCAGCATTTTGAACTAACCAGTGTCTTGATATCACAGAGACACTAAGGCAGGAAAATTAATTCCAATAATTGAGACGTGATAGTATAAAAGAATACATCATTTGCTCTGTAGCTTTCCTTGAGAGAACATATTTGATTTTAGCAATGTTTCTTAGTTGGAAAAAGCAAAATTTCACAAGGTTTTTAAGACTGATGTCAAACTTCAGATGAGGATAAAAAATGTCACTAAGGTTTTTAGAGGAGGGTTTTATATAAGCCAACAGTGGACCAATGTACAGCCGCGTTTCCACCAAAATTACCCGGAACTTTCAGTCCCAGGAACTACTTTACCAGGAACTAAAAGGTTCCTTCAGCCAATGGTTGTCTGCGTTTCCACCGGGGTCTAAAGTACCGCGAAGATTAGGCAAATTAGCCCACTGACGTTGTCGTCGGTCCATCTGTCATATGATTTCTTCTGTAACCCCATACTACCACCGAAGTAGCCTACATTATTTTCTAATAACCGGGACAGCCCGGAGGGGTTTATTCCACTTATATACAACGGGTTACCAACAATGACTATATATGGTTACTTTTGTATTTATTGATTTTCATATATCCTCTCAAACACATTCATTATGTTTTTATGCGAACATTCGCTTTCATGTCTTGACATCCGAAGCGACAGAATGCATTCACATTTATATGTATAACTGGCAACAACAGCAGAAAACATGCACACGTTGTAAACAATTTGCTGTTTTATTACTTTCTCGTCGTCAATTCCATATAGGCTAATCGCAAAATGACAAGAATAGAACGAAAACTCGGACTTGCGTGAAAATGTAAATTAGTAGTGGTACAGCCACCGTTTGCTTTCCTTCGAAGTTAGGCTACTGCTAGCCGAGCAGCGAAGTGTGCCCTCCAGATGCGAACCATGCACCATAAATGAGTCCATAGTCTTCCTGGTCTTTTCGTGGAATTGAAAAATGGCAGTAAAATTGAGTAAAATTACGGTAGTCTGAAAAAGCTAAAGGGAAGATTACTAGAATTAACCTGTTATTTTACCCGGATAAAAAGTGCGGAAGGTGATTTCCAGTTTGCTTGTACTGTATCACCAATGTTAATTATGCAGAACTACCGCATACCTCACATAACTGTATCAAACGTTTTGAGTCAATTACAAAGGGCTAACAAAGAAAATCCGGAAGAAAATATTCAGCAACCGAATTAATCCGTTTGAATGTTTTGGTAGCCTACGTAATATGCTGTCCCAGCACGAATGCTTAGCATTTTATAAAACGAATACTAAAGCAAGAAAAGAACAGAAGAGCACACGTTATAATTCCAAGACGTTGACAGGCTATAACCAAAAGTAGGCTACTGCGCCGCATAACACACAAGTTTGATTTGAAGTTATTATGAAAATTAATTGGTTTGCCGCTGCATATTTTCAAACATGGCGGGTAATGGCGGAAAATAAATACAACACAAATGCTACGAGTACTCGACCAATCAGAAATGTCCAGCGCTGCAAGCTCCACCCAAGAGGTTCCTGTACTTTGGGAAAGTACTACCCCCCGAGCAGGAACGTTTTGGGGGGTAAAACAAAGCCCCCAGAACTAAATTTAGACCCTAGTTCCTGCGGTGGAAACGCACTGAGTTCCTCAAAAGGTTCCTAGTTCCGGGGTATAGTTCCTGCGGTGGAAACGCGGCTACTTGTAGATAAAATGGTTCAGGTTCTCAGGGCCAATAACCAAAATCTCCATCATTGAGGAAGTTAAGAGACATCCAGTTCTTGATTGCAAACAGACCTATAGAAGAGCCATGTTAAGTTTGGCTTCACTTGATGAATGCAGCTGTGTGTCATCTGCATAACAATTGAAGGTGATGGAGCTAAACTGGTGAATTTCACGTCCCGGTGGAAGCATATAAAGAGAAAACTACACTGAACAAAAATATAAATGCAGCACTTATCAATTTTGAAGAATTTATTGTGTTCAAAAGGTAATAAATGTAAATCAGTCAACTGAAATAGATTTATTGAGCAATTATCTATTGATTTCATGTGATTGGGGATACAGATTTGTTAGTCACAGATTCCCAAAAAAAAAAAAGATACCATGAAATGAACAATATCGATCAGTATCTTGTGCGACCACAATTTGCCTCATGCAACGCAACACATCTGCTTCGCATTGAATTGATCAAGTTGTTGATTGTAGCCTGTGGAATATTGTCCCACTTCAATTTCTGTAGGAAGTTGTTGGATATTGGTGGGAACTGGAACACGCTGTCGTACGCGCCGGTCCAGAGTATCCCAAACATGCTCAATGGGTGACATGTCTCGTGAGTACGCAGGCCATGGAAGAACTGTGACATTTTCAGCTTTAAGGGATTGTGTACAGATCCTTGCAACATGGGGCTGTGCATTGTCATGCTGAAACATGAGATGATGGTGGTGGATGAATGGCACAGCAATGGGCCTCAGGATCTCATCACAATACCTCTCTGCATTCAAGTTGCCTTGGATAAAATGCACTTGAGTTCTCTGCCCATAGGATATGCCTGCCCATACCAACACCCCACCACCACCGTGGGCCACTGTTCACAACGTTGACATCAGCAAACCGCTCCCCTACCTGACGACATACACGCTGCCTGCCGTCTGCCCAGTACATCTGAAACCGTGAATCAGCTAGCTACCTACTTACCTAATAATGAAGATAAAGTTATGATAGGCTAGAGCTAGCTGTTTACAGTTTAGTAAATAGTTTAGTAACTTAACCAGCAATCCATCACTTGGTACTTCATTATCCACAATGACAAGTTTAATAGCTAGCTAAATACCTGAGAAGGTTGTCGTTGCTCCACCATGTTCCGGCGTAAATGATGATGTGCATGCCTTCAGTCAGGGGAGGTAAACACGGCGCATACCAATGATGCATTTTCCGAGTGACCAATAAAGTCGCCCCCTTCCCTTCACCCCGTTTCCACGTCAAAATCATGCCAAAACCCAAAGCGCGAGAAAAATGGAATCGTAATCGTAAAAAATGAAATCGTACATGAGTGAGAAAAAACAATTGCAATTTAATGTTTTACATTTGTGAACATAACTTTTTCGTTTACAATTCAGAAAAATGCATTTGATGTTATTTTTTTGATCACGGGAAACATTTCCACATCTATGCCTACGATTTTTTTTTCCTACGCGGATGTTTCCTCCCTGCATCCTCTCCGACAGATGGTTCTCCGCCAGCTGGATGACTGCACTACAGTGGTTGGTTGGTGGCACCGTAGCTAGTCAGAGGTCCCTTTCAGGAGCCCCATTATTAACTGCTCCAGTGCCATCTGCTCCACAGTCTCTTCAGAAGTCAGACATTCCGCTTGCAGCCAGCTTTGGCAGGAGTTGAGGAGCTGCTGAGCATAAGCGAACGGCCAACCAACTGCAGCAAACAAAAGTTTGCGCGGCTTCTTCTGGTAGCCTTCTGGCTTCAGTCCCGCCGGTTCCCAGATGGTGGCCCAAAGGGTTGGGTAGTTGGCCAGGGTAATGCCTGGTATGTTGTGGGCAACCATTTGTAGCTCCCTCAAGTTCAAGAGTAGGACGTGCAGCACCTACCCCTCTACCGGCCAGTTACAAACCGTAGATGTCTGCTCAAACAGTTTGATAATTGCCCCCGGGTCGTCCTCCGGTCCCATCTTTTGTAGTTTTAGGTTTGCCAGGAGGGGGCTCGGGATGAGACTGGCTGTTCACTTTTTCAGCAGCACTGTTAGGACCGCTCGATCCGCAGCCGGTGATGCAGACATAGCTTTTATCGCTTGTTGCTGATGTTTCTGCCAGCTGCAGAGAGCTTGGCGTTGCTACTCTTGCATTTGTGCTGGTTGCTTCATCATCTGCACTAGTGGAGAGCTTTCCATCCTCAGAGACTCCTGTGTCCTGAGTTTCAGCACCAAATATGTCACACGCCATGACCACCCTGATAGGAACAGAAGAGCTGGACACAGGGAGATTCAGAAAATTCCGGGTGAGTCCGAGGTTTATTTACAAATGGGGAGAGAGAGAGTGTTACAACCCAAAAATAAACAAATGCAAAAACCTTCTCCCATCACCCTAATGGGGTCTGGGTAAAAATAACAAAGGCAAAATAAACAATACATTTTACCAAAACTCACTTTTCAGCCAACTTTGGCTTGTGACATGTTCTGTCTCTTGGAGCGGTGTGGTATCCCTGGTCTCCTACTGTGGAATGAAGCACAGTTTTAAATCCTGAACTGATTCATAACACAATCCAGGTGTGTGTGCCTACTTAACCAGTAGCCATGGTCCTCTAATTGCTCTGAATTCCTTTTGCAAACTGAGCCCTGCCACAAATAGTTTTTAAAGTTTTAGGAAATTACTAGTTAGCAAACCAGCTTGCGTACCGAGTTAGAGATTTGCCAAAGCCTGAGGTAGGATTTTAAGCCTGGCCCCTCAGGTGTCCAAAGATCCCATAGTCATATTCCTTACCAGTGAGTCTGCTGTGAACTAGCCACAGTGGCCACAAAGTTAATCTTTTGTATATAGATTTTGCGTGTGTATCTGTTGTTTTTATTGGTTGATGTAGCTAAATGGCAAAATCCCCTAAGTTTGGGGTTTTATTGTGTGGAAGTTGTTTTTGAATTCTGTCTGTTTACATGAGGTCAGAAGGTACAGAAGTTAATGTTTTAAGGGCTGAGAGTCTGTGATCATTGTGGATATTTCTGTAAGAACCCTGAAATCTGGCAAACTCTCCCCTGGCAAACTCTCGGTGCTGTATAGGTCTCAGGCATGCTGCATACCTGCCATCCCAGTTGAGTTCAGTGACTTGAACATGTGCATACTCTAAGGCTGGCAAGGTGCCTGCTTGACTTTGTGTTGTCATTTCCGCTTTAGTTGACACAGCTCCAATTTTTCCAAGTACCCCTTGCTGCAGGATGGGGCGGGGTTGGATGTTAGGAGTCAGGGGGTCAGGAATGTCAGGGAGGTGGTGATGGAAGACAAGACATACATTGCATATGTTGGACTGGGTGTCTGCTAGCAGCTTGCCTTTTTCTTTGCTCAGATAGGTTTGACTAGAGGTGATATTGGCTAGTAGGGATGGTGCCAAATACAAATACCATATTCAGCAACGCTCAAATGATGCATTCTCCCTGAATGTTTTCTCATCCCGAATTTGGTCAATATTTTTCGGATTCTAATTTTTTTTCCCATCTCTCTGATGAGATTCGTTCAGAAGTCAGCAGCAAGTTTCTCAATTAGACACATGCACACGTGCAGAAAGACAGCAAGTGAGAGTTTCCTTTAACACTAAATAGGCCAGAGTGATGCCATCACGCTTTGGGGACTTTATAATTAAAATTAATCCATCACCGTAAATTCTATATCCTACCTCCTTCCACAACTTTAGTAAATATTTGGCCTTAACCTAACTGGGTTTTTAAAATGTAAAAAAATACACTGTAAAGAAATACAGGCAGTTTGTCCCATTTTCTTCACAACCCCCCAACAATGGACAACAGGTGCTTTTACCCAGGTAAGAACATGTCGCTGTCTACTCCAGTATACAGTTCAGTTCATTCACTGCAATCATCTGGTGAAGTTGATAAAGCCTTTTTGGGGTTGAATAATTGTGGACGCTGTATGTACAGAAATGATAGGCTTAGGTAGAGGTGGTGGTGGGGTTCATGCAGTTCATACTAAGCCATTCAGTGTAAGAATGAATAATTATTTTTTGATTCATAAAACATTTTGTCTATGTTTGAAACTTGACATTTGACTGTTTGTTTTTCTCTGTGTTATAAAAGCCTGTTATGGCTATGTAATATATGGGTCATTGTTTGTTAAATACAGCTTTAAAAAGCAAATTACCTGTTGTTAAACTGGATTGTTGATGTCATTGTAAAACCATGACTTTAATACTTTATCTGGACAGTAGCAGTGTCAGTGATTATAATGGTAAGCCTCGGGGATTTTTGGCATTTTGTACAGCTTCTGGGTTAAACCGTGCCGATTTCAAGTTTGAGCTATGCCCAGTTCCGGTTTTTTTATTCGAATTCAAATACAAACACAAATAGTGGCATCTCCCTCCATCCCTAGTCTCCACATAGTGGCTCACAAACATTCCCATAATAACCTAAACTGCTCCCCCCAACCCCTCCCCCCCACCCCCCCACAAAAAAAAGATCTGAAAATTGTTAATATGTAATGTCGACATAATGCTAACTAGGAGAGAGGGTTCATTTAACTTCAACTTAATATGTGTTGTATGGTAGATTGACCTGAACCAATAATTATATGAAGGAAGAAATCAGTACTCCTTGGAACCTCCCTGATCATGCATAGGTCAGGAGCAAAAGGGGTGTCCACCCCCCTCCCCTCTTTGATTAGATAAAAGATTCAGCTTTCTTTTAGTTAGCAGTCAGTTTGGGCAACTTGGCAAGAATAAGTTTGTAACTGTTAGTCAGGAGTGGGCATCTGAGTCCTGCATCTAGGTCTGGCGTTCTACATTTTATCTCTGGTATTTTGGAATACCCTGCACGTCCATGGATGTGTCAAAACCAAAGGTTTTTGAATTTCAGTTTTGACACCTTCATGGATTACTTTGGGACACACATGCTGTGGTTTGGTTTTTTTTTTTTTCATTCCTTTCTTGCATGACTGTGAACTTGTCCATGTCTACAACATATGTTTTTTTTTTAAGGTAGTTGTACTTTGTCTTCAGATTAGATGTGAATATTTGTTGTAATTTAATAAAAATCTCTATCTTAATCTAGTTGTGTAAATTTTTATAAAGGCTTAGCCGACTGTTTGCTCTGCCCATCAACAAATTTGGCAGGTCAATGACAGTTAATATCATTGATAATAATTACCAAATTAATATATATTACATGTTGGTGTTGGATAAGTGAGGTGTTTTAACTGTTGATGCACTTGTGTTTGGTATTTAGAGTGCCAAACATCCACCAAGGGTGTTAACTGCTGTGGTTAAAACTGCTGGGTTCGGAAAATGAAACATATTTTACTAATCCTCACTTCGCTGTCAGAACATATCTTTCTGTCACCAATCATTCTGCATATATTTCTTGTAAGGGTAACGCTGATAATATTCAAGCATCACTGTCAAGTGTGCAGTTTATTTTCAATTATATGTGTGGTCGATCCACACCAACACTAGTGATGCCACTGATTCGGTGAACAAATCTTTTGAGCGGATCTTTTTAGTGAACTGATTCTACTGATTCAGTACACTGAAAAGAACTGCTTTGCCCATCAATAGGTGGAACTCTGAACTCAGTGCTTCATACAAGGAGCTCCTCCTCTGGCATGAACCACCATAAATTAAATCAATTAGCTTAAAACAGCCAAACTATAATAAATGAACAATACAGAAAATATGAAATCAATTACATAAATTGTCTATAACCAAAGAAAAGAAAATAAAGGCACTTGAAATGATCTAGACGCAAATTATAAATAAATACAAAAATTCCCCACTGTAAACTGAGACTGCAGTGGTAGCTGCCATCTACCCCCGTCTACATTAGGTTGGTTTGTTCTCTTGCTCCGTTTGGCAGTGCATGGAGCTGAGACGCGGAAGTGAGTATGATTAACATGGTTTTAACGATCAATGGAAATAGCAGAGATATGTGTTATTCAACCAAAACATTTAACAGAAACATTTACGCGCTAGACATTTGACACATAACAGTAGAAATAACACATACAAACGCAACATTACAAACTGGCACCAGCACGCCTTATCTGATACAAGAAAAACAATCACATTATGTGCGGTCTTTAATAAAAACGAATAACATGGCTTACGGGCTCGTCACGGAATTAGACTGTGGCATTTCTTATTCGATAATAAACACCAAAAAGGAAAAGACAGAAGGAACCCAGTGTCATTGTGGTTTGAATGGCGATGGAGGGGGATAGTCCTACAGTCTATTCCTTTTGTGAATTTCACCATAGTGTGTGAAATAAATATTCTGAACATGTTCTCTGCTTATTTTTGCTGGTATAATTTATTTATCCGTTTAGTTCTGGAGATCAGTAATCTTACGACTATTTTAGATGGATGTACAGCACTGTAGCCAGGTTGTGTTAGTTAATATTATTTCATTGTTATTGCACTTCATGTTATTATGGCATTGGGTTGTTAGTGTGTGATCCCATCTGCTGGAATGTGACATGCTGAGTCCTTTGCACTATGCACAGAGGCTATGCACTGTCCCATCTGGAGATTTCCTATGACCACTTATCAACACAATGAGATCTTGATAAGGTGTCTTACTGAGAGCCAGGATGGTGAAGAGGAATATTGATGAGGTAGCAGTTTTTTCCAACAAAAGACATCCAAACACTTTGAAATAAATGAATAAGGTATCATTTGGTGGTCCTGCTTTATTTTCTATTATGCTCATGCCAAATGATCTGGAGAGGACACTTTTTTGACAATTAGAATTATGCTCCTAAACCACATGTAGCAAAAAGAAACTACTCCTTACAGAAGAGTTGAATCTTTACCTTTGTATAGAATATGGTATATTTCCAAATACAGTTGAGTAAGTTATTGAATTAAATTTTTTAAGTTACCTATATTTGGGCAGGGCATTTTTATTACAATATTTTTCATATTACACCTTCTGGTTCAGTCAACAGATTTTATACACAGAGGTACATTTTTTTCCTAATGTATCTCAAAGCAGGTGGATTACAGAAACAGCCAATAATTAGAATTGCCAATTTCATTGTTGATTGTATTTGTTCAGTGTAACATTACCAATATTGTAACTATAACATACAATTGCATTATCACAAGCTGATTTATCAATACGCTGATATTGGTGGCGATATTGTGAAATGATCTGTGTGTCAGGACCAACACCTCTCTCTCTCACCAATGCTGTCGTTGGTTTGTTTGAAGGTGCTGTGATATTGATGAAGGTGCCCGAGAGTTGCTGCACAGCTGTTGAAGGCTCCAAGCTTGGTGCCTGCTTGACCTTGTGTTGTAATTTCCGCCTTTGTTCATGCAGCTCCAATTTCTCTGCCATTTATGAGTTTTCGACACATTCCAACGCAGTTGGATGCAGATCCAATGGACATTGGCTCTAGCCGAACATGATCTATATAATATGTACAGACAGCAACGCCAATAGAAACCTATGGGGAGCACATTACATTACATACATTACAGGCCTTTAGCAGATGCTCTTATCCAGAGAAACATTTCACATAGCACTTACATTGCATCCATTTATTCAGCTGGATATATTGAAGTAGGTTAAGTACCTTGCTCAAGGGTACAACGGCAGTGTCTTAACTCGGAATTGAACCTGTGACCTACGTTATAAGACTAACTCCTTACCCATTATACTACACTGCCGCTCATAGACATAGAGACATATTCGTATATGGACAGGCAGGAGGAGTCAGAATTAGCAAAAACCAATATGGTGTCCAGTGCCTCTATGGGGAACTTTCAGTTTTCCCATAGGCTATAATGGAGAAATTCCTGCCTTTTTATATCAAACTAAGGGGTTTACAGTCATATTTTAAACCCAGTTATACCTGAAATACATAAAAGAATAAGAATCAATGTGTTATTTTACTTGACACGATTCAATAAATTTATAGCCTATTGGTTTTTTGGTTCATTGAACGTCAACATTGGACTCTGGTTTGTCAATATATGAACACATGACTCTGGTTAGTGGAATGCCCACAACTAATGAATAGCTTAAGAATTGCGCATGGATAACAGAACTGTATGGACCACTCAAAAAATGTATCCTCCTCCACTCCAGTACTAACTCCTTTCCTCTGTGCCCCAGAAACTGATCTTTGTATCGTGTCCTCCCTCCCTCCAGTGTCCCAATATTGGAGGAAATGAGAGAAGCAGCATGCCTCCTCTGGTGAAGGATACATTGATGTATGCTACCGCCGACATCTTTTCTCTTCTAGGTGACATCATCATGCTCACACCCACATGGATTGAAAGACCATCTCACAGAATCTGACACAATCCAAACTTTAGAAAGCGGAGATGGCATAATTATTTCCCACTGCAACAATAAATTAATTCATGCATATTCACACACTGAAATAACAGTAGCAGCCTTGCTCATTTGTGTTTAGAATCACGCTCTTTTATCTAACATTCATGTACAATTTGGAAAAATATTTTTCATAATTGGGGACAATGTAATTTTTCTGCAATCTCCGCTTTCTAAAGTTTGGATTGTGTCAGATTTTGTGAAATGGTCTTTCAATCCCTGTGGGTGTGAGCACGATGATGTGAAATAAAAATGTGAAGACTTCAGTGTAGCATACATCAATGTATACTCTGCTGGAGGCCAGCAGCTTTGCTGGTTTCCTCCAATATTGAGACACTGGAGGGAGGCAGGACACAAAAAATTGGTTTCTGGGGCATGGAGGGGAGGAGGTGGTAGCATAGGAAAGGAGGATACATACAAGTATTGGGATGCACCACCTCCTCTCCTTTCATCCACTCCTCTCCTTCCCTCCTTGCCTCAACATAGCCCTGGATTCAGCTACACTCTACAGACACATGCCCGTATGCTCGTGTAAGCATGTACACACACAAAATTGGAATAAAAAAATCTTATCTTCTGTGGGGCTCCGAAAAACATAAGTCCCTTAATTAATTCTATGTGAATATATTTTGAATTTAAATGTAGGCTACTGTCCAAAATAGTATAATAGTATAATTTGTCAAATTCATAGTTTTGAATAGACTTCAATGGGGAAATATGCTTTTTGACACCAGAGGCTTAAAATGCAATACCTCAGTTAACCACTGGAGTTTGCGAGCTTCACAGAGAATGGCAATCCCTGGTCCCCTGCTCCTCCCTCATTCTGCGTTAAGCATCTCGCGAGACCCAAACAAATCGAGGCTGTCGCACGCTCAATAAAGCAATGAACAACTACAGTAAAATACAAGTAATAATACACCATTATGTCATAATGCATCATTTTGCCAAAAATTACTCCTTGACTTTTAAAAAGCATACAATGCCCACATAGCAATGTCTGTTCATATCGTTAGATTTTTACTAACCCATTTTTTAAATTATGGCTGACGAACAATTAAATTCGTCAACCATAATTTACTTTCTTTAAAAAGCGTGTTGTTTTATGGGTGGAAATCCCCTAAATCCCCTGGACTGTACCCCCTGCATGAGTGGTACAGTCAACAACAGGCAAGTCCCTCAACCCGGGAAGTTAGTGAACTATTTTATTGTTTCACTGTTCTGATAAATTGGGTGGACAGAAAATATAATACGTGACATTCCATGGCGTTCTGACTGCATGTTGGCTCGCGGTTTACGACTTAATTTAATATAAGCATTAGATTTTAATCGTGCTTCGTCTCAGTTTCTTAAACTACACAGCGCTGCTGTCCATGTCGCAGAACTAAGGAGTGGATTACTAGAACAGTCTGTTTATTATCGTGTTTGACCGGAAACTGTCACCCACCGCCAGCACAAACGAGCAAACACATCAATGTTCCTTCCAAATGCGAAGTATACATCAAAAGCAAAGCTGGATTAACGACCCTTTTGTCAACGACTTTGAATATTGAGCATAGACACAGTTCGCTATATTAGCCTATAGGCTTTAGTGATATGTGAGTTCTCTGTGTTTTGTATTGTAGGGGTGGGTGGGAATGTGACATTCATTGTTTTTCTCTATGCATCCATTTTGTGTGGATTACAAAAAAAAAAAAATACTGCTTTGCAACGTAAAGCCCTGACTGGCTCTCCCCGCTGTTAACACAATATAATTTAGCTACACGCTGGGAAATATTTGTCCGTTTAGGGCTAAACGCGTATAATGATTTTCGGTCGCCAGGCAGTCCTTTTTCTGTTAGGCTTCCACTTTATGTGTCTATATATCATTGGGGGAAGGGATCTGCTGGGGGAGGGGGCACCATGGGAGAAACTGGGATGTGAATCCGAATAGTAGAGGGAGACACGATAAATCATAGAACATATATATACATTTAAAGCGACAGATTGGTAACTTTCCTCGCCCAGTCTTAGAACTCGCTATCCACTGTGCAGCCGCACGTGTCACTTTGTGAAACGATAAAAATGCACCACTCGCATTCCCTAGGAGGAAAAATACAAGACCGACACCCCCTCTCTCGAAACAAAGGTCAAAGTTCACAGGAAGCTGGGGGGCTGCCATTTTTCCTGCAAACATTTTTAGATGCAAAAGAGACGAGTGTGGTCGTCGCTGAATATATATCATTAATGTTTTGTGACAGTTTTCTGTTTAAAATATTTCACCCTGTTCTCATAGAAACTCATCATTGATGAATGAAGACGAGATGGAAAGGATAGCGGAACAATCGTGGAATTCTTCCTACACCTACCAGGTGAGCAAGCACAGCGCTGAGATGCTACACAACCTCAACGTCCAGAGAAAAGATGGAGGCAGGTTTTGCGATGTGATCTTACGCGTCGGAGAGGAGAGCTTCCCTGCTCACAAGGCGGTGCTAGCGGCTTGTAGTGAATACTTCGAATCGGTATTCAGTTGTCAGGTGGAAGGCGACGGCGAGACGAAGGAGCTGGAGATGCACACCATCAGCCCCAAAGTTTTTAAAGATATTTTGGACTTTGCTTATACCTCAAAAATTGTCGTACGACTGGAATGCTTCCCCGAGCTGATGACAGCGGCAAAGTTTCTTTTGATGCGCTCGGTCATCGAGATCTGTCAGGAAGTAATCAAGCAATCAAACGTACAGATTCTGGTTCCGCCCTCGCGAGGAGACCTTAGTTTGTTCCGTACTGCTGGGGGCAACGAAGTGGGTTATCCATTGCCGTTGGACATGTCGAACGGAGCTGGACTTGTAACTAACGGTCCTGTGTATGGCAGTAATGGACAGACGCACGATGTTGATGGTAGTCATACCAGTGGTCCAGTTTTGTCGAGTGGCAGCTCCCAATCCGCAATGCCCGTGCTGCATACTGTTGATAGGCTACCTGTGACACCAACAGAGCAGACCGGGAATCCATTTCAAGGAGGAGGTACTCCAGGGTCGGGAAACAAGAGAGGCAGAGGACGACCAAAGAAAGTGCCAGCTATGGATCCTTTACTTTTTAACCATAGCGTTCCTAAGGACCTCGGTATTTTCCCATGCGGAATTTGTGGGAAGATATTTACAGAAACAGTGCGTTTGCGAAATCATGAAGCACAGCACGCCGCATCCAGTGGTCTGCACAGCGGCGGAGTCAACAATAGCGGGGACAGCTCGGTTGGTGTGGGAGGCCCAACTCCGTCATCTCATGCCCAGTCAGGACTGCTGGAAAATGGTTTGACTCTGCATAGTGGTGTGGATGCCAGTCGCAAGAGAGAAAGGACGAGACGTCATGTTGGTTGTGACATTTGCGGGAAGGTATTTCGCGACGTGTATCACCTGAATAGACACAAGCTATCTCATTCCGGTGAGAAGCCATATGCTTGTCCTGTTTGTGGCCTGCGGTTTAAGCGCAAGGACAGAATGTCGTACCATGTGCGTTCACACGATGGCTCCGTGGGCAAACCGTACGTCTGTCAAAGCTGCGGGAAGGGCTTCTCCAGGTGAGTTTTGGTGAACAGTATTAACCCAGAGGGTTGGCCAATGCAGCAGAAGTTTGACAGCAATGCTGTTGTTGCTTACAATCTTTACAACAAGACTGGAATAGAATATATTTAACATTTATATTATAATGGTCATACAATTAATTTTTTTTCCTTCAGCATTTAGGCCTATAATATAAAACTATAATACGTAGAACTCTATGTAGCTCTACGTACAAGACTAATAAAACATCGTTCACACGACAAATGTTACCTGACTAGATAACTAGAGCTCCCCATTAACATGTAATTTGGCAGATGGCATATCGGCCATAAAAATAATTGTTTAGAACTAACGCATAGTTTTCTTGCAATTTAATTCATAGTGCTGGAGACATTGAAGTGCAGATTAATTATGCTAGGAAACCAATCATAATACTCATTGAATACAATTTATTATGCTTTAAAATTGGTTTAATTAAGATAGTTGTATAACTTCATGGTGCTGCATTAAATATGGTGTCAATAGGAAGCTAAAAGTTCGATTCTCAGACTATGGCAGAGTTATAAAATTTATAAGCATATTCAAACTGAAAAATGAGGATGAAGAGTGCCATATGTATTTCTGCCCAAAATATGAAAATTGGTCTCTGGAGAAACATTCCAGCAAAGTAAACTAATGATGGTTGAACATACATGCATCATCCCTGACAATATGTGCAAATACACGCATTTTGTTTCTTACAAACTGTTAACCTTGAGAAACCCCCTTGAAAAAATGCAGCATTTATAGTCATTATGTCACCATTAATGTTGGCTAATTTTAGTTCTGGAGGAAGGGTAATGAACATTTTTATGCATGGGAGGTTTAGATGTAATGACAATGTGGTTGTAATTTTCTTAATGATATCTCTTTTGCCAATTATGAATATACAAGCAATTAAAACTCATTCTGTTACCAGAAAGGCAGCAGAGGGACAATGTGACATTTTTATGTTTGGGACAATGATGAATATAAATCTTGTATTGTGAAATACCCCCCCCCCCCCGGTGTTTGGAGAAAACATGAAATATAAAAAGATATGGGGTTTTAATGCTCCTTTTGACAAGGGTTGTTTTCTGTTTTCTGTAATATTTCTGAAAGCACATGTTAAAACATTTTCAGTTCTTTTTATGATTCTTCCAATCAAATGGATGTTTCTTAAGTTCAGCTGGTACCCGTTTTGTGGTGACCACTTGTTTTGAAGTGAACCTGAATCTAAATAACTGCCATCGGATTCAAAATATTTATAATCTTTATTATGAATTACCAAATTCATATGAAAATGAATGTTTTCACTTGACATTAGACTGTTTAATTTTCCAGGCCCCAAACTTTATTAACAGATAAAGCTGGAGTTTGAATGTAAAGGGTCAAGGAGAGCCTGCAGTTCACTCTGCACCACAGCCAACTTGGATAGGACACATTCGCTTGTTATTCTACAAATATATGGATTAGGGGAAATTGGTATATACCTAAGTATTCATTTAAGATAGTTTTAATCCGAACCCTTAAAACTACATCATGAAATTCCAAAATGAAAAACAGACTAAGTAGGCTAGATTTATGCACCTGTTCATTTGTTTTAGACAAGTCTTCTGTTAGGCATATTTTCTCCTCAGGCACATACTCAATTTGTGCATGCGCTTAAATTTGATACTGGGAAGTGTTACCTTGCTAGAGCAATGACAATTCAGAAATTTTAGCTGATGATTATTTTTCACACAACTTTTGCGAATAGTACCGTGGAAGCCTAATTATTATTGCTTCTATGACAAATGCGGCTTTAAGGAAGATCTATTTATTTGTAATGAACATACTTAAAACATAAGTGCCTGACTTTTTTTTTGTAAACCAAAATAAATTGCACACGGGACAGTAATGATTATGGTATAGACAATGCTTTAAATAGACTAAGCTTATATAAATAACATGGTTGGACATATGCCACATTTCTTTAAATGTTGGCTTTTCCTACTGTATAAAACGGGAGTATTTCAATCGCTACATACCTCGTCACACTGTCCATCAGCATTTTACACTTTTTGCTGTCTGCTATATTAGCCACTTCCAGAAGCTGCTGCAAGACCCAGTAGCTGGGGTGCACTGAAAAAAAAGCCTTTCTCCAGCTCATAACGATGTTCATTTTTTAATTTAATTTTTAAAAAATATAAAAGTCTTTTTGAGTTCAATTAAAATCAGGTCTTGGAATGCAATGGATGAATGCAGGGTTTCCCCCAGAAAAGTTGTTAGGCCCGGTGGCAAGTATCTTTTGACAGGGGCCGGCGGCCACTTGTCTTTTTTGACGGGGGCCCGGCGCGGGCCAGTGACAGACTGATGGTAGCATTAAAGTAGGGCCCTATAGTTTCTGTGATAACGGAATGACGGACGGAATCGCGGAATTGAGAATTTAAAAAAGCTATAACACAGATTCCATAGGGCCCTATATTAAGTCAGTGCGAAAAGCCGACTGGAGATTTGAAAATATAACTACGTAATGTGAATGTTGTTATAAATAAGTAATTTATTCAACACACATTTTTTTAAAATCAACAACTATTTACAGCGTAGCAGGGTCTTGAAAAGAACCTGACAACAATGTACAGTCTTGGAATGCTGTGTTTTCAACAACAACAAAAGAAATGAAATGAAATAAAAATAAATATCAAAGTTTTTGCACTCTACAAAAAACTTGAAAAAGTCCTGATTGGCTACTGATTCTTACAGCCTTGGAATGCTGGGCACATTTCAACAACTAAATTAATTAAATAATATCAAGGTTTTTGCACTCTACAAAAAACTTCAAGTCCTGATTGGCTGCTGTGCTAGATCAACCAAGAGATCCAAACTGATCACTTTAGGGTGACCAGACGTCCCCGTTTTCCTGGGACAGCCCCCGTTTTTGGTGGCCTGTCCCCGGAAATGTCCCCGTTTTTAACTGTGCATTAAAAACAGACCGCAAAGTGAAATAATGTTTTACGTGGCAAGAAAGACCGGGCTGCAGAGCCTACCGGTTGTCTCAATCGCGTTGTGCTTGTTTTGGCCAACAGAGGGGCTGCTCGCTATAGCAGCTTCATATCACTCTTCTTCTACTAACTACTTGCTCACCCTAGTTTTAGAGAGAACTGCCATGGAAAACTCAGCCAGAAGCTAGCAAGTGTCAGCTGAATCCATAACATCACCACAAATGTATTTTCAAGACCATAGTTTATTACAGTACAACAGTTACCATGGTCAAAATGTATGAAACCGGAAGTGTCCCCCTTTTTTATTTCATAGATAATAACATTGGATATTTTAATGATATATTGACCACCAAACTGGAAATGTCCCCAGTTTTCATTTCAGAAATATGTTCACCTTACTTTAAGGACTAGGGAAAAATCGGCACTAGGTGCATTCCATTTGCTTATAATTGTGTCCTCTCCTTCATGAGCACTGGAGTCAAAAAAAGACAGGGTCTTTTTTTGACTCCAGTCAAAAGCAAGCAAAGTAGGATTGCTACCATGTTGCATTAAACTATCCAGTCTCGTTTCAGATCAGTGCTCATGAAAGAGAGGACATAAGCTAATGTGTTACTGACTGTTTGGCTAGCTAGCTAAGTTAGCTAAATGACCACGTTGTCGTGCACATCAAAGTCATCAAGCTAACGTTATTAATAAACAAGTGAAGTTGTTATTTC
This sequence comes from Anguilla rostrata, assembly GCF_018555375.3. Lineage (NCBI taxonomy): Eukaryota > Metazoa > Chordata > Actinopteri > Anguilliformes > Anguillidae > Anguilla > Anguilla rostrata. Next base: position 26,598,022 of record NC_057942.1, on the reverse strand, counting down.
GATGGTGATTAATAAGTCATGTAATGTTACAATATATCGAACGTTACATTCATGCTACTAGTTTAACGTTACCTACACACTGCTTAAGTTAATATAAAAATAATGTACTTATCGATGAGATGAAGTGATAACGCAGTTTGTAACGAGGTTAGTTAGCCTACTAAATAAGAAATGGTGGCTTACTAGGTAACGTTAGCTTGTGATAGTTGGAAGCGTCAAGTGTTGAACGTGACTCTACGCACAATGAGGGTAAAGAACACTGATCTCAGACCTGCTGTTTTCCTATAGTGCGTTCACATTTTAACCAACAGATGTCGCTGGTGAGCTTTCCAACTGAGCTGGCCCTTTGTAACTGTGGTTTAAAAATACATTAAAAAAAAAAAAAAAAAATTCCCTGATGCTTAGGCCTGGCGGGCCGCCAGGCTTGCAGTACACTGGCGGAAACCGTGGAATGCAGTGACATAATTTTAAGTAAACTCAAGCAGAATTAATTACAGATTGCTAGTTGTACACATTAAGTTGCCTAAACTTCTTTTTTTGTTGTTGTAAATTTAAACATGATATTAAACTCAGTTAAACAGGTTACTAGTAGTACCCATATAACTGAGTTAGGTAAACTCATTTTCTTTGTAAAATAAACCAAATCTCACATGCGAATGAGCTCAAATTGAGGTACAGGCTACATCTGTGGTCAATAAATTAAGTTGAATCAGTTTCTATACATGAGGTGCCAAAATGCTTAATTTCAGTCAACTCAATCCAGAAAACTCTCTTAGCAGTGAGAGCAGTGTTTTTATTGAGCACAATGCAAGGGGGTCCTTCCCACACAGCAAACTCTCACATGGTATGAATTCACCCAAAAAACTATTTACACTAGAGCTACTGCTAAGCACACTTTACTACTGTAACACTTAAACATTTTCAACAACTAACAACATCTATTTAGCAGTATCACTCTGGGTCTTGCTGCACTGCATTGAACTGTGAGGAAAATAGGCTGCACTAACTAAAACAGCAGCAGATGTCTTCGTGTTTTTCTTAAGTTGTTCTTCAGGACGAATAATCTTGATTTGGAATGACTAATGACTAATTTTGTTTGAGTTCTTACGTCAAATGGTCCACCTGGTCTGTTCTTAATATTTTAAGTAAATTCCAACAAATGGTTTCACAGTATTTTAGCAATGTGATTTGTTGGTCAAGTCCTCATTTCTATTCATGAAATTAGCTTAAATAATACAAGAAGATTTCAGAAAAATAACTTGTTGGACTTATAGCCATTTATTTAGGTATGGCCAATTCAAATGATCACTTCAAATAATTTTCAGTAATTTATACTGTAATTTTTTTGAGACACTGTTACCTTTAAATAAAATTATAGTCACATTTACATGGCCTCTGAATTATTTTTTACATGCGTTTAAGCGTGAAGAATAACATGACAAAAATTATTTTCAGCACACTTTCATTAACGAGTTGCAGGAGGATTAGCCGAAAAAAGATATACATTTATTTATGTATATTTGTCGTTTTTCTGCTATTCCTCCTGCAGCTCTTAGTACCCTGCTTTCAAGAGCACCTTGGTTCATGCTACCTGGAGTGAACCTAAAATATTTTCCTCTTGTTGACACTTTCATTACCTTTTAGTTACACATTTAATCACATTATTACATTACTTAAAGATAATGTTGAAGTTTTTTAAATTGTTGTAAGTATACTGAGACTTTTTGAGCATGAAAAAATTAAACTTATACTGTTTAGGATGGAAACAATAATTATTAAATGGATAACTATTAAATACATGTTAAAGGTACTTAAGGATGCAGGACTTTGCTCAAAGTTGTGCAAATTTGGGTCAGATGGTTGATTCTCAGGTGGTTGATTCTCAGGTGGTTTCTTAAATTTGTTAGCGTCTTTGACTGCTTGCTTTTTCAGATAAATGCAGCAAATCACTTCCTCTCGATTTTTGGGCTTTTCTCTGTTCTTGAGCATCAAATGTGCCCCAATGGATGAAGTCAGGTGGGGCTTTTGCAATGAGATGCATTTTTTTGCAATCATTATTTCACTATGTTTATTGCTGTTTTAAGCTTAATGCTAGGCTATTTGGTATCAGTAGGCCTACATTTCAAAGAGTGTGAATTGTGCACACACTCATTAATAACGTTTAATGTCTTGCTGCAGCTTAGTTTTAACTATTAAAGTAGCAAACCAATGGAGGTCGGATACATGTGGATTTATTTGAAATTTTGAGAGAATAAAAAGGTAAAATAAAAGGAAACTGAGACAGTTTATGGAAACAATCATAGAAGTTCATTGTCCCCAGTTCATGTAGGCCTAATTATTCCGATTATACAATTGTCGGCACAGCCCTATACCTTGCATGAACTAAAAATTTAAATTCACTTAGGCAAGGTTAGCACACATTAAGGTTAAGCGCACGCCCCCAAGTAGACGAAAGTACTGCCACTGGAATTCCGTTTGCACTGCATTTCTAATATCTCATACTCCTCTAAACAGAGAGAACTATTAAATTAAAACACTCTTCAAATCAGTGTGGTTTCTGTGCATTCATTGCAAAATGTCACAATTGGACTGAGAATTATTTGAAAAGAATAACACAAGAAAACAACAACAATAAGAAAACAACAGTAAGTAGTGTTTGGGATTGTTTTTGATAGGGCCATGTAAAACTGTAAAGTATTCTATAAAGGCTCGGACATACTTTCCGCGTTCCACGCACGTGGTTCCATTCATACTACAATTGAGGGTCCGCGTCGGCCTAGCGTTCCACGCATGCACATTTCCCAATCCACACTCCGTTCCAGTTGGTGGCGGTAATGCACCATAACGTTGTTTTCCAACTGCCATTAAAATCAAGAAGAAAAAGAAGCAGCAGCATGCACATTAGGAAAAAAAATAGTATTTTCATCTCTCCCAAGCGTTTGCGCGATTTCTCGCCAGGAGTTCAACGCCATTTGACTGTCTTTGTATTCTTTCAAAGACGAATTATATAAATGTGGGTAACGGCGGATTTCCTTGCACAAAGCATCCATTTTGTTATCTGGAGCATGAGCAGTTGGCGTGCATGCTATGTGTACAGTCCGCACAGTCACAGATTTTGGGCTGCGCACGGACGTCCGCATAGGGGTCCGTGCGGACGTCCGCGTAGGGGTCTGCACGGACCCTTGCGGACATGGGTGGATGACGACATTTACGTCAAGCGGACCAAAGCGGGCCCACGCGGACACGGAAGGTATGAAGCGGGCTTAACGCAGGGAGTAGCCCCTTGCTGTGTTAAAAATACTCCTTCCATGCTGTGGTGCAAGGACGAGCCTCACCGTCTCTGATCCCAGACAGACTGTGCCAGTGTTGACTGTGACTGGTAGCGCCATAGGGCGATGTACAATTGCAGAGTACACTCACCGGCCGCTTTATTAGGTACATCTATTAAGTACCAGGTAGGACCATCTGCTTCCAGAACAGCCTGAATTCTTTGCAGCATGGATTCAACAAGGTACTGAAAACATTCCTTATGGATTTTGGTCCTTGCTGACTTGATAGCATCACACAGTTCTAGCAGATTTTCCGGGAACACATTCATTATGCGCACCGCCCGTTCTATTTCATCCCAAAGGTGCTCTATTCACTTAAGATCAGGGGAATCATTGAAGTAAAGTCACTGTCATGTTTGTGTAACTTGTTTGAGATGATGTGTGCTTTGTGACATTGTGTATAACCCAATTGGAAGTATTCATTTGAAAAAGGGTGGCCATAAAGACTGTTGCCATAAAGGGATGCACATGATCAGCAACAATTCTTAGGAATGATGTGGCATTCTAATGAAGCTCAGTTGGTATTCAGGAGCCTAATATGTGCCAAGAAAACATCCCCCACATCAGCATGTCACCTCCACCATCCTGCACTGTTGACTCAAGGCAGCAGGGGTCCATTGATTCGTGCTGTTCCCACCAAATTCTGACCCTACCCTCTGTCTGTTGCTGCAGAAATCGCGATTTGTCAGACCAGGCAACATTTTTTCAGTCTTCCGGTTTTGGTGATTACATACCCACATTAGCCTCAATTTTCCTGTTCTTAGCTGACAGGAGTTGAGGCTGGCGTGGTCTGAAGTTGAAGCTGTAGCTTATCCGCTTCTAGTTTTAATGCGTTGTGCATTCAGAGATGCGCTTTTGCACTCTACTTTTGTAAAAAAGCAGTTCTTTGAGCATTTGTGGCTATTCTGTTACCTTGAACAAGTCCCATTCTCCTCTGACCTCATTAACAAGGCATTTTCGGCTGCTGAACTGCTGCTCACTGGATGTTTTTTTGTTTATCGCACCAATCTCTGTAAACACTAGAGACTGTAGTGTGTAAACATCCTGCAGAGACAGGTTAATGCGCAAAATGAGAAATGGAAACAGTTTCTTCGAATAAGTTCTGACATAGCAAACATTTAAGTCACATGACTGATCAGCTGTTTCCGTTGTCGGCATCTTCCCATTTCTTTCTTCTTCGTCTCCAGACAGCATGAAACATGGCAAATACTGGCTGACATGAAAGAACAATTACAACTTGCCCAACTGAAAGTAATTCCTGAAGACCTCTCTCCATTTTTCGCTATAGTTTTTCGCTCGTAGACTTGTTTTGTTTCCAGTTTGCAACCTCTTCGTCTACTCTGTTTATTACAGCCATGCGTAATGTAGCCTATACCGCCAACTTCTGACGTAACTACGCTTTGCGTAGCCTGGTTCATTCGCTCCAAACCATTTAATGGAAACACCCTTAATTCGCATTTTCTTTTTTTCTTTTTTGCGATATTTCAAAAGTTTGCTTAAAATTCACTTGACAATTTAATGGAAACCTGGCTAGTAAATCAATGATACAGTCCTATTCGCTTCTGTTTTGCTCAAGAAAATGATGTCAGCTAGGTCTATCAGCAAACATATAGCTTAGCTATGCCCAGAAGTCCTCAATAATAATAGTATTTTCAAAGAAATTATGAAAACTCGTTGACAGCGTTTTGTTAGGTGCAGCGTCTTTTACTGCTACCACAGAGTGAATGCATAAGTGAATGCGTTGATAAGAAAATTTTCGGTTAAGCTGACCTATAAAACGCTATTCCAAAAGAAAAATCAGACATGTTATAGGCCTACATCGTTAGAAAGCTTGTACTCTCACCTACTGAATAAATGAATTGTCAATAAAGCCAGACTGTACTAAAAAGTGTGACAACACCGTAAACAACGTGTGGTATTACGCACATCTGTTTTGGAAGGTACCCAGGCATCACAAATGCGCCTATATATTTCAGAAACTGATTGTCCAAGACAATATATGACTACTCAGTCTTAAAAGGGACATCTCTATGCGTAAAACCAATGGTAAGGTTGTACATTTATTCCAGTTTTAGTCCCAGATATTGACTGTAGAATGACATGGTATCATTTTTTAAAACTTTGTCTTGTTTATTTCGTTATTCAGTGAGCAGCGTTTTCACTGCTGTATTGGCATATCTTAGGGCTATTTTTGGGTTTATCTTGTTGCTATGACGGAATACGATTTTTGAGCGGTGAAAGATAATTTTTATGAATGCCCAGATAGACAATATTGCCCATTATGTCATGAGTGGGGGGTGTATTTTAGATGAGACTGCAGGGAGTGGGTGCTTGTTAAATGAACGACTGGCGCGACAGTGGTAGCGCTGCAAAACTCTGTATTTGGCATAGTTGTCGTGTATCATTTCGTAATGAAACTAGAACACAGAGTTTGTATTTTCAACTCAGGTTGGTCGCTCGAGCGATGAATGTCTGAGTTGAGCAATCTAGGCACACCAGCGTGCAGACCATTAGGGGGCTTGTGCAAAGGGGTTAAGCGTTGTTCAGTGTCAGTAAATTTGTCAGCAGCGGTCGCTTTCTGCAAACCACCACTCAAGTTTCCATACTAGTCATACGCCATAACTGTTAAAAGTTTTAATATAGCAACTTGTTATAGCAACATACTTTTTTAAAGCACTCAAAAGCTGCAAAATTCACGGCCTGTAATACATTTTTCCCTTAGGCACATGCATATCTGTTATATTTTAACTAACTCCTTCAGTCTGTTTGACTGAAGCAAAATTTGGTCCATAATTCTTCCTCATGAAGAACAAATTTGTCACTTTGAATTTTCAAAAACAAAAAAAAAATTAAAACCGCAAGCGGCATTGGGAGGGGTCCAAGAATTGGCACTATTGCGCCCACTATGGAGCGAACAACTTAGTCATTTTTTGCCAGTTTGTGCTGCTTACTACTGTATCAGAATGCTGTTGCCTGACTTGTCTTCAGCCTTCCTAAGTTCGGACGTCACCTCCTGTGGTCACTCCACTTGCTACAGCCCCTGCCTACCTACAGGACATAATTCAACCCTACACGCCAGCTTGACCACTACTCTTTTCTCCAGTGCGGCTACTTGCACTCCCTGTCATCCGGGTGAATGGTTCTCGCTTGTCCCGACCACGGAGCTTCTCCATTCTAACCCAGTGGTGGAATGAACTCCCCATTCCTTTACGAACCACTCGGTCACTGCAAATGTTTCACCATGGTTTGAAGACGCATCTCTTCAGACTGTACCATGACTAACTCTAACACTACTCATTCGCAAGGTTACTCCCAATCTCAGATCTGTGTTATATCACTTTTATCCTTGTATCTTGATATTCTAGTACTTTCATGTTACCCTTGGATCTTCATCTAGCACTTTTGTGTTGCACTTGTACTATCATCTTAATGTTGTAGCTCTCTTATAATATCTCTTGTAATCATGCCTCACTTCTAGTTTGACTTGCCATAACTTTAATGTCTTAGCCTATGTTGTGTTAACTAGACTCGATGTTTATAGCTATGGGTAACTGATAATTTAATGAGAATCTTATTGGACCTGTGCTGTATGCACTTATTGTATGTTGCTTTGGATAAAAGTGTGCCAAATAACTGTAATGTAATGTACTAATCCTTCAGGCTCGAACTCTAGTGTTCTCTTTTTAAGGTAAATGCAGTACGGTGTGTCAAGCTGCAGTAGCCTATTTGTTATGAAATTTGATTAATAGCTAAATTATTTAATACAATGTTGGCCTACTGTTTACCATGACTTTTAACATGATGGGTAGGTCTGCTATTTTTAAGCTGCATTCTGTTTCAAATTTGTGCTGTGAATATTGCAGTATTGTAAGATTTCCATTATACACAAGCGACATACAGTAGAATGGCTTCGCTGAGGCAGTGTGCTAGCCTATGTCCTTGTAGGCTGTGTAATTGGCTAGCCGCTGCTGCTTATTGGCATGAGGTTGTTTTCTTAATTTTGTATGTTTGTTCAACGTTACTGTCTTTTTGTTTTGTAGACCTGACCACTTGAATGGACACATAAAACAGGTCCACACGTCTGAAAGACCCCATAAGTGCCAGGTGAGTGAATCACCATTTCCTATGGATGGATCTACTCTGGTTCAATTGCATTAAGGCACTGGCCTGGTGTATACCTGGAAGCTAATTTTCAACCCTACGGATGCTAATGATCTATCTTTATAAGGGAATGCTCAAGTATGCTCTTTGTAGATGGAAATATGTAACTAGATCAGGGCCAAAAGTTTGGTAAATCAGTATGGATCTGAAAAAGGAGAAAGTTGAAAATGAAATTGATTGAATTTGAACAAGAAAAGTGGTTTTGAATCTGCTTCTTTCACATACATTGTTTATTCTTTCCTGTTTAAAACTTTTCTTTTTCAGTTTCAAATCTTTTTCTTTTTCAACCAACTTTTGGCCCTGTTTTAGCATGGGTTGGGGTTTAGAAGAGAGGGGCATGATGTGGATGTGGTATCCCTTGAATAACAGTTTATCAGAATAAACAGTAGGCCTAAATAGACTGACTGGGTGCTTTGCTAACACACTCTCATGATGACAACTTGTAGTATGTTATTGTTGTATGTAATTATGACTATGCTTATATGTATTTAGCTAACTTGGACAATTAGCTATTTAGCTTGTGGAAGCTTATAGTATAACCATAAGTATAACGGTACTAAACCCTGAAGGTGTTGAGTAGTAAGGTGGCTAGCAAGCTATACCTTGAAATTAAATTGTGCCTTCTGGAATCGGTATACCTTGCATGTTTTCTGGTGATCCAACGTTGCCAAGCAGGCCCGCCGTGTGTCTTGCTCGTGCCCGGGACAAGATGATCTCAAAAGGCCACCCCCGTGCGAAAAAGATGAAATACAGCAACAAACTCAGACATGCTGTCATTCCCAACTTTAATGCTTTGAATTTGTCCATGGATTTAGATTTCACGAGATTTCACGTCAGATTTACATGGGAAAAAAATACATATTGGGCCCCCCCTTGACCCAGGGCCCGGGACAACTGACCCGGTGTTCCCCCCATGTCGGCAGCCCTGTTGCCAAGACATCTCCTTTTTGATTGTGGAATTATGTTCCTTACAATGCATAATTTGCATTTTTATCTCTTTAAAATGAAAGAGCGTTTGGCTTTAATGCTTTCCCTTTCGCATTAGTAAAGCAAAATTCTAAAGACACTTCCTGGTTTTCATCTGTTCAAATTGATCACTGAAAAAAAACGTTTACCCAGCTAACTCGGGTCACCTTGGATTTTGGGTTTGAATCAGTTGCTGATCTCAAGGAGAAAACGGTAACGTTAACCATGCACGGTTGATGGGAACATTGTAAGGTCTTAATTGATGAGAACATTTAAAAAATGTGCCTTTGAAGTGGTAAAGGAAGTACAGAAAATTCAACATTTAATGGTTTTTTGTTGGTACGTATTTTGCCTGCTACCTAACTAGCAACCAGCGTTCTTCAGGTCGAAGCTAACAGCATACTCTTGAGGTGGAAACTAGCAAATGTTCCAGATCATATAGACTGGGGTCATTGTGGGAAAAGCTACTAAGTATAGTAATGACACTTGAGGGAGCTCCAGGAGTGGACAATAGGAGTGGGGAAAAAAAAACAACTTAAAGTTCCATATCAGAGCACTTAGAACCCAATTCCATTATGGTATGAAATGCGAATATCGGCCCGATATATCTGTCAATCCAATCTGTCGGTTGACCTCTAGTCAGGAGTTGAGCTGCATTTTTTTCATATAAATTTTTTTTAGTGATTGCTCAGAATTTATTTATTTATTTCTTACATTTATGGCTAGTATTATTCAATCACACTAGCTAACGGACCTCTCAATCAAAATTCAACCAGGATTTAGGCATTTTACAGGCTCGTGTTTCCATTTTTTCTTTCTTCCTTCAGACAGATTTTGTGTATTAAAATGAATAAAAGACTATTTTAGACATGGCATAGTTTAACCGGTCAACCTCTGGAGCGCATTTCAGTAACAATTGTCAAAATACGCTTCACAGGCAACCCTGGCCTACACCCCCACAGGAGCAAGCCTAAGGCAACTGTGGCAAGGAAAGACTTCCTGGTAACATATAGGAAGAAACCTTACAAAGAACCAGACTCAAGGGGGAAACCCATCCTCTGGGCGGCTCAGGGTGTAGGTCTAAATAACCAGCCTGGTCAGTCAATGTACACAATCAAATTAATGGCAGCTTAGGTTACAATCCTAAAGTGGCAGCTCAGATGATGGGCGGGGTTGGGTGGTGATAGTGGGGAGTGGCAGCCGACAACGGTAGTGGGCAGGGTGGAGGCGGTGACGAAAGAGGGACAGGACCACAGCGGTGGGGGAGTCTGGTCTTGTTACCTAAAGGTCACAGGTTTGATTCCCAGGAACGACACGCCCGTTGTACTCTTGAGCAAGATACTTAACCTGCTTTGCTTCAGTATATACCCAGCTTTATAAATGGATGCAATGTAAAAGTTGTGTAAGTCGCTCTGGATAAGAGCATCTGCTAAATGCCTGTAATGTAATGGTGAAGAAAATTGAAAAGACCATTCGGAAATGTGCAGTAGAACAACAGGGAGTGTTATAAAATAACAGAGGCACAAATTGGGGATTACAAAGTGACGTAACCAGGAGTAATCTATCGCTGCATAGCTACGGATTCCTCAAAAAAGAAGATACCATGAAATCAACAGAATACCGATCAGTGTCTTGTGCGACCACCATTTGCCTCATGCAACGCAACACATCTCCTTCGCATTGACTTGATCAAATTGTTGATTGTAGCCTGTGGAATATTGTCCCACTCCTCTTCAATAGCTGTACAAATTTGTTGGATATTGGTGGGAACTGGAACACGCTGTCGTATGCGCCGGTCCAGAGCATCCCAAACATGCTCAATGGGTGACATGTCTGGTGTGAGTATGCAGGCCATGGAAGAACTGGGAGATTTTCAGCTTCAAGGAATTGTGTACAGATCCTTGCAACATGGGGCCGTGCATTGTCATGCTGAAACATGAGATGATGGCGGTGGATGAATGGCACAGCAATGGGCCTCAGGATCTCATCACGATATCTCTATGCATTCAAGTCGGCATGGATAAAATGCACTTGAGTTCTCTGCCCATAGGATATGCCTGCCCATATCAACACCCCACCACCACCATGGGCCACTCTGTTCACAACATTGACATCAGCAAACCGCTCACCCACTCAACGCTATACACGCTGCCTGCCATCTGCCCTGTACAGCTGAAACCGTGATTCATCAGTGAATAGGACCGTTCTCCAGTGTGCCAGTGGCCATCAAAGGTGAGCTCGTGCCTACTCACGTCGATTGTGACGCAGAACTGCAGACAAATCAAGACCTCGGTGAGGACGTCGAGCACGCAGATGAGCTTCCCTGAGGCGATTGCTGACAGTTTGTGCAGAAATTCTACGGTTGTGTAAACCAACTGTCATCAGCTGACCGTGTGGCTGGCCTCAGACAATCCCGCAGGTGAAGAAGTCGGATGTGGAGGTCCTGGGCTGGCATGGTTACACGTGGACTGCGGTTCTAAGACCTGTTGGAAAAACTTCCAAAATCTCTGAAATGACGCTGGAGGCGACTTATGGTGGAGAAATGAACACCCATTACTCTGGCAACAGCTCTACAGTACATTCCTGCAGTCAGCATGCCAATTTCATGATCTCTTAACTCTTGAGGCATCTTTGACATGGTGTTGAACAACAAAAAAAATTTTAGGGTGGCCTTTTATTGACCCCATCATAAGGAACACCTGTGTAGTGATCATGGCTTTTAATCAGCATCTCGATTTGCCACACCTGTGCAGGAGATGGATTATCTTGACAATGGAGATATGCTAGGTAACAGTGATATAAACAAAATTGTGGGCAAAATGTGAGAGAAATAAGATCTCTGTGCACATAGAACAAATCTTTGAGGTATTATTTAAACACGTTAAAAATGGCTGCAAAAATACAAGTTTTGTGTTTATATTTTTGTTCAGTATATATTGTGCTATATTGCACACAATTCTATTTAAAAATAGAAGGAAATGATAGCAGTACAAACGTTTTACTCAAGATTCTGAACAATAACATTTATCAGGTGACAATGAAGCACATACTGATCTAGTTGTGAGAAAAACATAGACTAAGTGAAATCAAGGTGACCATAAAACTAATAATGCATTAGTTGCTAGTTGTTTGTGGTCATTTCTACCAGCCACCTAGCTAGCTAATCAGGTCTAGCTTTCATGGCATTAGCTGGCATTTCAGAATTTGAAAAAAATTGAAAACAAGTGGGAATGGATCCTACTGGATATAAAATCTTAATCACCAAATTAAATAGGAAGCCTTGTCTATCATAATAATTCAAATACAAAATTCAATCTTACATTTTAATATATATATATTTAAATTCCAACTGGTTCTACTTTGTCTTTATTGATGACAATGATTAGTTAATTATTTGAATCATGAATTCACTTTTTTATTTTACTTTGTGCCAGTAAAATTGTATAAAACTGCTCTCAATTTTAATGTTGGCATTTCCCACCACTTCTAACAGAACCTATCATGCCCCTGTACAACACTTAAACATAGTGCAGTATGTCCACGGTAGTAAGTAATCAAACTGAATTTTACATGTGAGTGTGACTTGTAAACATTGCTTTAAATCGTTGTTTGTGTTAATTTATCAGCTTAGAATATTGGGGTGGTGCAAATTGGATAGTTGCTTGAGAAGTGGCTTGACAATGTGGTTTTCACAACATCTAGATTGCAGAGGACTGAAGTACCATGTGAGAACAAGAGATAATGAACTGTTACAGTTACAGCTGTAAACAACTGTTACCTAGTTACAGCATTCTGATCTGTATGTGGCAGCAACTGACTTCCTCTTTACTTTCTCAAATATTTCCATAAAAAGTAAAGCTAAAGCATTTTGTCTCTGTTCTCTTTGCAGATCTGCAATGCATCCTTTGCCACACGGGACCGTTTGCGCTCTCACTTAGCCTGCCATGAAGACAAAATCCCTTGCCAGGTGTGTGGAAAGTTCCTGCGGGCTGCCTACATGACTGACCACCTCAAGAAACACAGCGAGGGTCCACATAATTACTGTGGTATATGCAACAAAGGTAATCCTTTGTCTCTGTCATGTCTAAGCTCACTTAAACTTATGATGCATGGAAAATGGTTAATATGATCTAGGCCTGTATGCTTTCATTCACAATTAAAGGCAGGTACCCATCATGACAGCCTTGCAGAACATAGAATATTGGCTGTGGAATTACAGTAAAGCTGCGTTCTCACCAGACGCGCTTTAACAGCTTGCGGCACTTTTCTTCTAGTTATTTTCAATGAGTTTGAAGTGTTTTCTACGTTGTTTTTGCATACCAGATGCCCTACTTTTACCCACCAAGGGGGCCTCACTGTTTTTGGTGTGCATGGAGCTGAAAATGATCCTATTTTTAAGTGCTCTGAGAAAAAAGCGCCCTTTGACACTGTCATACTCCGTTATGACAAGGACTGGCCTGTTTAAAAGCTGACATTGTACTTATTAAATTGACATAATGTTGTTGAAAGCAGGGCTAAGCTCCATTATATTATTATGAAAAGATTCATGAATTTAATTTCTAACAAGACCAAACATGCATATTTTTTGAGGTAATTCAGTTCATGTAAAAGCATTACTTCTGCTTCTAACACCAGAGGTGATATTTGTAGACAAATAATCCAGTCAGTTGTGAGCTCCATTTTCAGGCAAAATATTTTCCAAGTAACAAAACCAAATCGCACCACATTGGTGCTTGAAACTGGAACTGCTTCTAGAAATGTAGATTTCAACCGTCACAACAATCATTATCTATACAGACATAAAGATTTTCAATCAGTGATTTCAATTAAATTCCACAGATTGCATTCAAACTTAAAATCAAAACTGAGACAAACTGCCAGAGGTGGCACCCATAGATTGCATGCCTAGATTAGCATGACTTTTAATTGCCCCAAAACTTTTCCTTTGTGGTTTGTGGAGGGGGAAACGAACAGCATTCTTATAAACAATATGATATTGTCTCCAATTCACTGTTTCTCTAGGGCTATAATCTAAATATCTGACATTATCCAATGATAGAATTTCCCATGAGCTAAGAGATTCTGTTCGTCTGGAACAGAATGCTAAATAAGTTTTCTTAAAGCAAATGTCTTCTTAATCTTCTTTATTTATCCGGGGCTATGTTCTTTTACAAAATTGGTTTGAGCAGTGATGGGTGTCCTAGACCACCAGACTTGTATTTTGGCAACTTACTCAAGATTATTAAAAATGTTTTGCACCAATTTGTCTCTCTCCTTTGGAGGTGGAGGCCAGAGACTTTGCTGGGTGTTTATTTGCAGCGGTCTTGGACTTTTCCTAGGCAGACTGGGAGGTGAAGACACAGGGGTTTTTCCATATTGGACATCTTAATGATAGGCAGGAAGTTCATGGGTTGAAGATGTCTGTGTGAAGTTGGTAGGTTGAAGATGTCTGTGTAGGTCTTTTGAGTGTGACTTGCCGAATGTGTGTGGGGAACAGGGAGTTAGGGGAATGGTGTTGAATGAATGTACCCGATACACATAAGTGCAGTTAGCTGGATGTCATTGTGATGTGTGTAACTAGACTAGACTGAGGCACAATACTCTGATGCAGTATGCAGAGAAGATTGTTTCTGGATTTTGCCTTTCTGATGGTCTTTTAAGGACAGGGTCCTATAAAGAGTCACTCCCTGGCATGCTGGGTTTAGAGTGTGCTTCAGTGCAAGTCCAGTCAGCTGTATGTTTGGCTCTTTGGCGGCCTTAGTGTTGTCGAGGTGGAGTACACTGAAACACAATTTTTTTCTGGGCTTGGTTTTAAATTTCAGGGATTGCAGTGCCCGTCTAGTCTTGAAATGTCTTCAGTCAGCACCTGCTCCAGTGAGTCAGTTGGATGCTGTGGTTGCTAGCCAGATGCTATCAATGTAGATTAATTTGCTCCGTGCACTTCTGTTCTGTCTGAGGCACAGTAATGGTGGTTTCTGTTGCCCAGGCAGGAAGTGCTCTTGACAGTTTCAGGAGAAAATCCTTGTGCCAGATGGTTCCATAGGCAACTGTGAAGTTGTTCCTGTCTTCAGCTTTTTCTAACAGCCATTCTTAATGTAGTTGGTGAGGGCCAGTACCAATATTCAGACAGTAGGTCCAGAACATGGCAGCGATGCCTTTGACCACATGTACTGTCTCATGATGCACAATGGACCATAGTTTTACCAAGGGAGAGAGGGTGATTCCTACCTCATCCCTCACAATTGACTCCTGATCCATTGAGCAACCACAATCTGCTTCCAGGAGTAGCTCCGGGGCTCGTTGAAAAACGGGAAAAGAAGCTGACACTTTTCTGTACATCCAAACTGGTTTGCTTTTACTAACATTAGTGAAGGCTTCAAATCAATTGTGCTGTCCAAGGGAGGAAGGGGGGATCATTCTTTATTCCTTCCTTCTTTCTACAAGGACAGGTATTTGATTGCAAGACACATTATGAACCTTTTCTTCCAGAACTTTGTCCTATTCTGTCTGATCCAGAAAAATTAGTAGGAGCAGTCACATTTTAGTGACTGATTATTCTGCAGTTAGTTCAGTGCACTGCTGGGATTAAACAGGGTTATGTTACCATTTATTTGCCTCCACTGGGTTAAACAGGGTTATGTTACTATTTATATGCCTTGACCTTTTTCACGTTTTGCCTCGTTACTCATTTAACAGCGGTGAAATATATATTTTTCCACTTACACAATAAATTCTTAATTTTTATTCAACGTTTTTTTTTTCCAAAAATTGAACTTGCATTTCTCATTTATAAAATAATTCACGCCCCAGAGTCAATACTTTGTAGAAATTTTCGGCAGCTATAACAACTCTGCATTTTCAGGTATGACTATGCTTTGTGCATTTATACTTCAAAATTTTGGCTCAGTCCTCCATGCAAATTTTCTCCAACTTTCTCAAGTGAGGCACAAAGCAGTACTGGACACAAATGTGCTGCTCTTACCAAGGATTTCAATTTCCTAAACCCCAATTAGACACAGTCGTCTAAAAATAGCATTCTCGTAAAATCATTGCTTTCATCAGTCATTGATTGAAGGTGCACTGCTGTAACACATACATCATTGTAAAGCGTACCTGTACTGTATATGATTTTGGAGATAATGGTAGTTTATTTAAGACGGGGGAGGATTCTTACAAAAAAACATGAATTTTACGTGTGGCTTAAGGGGTTAAATAAGATTTATGTCTGTTTTTGCTGAGCCATTCCAATTTACTCACCTTCTTGTTTTTAAGCAATTCTTTGTAGTTAGTGTTGTCTTTGCCTTAAACACAGATCTATTTTGGACAGAAACTGGTTCTCCTCAAAGGTTTGTCTGAATTTGGCTTCATCCATCTTGCCTCTAATGGCAGTAAGCTTCTCAGTCCTGCTGGGAAGGAACTCCACAGTATGATTCTGCCAACACCATGCTTGATGGTAGGTATAGTGTTACCTTGGTGATGGGCTGTGTTTGGTTTGTGGCAAATATGGCACTCTCAGACTAAAAAGCTCAACTTATAAAACCACAAAATCATCCACCAGATGGCTCCTGGCCTATTTCACATGTGCCTGAAGAAGTGGCTTCCATCTAACCACTCCTCCAACAATGATACATAGCTTCAATGATGCGAAGCACCATGAGTGCTACTCACTCCCCATCTGGAGAATCGTCTGACTTATAAACAAGAGTGACAGAATGGGCTCTATTTTCCAGAATCAGTGGCGCATGGACGCAATCAAGTGCGCGGTGGACTGAGCGTGACTTGTGATTTTTCGTATTTTTGGGACAAGATGTAAGAAGTGCATTGTGCAAAATGTGTGGTGCTCCTGGAAACAGGGTTGGGTTATACTAAATATATTATCAGTGGGTGTGGTGCAGCATTTAATAATAGCCAATCAAATTACCTCTTTTCATTCCCTTTAAGAGCCGTGCGCATTGTGTAGGGTGTGCTGCCAATTTTTGTAGCCTACCGCTCCAGTGGCAGACTGATATACTAATCAGATGTTTCTCAAAATGTTCTTTTGTGGGAGGTGCAGATTTGGGCTGTCACTTTTTTTCTTTCAAAAATTGAGTTTGATCAAATCCCATAAATAAGAGAAATTTGTTCAAATTTGTTCAAATTTTCTTCCATCAGTTGTAATTTGCCATTAAATCTGTAGCTAAATAGCTTAAATGCTGTATGCTATAACATAGAAATAATGACAACAGTATCTTGAAGTTTTATTAAACAAAATAAAACCAGGGGAGATCATAGAGTGCCAGTGATCCTGTTCACAGCAGTACAATGACTTGGTGTTGCTTAAATGAAAGAAAGAAAAATGATAACACACAAGTCCATCATTAATTCACAACAAAGGCATGGCTTAACTGAACTGAGCAGGATTTGAGTGGTGGTTTCGTCATGTTGTAAATACATCCATTTTGATTATTTATCTCCTGGTTACAAATCAGCGTAGGTTTGACTTGTATTACTTACTCAGACATTGCTAAGCAATGAAACAGCAAGTCTATCCCCATGTGGCATGGCACATCTACGTACAGAATGTAAATAGAACATACATATAAAAGGGGAAAGAAGAGGTAAAACCTGCTTTCCACTTCACACGTGATTCATAATTGGCTAACAAATTACGTACAGTAAAGCCTACAGAAAATGGAGATTGGCTTAAAAAGGTTTCTTGACTCTTCTCTATTGACCGGACTACATGGACAAAATAAACATGACAAAACCAAAACTCATCCAATCCTGCATAAGTGCCGTTTTTGACAATAAACAAAAAACATTCTCAAACCAAAAGTCCAAATAGTGTATCCCCCAACAGAGAATTAAACCTCCACCCAGAGTACCTTCAAAAATAATAAAGGAAAAATAGCAAAGCAAAATAACAAACACACTAACTGGAGCGCTATACGGCGAACAGAGGGCAGCAAGGAGAGTCGAGGTCGTGAATGAGCAAATGATCACGAAATCCAATCAGCAAACAAAGCAAAAGGGGCTAGGCGAGAATCGGAATTGAATACGAGAGCGAATGGTCAGACACACAAATCATGGGGCAAATAAACTAGAAGGGCTATGGCAATAATCAAAGGCGAAATTACCAAACCGTTCCAACGCGTTAAAATATATGCTGAAAATACTATTTTGCTAGCCACCGGCTGGAATAGAGCCCAGTGTGTTAGTGAATGATTTACAAGCCAGGTCAATGAGGTGCTTCGCATCTAAAAAAAAAAAGGCTGTGAAGTGCTGAAAAGATAGTTGGTCTCTGGGCAGTTTCTCCCATTTCTGTCAATGAGCTCTGCAAATTTTGTCAGCATTGTTGCTGACCTCTTAGTCACTTCTCTGACAGTTACCCTTCTCATCTGGTTCCTCAGTTTGGTAGAACAGCCTGATCTTAGTAGTGTTTGGGTGTGATATTTTTATTTCATTTTGTTACAATGGACTTATTGGTGTTCCAAAAAGGTTAAAATCTTTTCAATATTTTCATATTGCTGCAGCTATGTGCTTCCTAACAACTAGATATTGACTTCATCTCAAGTTCCACGGGCAGTTCCTTGCCTGCCTGACCTGATCTGCAGTTTCAGTTGTGACACCTAACTAAGTCAGTGAAATTTGTTCTCCAATCTTGCACTTGATCACAGTTAGATTCAAATTCAACTCAGGTGGATCTCATTAACTTATTTAGTGGCACACATTTAATGTCACAAACATGGATTTTTTTTTTCTTTTAACACGATTGCAAAATAACCGCAATGCATAAATTATGCCATCACTCATTCGCCATCATCAATCAATGTTGAGTTCAATGACCAATATAATGGACATTTTCCTACATTGTTACTGGTCAAAGCATATAATAAACTGTAGCAAAATAATTGTGTTTTTCTCAAGATTATCATTTTAAGGAACATTAATACAGCTTTGAAAAGAACTTACAATAATTGTTCTTTCTTTTAACCATCTCAAAATTAAAATTAGGATCAGTCTTGAAATTACATTACAGGCATGTTAGGGTTGGGTACCGAGAGCCGGTTTCAAATTGAAACGGTTACAAATTTCCAAGAACCGAGAATCTGTTAATAAATGTGCATTTTGAATCCACTTATTGAATCCTGAAAATGTATTTTCAATGGCATTTGTGATGAGTGAAATGCAAAGAGTTTTAATCAACTACCAAGACCTGCTGCACTTACGTCTACATTGGTGGTTATGTAATATGTATGCATCAATGCGCCTGTAATAGACTATGCCCCCACGATGGGGGAAAACAATCCGTTGCACTCCAGATAGTTAGTATTAGCAGTCAGGGGATTACCAAGATTGTAGAAATACCAAACGGTTTGTTGTATGGTGGGCTGTACAAAAAACAAAGCCAAGAACCCAGATTATAAGTTTTATATCCTGCCTTGCAAAAAGATCAAGTCAATGAGGAGAAACAAGTGGATTCAGGTCATTAGACATGAGCGGAAAGCTAGGACCGGTGTACAGTACTGATCCTAGGGGGAAAGTCAGAAAACTGTGGGATCCTGAATAAAGCCCCACTTATATTTGTTGTAAATTAGACAATTTGTTCCCAGTAAGTACTTATAACTTTCATTACTTTCAAGAGGCTGTGCCAGAATGTTTATTTAATTATTTTTATTTTTTTAGAATATGATGTGACCTGTAACTGCATAATTTTCAACATTACATATCACCTACTATAGAAACAGCTACCTTGCTAACGTTATTATCATTACTTTCCTGCTTTTAACTAAGACGCTTTTAACAAAGTTATTCGCTATGACCTAGTTAACATTTATATTAGTTAAAAGCAGCTATGATAATAACATTAATTAAAAGCTGCTTTTTTCACGGGAGCACAGAAGGCTTCAGATCTGGGTTCTTGTTCAGCCCACCACCCGCCACCCGATGACGTGCTGGCATTTTTATAGTCTTAGTAATCTATGACTGTTAATATTAAATCTATGAAAATAACAATTTACTTTTTATGGCTGCATAAATCTGCTGACAATAAAGGTGGTTTTGCATACAACACATTTTTGTTTTCTTTTCATACTCAAAAAATGACAACATTCGGAACCAGGATTCGATAATAACCGGATTCGATAAGCAGAATCTAAATGGTAACCGGAATAGATGAAATCTAAACCGATACCGAACCCTACTTGACATAGACTTTTGACTTTTCATCACTCATGTGTTTGAAAGTCAATTAGATTGCTGGTAGCACATCATTTAATGGTGCTGTACATGTAAATAATTCTGTATGAAGATATTCTTTGAACATGTTCTTTGGCATGTTTTTATATTGGAATAGTTTTACTTCAAACCTGGTTCATTACTGATTACATTACTGATTTGAACAAAATTGACGTTAAATCAAAACAACCTGATGTAATATTCAGTGTTTGAAAAAGTCTTTAAATTTTCAGACCATTTCGGTCAATGAGTAATAGCCCCGGGGTTAGCTACCTAAGTGTGGGTGCGTGTTTGTGGGTGTTTGTGAGAGTATTTCTGAGATTATTTGAGTGCCTGAGTGCAAGTGAGCATTTTCAGTCTTCTCCATTTTCCGTGTCTGCAGTTTAAAGGATTATAAGACTGCTTTGGTTATTTTGTCTTGTTCTCCTGGTCCCAGGTTTCTCCACTGCCTCCTACCTTAAGGTACACGTAAAAACGCACCACGGCTCTCCTCTACTCCCTGCTGCTACAGTGCACTCCTTTCCAGAGCCCCGCGAGCCTCAGGCACACAACGGCGCCCCCTACAACTCGGGACGCCCGTGCGCAGTGGAAGGCAAGCAGCTGCACAGCATTACTGTCACACTTTTATCTGCTCAGCTGCTGCTTGCGGGGGAAATAGCACTGCATCCATCTTGTGGATGAACACAGATTCATCTTTTTTGTGTGTGCCCCCATACATCAGCACTTATTTATATGCTGCTACCATCATAAGCCCTCTCTCATGTGTCATCACTAGTGACCACTGGAGGGAATGGCGATATCTCTGGAATATAACAGTAGGCTTTGGCCGATATTTACTCTTGTAGCGAGCTATTTTAAGCAATCGGTCAGTCAATAGATCAATCTTTTATTTTATACTAAAATCCTGAGTAGGACTATTTTGACTATATGATGGCAAAGAGAGGAAGGGATACTTGCATCTTGTACGTTTTAACGGCAGTTATGCTTAGATATCTGCCTCATAATTAGATAAATCCTTTACAGTTTAGCAGAGGGGTGAGTTTTCTTTGCGTATCATCTTTACTACCTCTTAGATGATGTTGCAAAAACAAGGTATGTAAATGATATGAAATTTTCCAGAACCCTAGGTGGTAGAATATTATGTAGCTTAAATTAAATTTTAATAATTAAAATGTGGAAATTAGGACTTAATTCTAAATAGTTTAAATGTTTGTGTATATATGTGTATAGACAGTACATTCATATATTAGGCTGCCTGTAGTTTAAAAATACATATTTAGGTAGAGAAGAATTCAGTTAATATGTACATATTTATTGAATAACAAACCAAAGTACAAACAAAAAAAAAATTTCTATGTACAATGACACAAAAATATTACCCTTACTAAATCATCTTGGACTTTCCTCCTTTGGCTTTAATTGTAATTAAACGACTTAAGTGCTTATTTTACTTGCACTACTGGCCAATTATATTAGGCTACCTGCGGTATAAACAAATCGTAAGGTAGATAAGATTTCAGTTGATCTAACTACCCCTCCACCTCCCTCCCACCCCCCATTTGGAAAATGATTTTATAGACTTTCAATAATATGTTTAATTGTAATTAAATCCAAAGGAGGCCATTTTGAGCCATGTCTAAGATTAAGTAAAACTCATCTTTTTGTGTTATTGTGGGTAGAATTTTTTTTTTTTTTTTTTTAAGTTCATACTTTGTTTTCGGTTCAATGAATATGCATATGTTAACTGAATTCTTCTCTACCTAAGATTTAAAAACAAAAAAAACACTGGTGGCCTAATACTTTTGGCCTGTATTGTACTGTGTGTGTGTGTGTGTGTGTGTGTGTGTGTGTGTTTATATATATATATATGCACACACACACACACACAATTGAGGCCAAAAGTTTACATACACCTCGGCTAAAGATATGTCAACTCACTTTTTCAGAACTCTGCACATTTCATGTTACCATAGATTTCTTTTGGCAAGTCAGGGCATCTGCTTTGTTCACATCAGAGGTAATTTTTAAAACAATCGATTAGAGACAGATACATTTCAGATTTAATTCACTATATCAGAATTCCAGTGGATTAAAAGTTTACATACATCAAGTTGACTGTCTCTTTAAACAGTCTGGAAGATTCCAGAAATTGATGTAAATGACTTTTTAGAAGCATCTGATTGGCCAGTTGTCGTAATTAGGAGTTAATTGTGAGTTTTTATTTTGTGTGTATTTAATGGCCTACCTTTAGAGCCACTGTCTTTTTGCCCTTGATACCATGGGAGAACAAAGTCCACAAGTCCAGTTCCTCCTTAGGTGCAATATCCAAACAACAGAAGGTACCACAAGCATCCATACAAACAATTGTATGCAAATATAAAAATCTTGGGACCACATAGACACTGCATCGTAATTAATTTTCAGGGCTGAACAAACTGTGGTCTGAAAGGTTCAACTGAACCTCAAGACAACAACAAAGGAACAGTTGAAGGAGTTGGAGGCATCAGGTACCAAAGTATCTACACCGCCATTAAGAGAATCCTACATCGCCATGGCCTGAAAGGCTATCATGCAAGGAAGAAGTCCCTACTCCAAGACCGGCATAAAAAAGTGAGAATGAAGATTGCAGGTGATCACCAGGACGAAGATCTAGCCTTCTGGGGGAATGTTCTCTGGTCAGATGAAACAGAAATTGAACTGTTTGCCCATAATGATCAGCACTATGTATGGAGGTAAAAGGGTGAGACTTTTATTCCGAAGAACACCATCCCAACTGTGAAGCATGGGGGTGGCAGCATCATGTTGTGGGGATGTTTTGCTGGAAAAGGGACTGGTGCACTTCAGAAAATAGATGACATCATGAGGAGGATTATCTAGAAATACTGAAGCAACACCTCAAGACATCAGCTAGAAAGTTAAAACTTGGTTTCATCTGGATCCTCCAGCAGGACAATGATCCTAAGCATACCTCCAAAGTTGCTTAAAGACAACAAAGTGAAAGTATTGGAGTGGCCATCACAAAACCCTTACCTGAATCTCATAGAAAATTTGTGGACTGAACTGAAAAAGCGTGTTCGAGCAAGGAGGCCCACTAAGCTGACTGATTTACACCAGTTCTGTCGAGAGGAATGGGCAATAATTCCGGCAAGTTATTGTGAGAAGCTTGTGGAAGGCTACCCTAAGCATTTGATTCAAGTTGAGCAATTACAAGTCAATGTCACCAAATACTAACAAAGTGTATGTAAACTTTTGACCAACTGAAAATTATATAGTATATAAAAGTTGAAATAAATCTGTCTCTTGGCTATTATTTTGAAATGACCTCTTATGGAAATGATGTAGATACCCTAATTGACTTAACACAGGAAATGTATGGTAACATGAAATGTGGAATTGTGAAAAATTGAGTTTGAATGTCTTTAGCCTAGGTGTGTGTAAACTTTTGGCCTCAACTGTGTGTGTGTGTGTGTGTGTGTGTGTATTTATTTATATATATATATACAGAGATAGATAGATAGTTGTGTGTGTCTTTAATAACTATGAATGGACAGGTGGTTTTCTTTTAGTATCGGCCGAAGCCTATTGCATCACCTCCATTCCTAGTAAGGCTGGCAGGTTCAGTTGACATTGAACAGACACTACCTCTCAATTAATAACTTCTTGTTTTTGAAAGGAACACTACCAAAGCCCAGTAAAAAGAACTTTGTCCTACAGTAGGTTTGTGCATGGTTTTGCCAGTGGTGAGGAAGCAAACTTTGTCCCAGTATTACGGCTGGGTTTTGGGGTTGTTGCTGTCGTGCATGGCTACTGCTCCCCATCACAATGCTTGTAGCTCAAGGCAGGGTTACACATGAGCACTGCTGTGATAGTGTGCATCTGCCTATTCTTGCTGACATGGCGTATTTGTCTGCTGCTTACATCACCAGCATAAAAGTATTCTCTGGTCAGTGTTGCACTAATATGCATGTCCATATATGTGTTTATTTCTTTTGTTTTGTGTTTGAGCGTATTCATCCATTGATATGTGTTTTTCTTCCTCTGGACTTAATGGATCTTTTTCAAAATATTATTGCCTTTAAGACCAGCAGCCTTTCAGTTGGTAAGATGGGTTGTACATTCTGTTATTCAAAAGTAAGTCATCCAGCACTTTTAGTAGCAATTGCGAGGACTATTCATTTGAAATGCGGTATAGCATCTGCATCTGGTACATAAAATGGTATTTCTGAATCTGTCAACAGATTCACCTCCCAAATCTACTTTTACTTGGCTTTTCATCTGTTTGTTCCCTCATGTTGCAAAATAATTTAATGCAAAAGAAAGTAGAAAACAAATCTCATTCTTGGTTTTCAGACTTCCTAGAGAGTCCATCGCTGCCCTTTATGTTGAAAGTAACATGACCCATCTCCTCTCTAGGAGATGAGAGGTTGGTGAATCAATTCTTGGCCTTGCAAATTGGTGGTTGTCCAGCTGTTGGGGCTACAGGTGGTGAGAGTTGGAAGAGCATTGTTTTGAAAGTTTTCCTGGGATAAGAAAGATTTCAGGTGAGGTGATGAGCCAGTGACAAAAGAGAAGGCTTCAAAAGACAGAAGAAAAGATGAGTTTGAGAAAGGTTGCATGCATCACAACTTTACATCAGTGAAGAAAATGTTACATGGGCCCGGTTGTGGATACTTGGTTTATTCCAACAGGCAGTCTGCTGGTTTGGCAAGTAATACAGGAAAAAGTTTCATTTTCTTTTGGCATTGTTTCATTTTTGCCTTGTTCTTTCTCTAAATAGACCTCTTATAAATTTCTTGGTGTCTTTCACTGATAAATTCCCAGAAACACAAGGAAAAAGTGACTTGCAAGTTTGCCTATGTGAAGGTAAAAACCAATGTTACATTGTTAATGTCTTTGCTGATGTAAAGTTAATCTTCTGACTGTATTTACTGTTCTTTCCCCTGGCCTCTTCTGTTGTTTTCCTTTTTCCTGTCGACTTTCCCAACTCGATGCCGGGACGGTGTTTGTGTAGACCTATGTACCAGTCGCCGGCTGCTGGTCACATTCCCAGAAGCGGATGGTCGTTTTCGTGGGCTTGCTGGGCCCCCAGTGCTGCCCCAGCCTTGTCCTCCCAGCCTGGGCCTGCAGCCCGAGCTACTGCTGGGCAAACCAGGGGGGGCTCCTTATTTCTGGGAGTGTCGTGCTGCTGGCGCGCCAGGCTTCCCCACCCAAGGGCCCCATGCAGGTCAGTACATGGGCAACAGGAATGGCTTGAGCTGAGTAGAATGAGAGACAATATTTGAATGGAGTTTGACATGAAGGGGGGGGGGGGGGTTAATTCACCCCCATGCAGTTCTAGAGGACCTTTTTATTTGTAAACAATATTACAGTTCCCAACTTGTCTTTGCCTAATATTCTCCATTCTCTGCCCCCGGAGCTCACGCCAAACCCAGACTACTTGTTCATGTGCCAGGCTCACCAATACTGCCTTTGAGTCATATCATCCTTAGTTTCTGTGTTCAGGCTCCCTTTTACTGCTTCTTAAACTGTCATACCTTTTTCCTTTTTGCTGAAATTAGGAACCTTATTTGGATATTGCATATTTGCAAAGTATGCCACTATACTTCTAGACCTTTTTATACTGTTCTACTTTTCTTTTCTTTTTTACTTTAAACTTTTACTTTATAAAGGGCACCCCAAAATTTCTGCATGTCAAATATGTCAGTCCTTCCATTGGAACTTCCTTATTATTCATAAGGTCATTTCAATCAAAGTTCAGCATTGGAACTGTGATTGGAGCAGTTGTGGTCAGATGAGACCAAAACCATAGGATCTCCCCACCCAACCCCTAACAAGCTAAAACTTGTCTGAAAATTGATTCTTCCACAGGGCATTGATCCCAAGCATACCTCAAAATCAGACAAAGTTTTCCAATGGCCATCTCAGGAGTTGAAAAATCAGTGGTTTGAATTTAAAAAGTCTGTCCACAAATACAGACCAAATCTGAAGGATTCTGAAAGATTCCATATGGAAGAATGGTCCATACCGTAAAACATGATAGAAGGCCACTAAGTGCTCTTCTCCTTGTTAATGGAGTGTAGTATGGGTAAGGACAGGGCAGGCCTGGTAACCGAAAATCACAGGTTCTATTCCCAGATAAGACACTGCTGTTGTACCTTTCAGCAAGGTGCTTAACCCGCATTGCTTCAGTATATATCCAGATGTATAAATGGATTCAATGTAAATGCTGTGTAAAAATTTCTGTAAGTTGCTCTGGATGAGAGCATCTGCTAAATGCCTGTATTGAGAACAACAGGGTATTATTGGGAATTTTGACATAAGATTATTAAAATAAAATAATACTATAAAGTTATACAACTTTTTTCTTTAAACAATTGTATCATTGATGGTTTTAAATATAATTTGCTTCTTTTTCATGTTTGTCAAGGGTGCTTATAATTCTGGACCTAACTAGCTGCAAACTAGTTCCTTAAAACTTATATAGATGTACTGAGATCAATTCTGGCTGATGAAGATGCTGAGATGTTGGCAAACATTTTTGTAATGCTCCCTGTTAAATTCAGTATGGGGTTTAAGGTCCTGCTCACTACTTGTTAAGCCCTTCATGGACTTATGTCCCTTGATTTAAATGGTCCAATAGGAGTTCTATATTTGAAATTGCTGAGATGTCAACATTCGGGTACTGTCGCACAGCAACGTGTCATAGACATAGGCGGAGCCAGCGAGGGGGAAAAAATCCCGCATCTGTCACTGTTCTGTATGTCCTCAAATTACATTGCATTTTTGTTTCCTAAATACCAGCAAAGGTATTTTGGCAAAATAAACCTAGTAGGACTCGAGTGTGCTTATGTGGTTACAGAGTGGACAAATGATCCAACTGGAGGTATCATTCCTGGACTTCATCATCTATCTCATTGAATCCCCCAGTAAGGAGCCACTTCAACTAGATTATGATCCATAACCATAAAGTAAACTAATGTTAACCAGTGGACCATAATCAATTGCAGAAGCAATGTTAACAATATAACTTTGTGAGCTAGTGATATTAGCTGTTGCTAGCCACAGGTTTTTTGGTAATAAATAAAAGTGCAAATCTGGATTTTAAATCTGTACTATGTATTAAATTAAGCCACACAGAAGAAAATTGCAGTGTTTTTAATATATTACTAAATTTACTCCCAATTTAAAACCTAAAACTGACCAATTCATTTATTACCTATGGAAACTGCCAAAATTTCCCCTTTAAGAAGTTGGATATATTTCAAATGCCTTGGCAAGTGGTTTGTTGTTTCATTTTACTTCCTGTTGGTGAGTTTAAATAATTATCCCAGAGATGATGTGTGTGAGCAATGTCTTTTTCTGCACGTGGGAAAAGCCAACAGTGTGTGGCAATTGGCAATTGACTATTAGCAACTATAGTGGACCGGAGTGCTTTTCACCAATCTGGATTAGAGGGAAGTGAGAGACAGAGGCGGCGGTATTTGTTCAACAGGATTTATAAAAATTGATATTTTATGGCCAAAAGTAGCTGGTAGTTCCTGTAGTTACACTTCAAAATGAGGTAATTAACTACTACAAACACTACCCAAATTTGAATGTAGCAGAACTGCCAGCAAATTGCTGCAAAATGCATTTAAATTACTAGTTTAACCAAATGTAATCTACTCCCCAGCACTGTCTATCAGTGGGATTGTTACAGTAAAGTTGTGTAACTGCAACAAAGTGTCTTTCATTTATTAATAGACACGTGAAGGCTATATCATTGCGCCTACATCTGTCTGTTTAAATAGACTACTTAAATGTGGAAGGTAGAAGGAAGCAATGTTAAATTCAGATCCGTGTTTATTATTTTGCCTTTTCATCTAAATTTAACAGCCATCTAAGCAAGTATTATTTTATGCTTTCACATTGGGGTAGATATTTTGGTTCAATGCTTTTTGAATGTGGGTGAAAAGAAACCCGGTCATGAGGCCTTTAGTTAGAAAAGGTATGGCTTCTTGTGTCACTCACGTTTTAATTTAATTTGTGAGCTATATAACATTAGTTAATGCAGGGACAGATTAAGCCAATCTGAGGCCTGGGGCACAATATTCACAAGGCCACTTACAACACCCCAGAGCCACAGTTTACTCAGTCTAATTTTACCAAATATGTTTTGATCATGAAATTTAATTACCTGAAGCAATGCAAGGTATGTGATATTATCAACAGACATATAGAACATTATTATTGTTAGTATTATTATTATTGTTTTTTTTTTTACTATTAAAAAATATAAAATATTATTTTATTATTAAATGATGTATTATCTAACCGTTAAAGTTACTGTAGTGAGCAGCTTCAGCTCATTCATTGTGCTTTGTATTCAGAGTTTATGCCAGTAACCCGGGCAATGGGCAGCCCTGCCGCAGAGAAGTTGAATGTCCTAATTTCACATCCAAACAATCCACTGATTTAAATTTTAATTAAACTACTTTAGTCACCTCATTTTATGTGTGTTTAAATGTTATATCGTATTCTATACAGTGTGAAAATATCGATCTGTGCTGCTAATTATTTAATGGCTGCCACAGAACACTAGCTTACAAAACCATGTGGGGCATTGGTCAGTAGGCTCATCTTTCACAAATAAATGGAACTGTAAAAATTTGTCGGCCAAGTTTTCATCCAAATCATTGGGATACGCAGCAGCCAGCTGTATGGCTCACTGGCGAGCGTCACTCAGATCAGCAGGGTTCTATTTTGAACAACACCCCAAAAAGATTGCTCACCTGCCTGTAGGCCTGCAGTTGGTGATCTAAACAAGACCATGATCATTCAATGATTACATTGAAGGTCTCGACTCTGAACTTCTGACTTCCCTCGGGGTGACACAGCAGGATCTTTCGAGTCATCAGAAAACACCCCTTTACCTTTTGTGGTACAGTTTATACTGGTACTGTTTAGAAACCTTGTTGACGCTTGTGGTAAATCTCTCGTCGTCTTCAAACTGATCTAGTAGCAAAACTACAGAATTTTCAAAAAGTCCAGTCGTCGGACATTTGTCCTTAAGTCAATGTCATTTTTTTGTAATTGAACACTTGCAATTGAAATCATTGCAAAACAAATCAAATGGGCTTGTTTGACCACCCCAACATATCACTAGTGCTGTCACACAACCACATAACATAACATAATATAATGATGAGAACAGGCCATTCAGCCTAACAATGCTGATGACCTACAGATTAGGTAGAATCTAACACTGTACCAAGCCTAGTCTTGAAAATCCACAGAGTTTCTGCCTCTACTGCATGACCTTGCAGGCTATTCCACACATTGACTACTCTCTGCATGAAAAAATTCTTCCTAATGTCTGTATGGAATTTTCCTTTTGCTTATTTTCGTTTATGTCCACTCGTTCTACTAACAGAACTCAACCTAAAGAATCTCTTGTAGTTTCCTTTGTTGATCCCCTTTATGAATTTGAAAGCCTCAATCAAATCACCCCTAGGTCTTCTATTACTAAGCTTGAAGAGATTAAGCATCCTAAGTCTTTCCTCTTGGCTTTTATATTTCATACCAGGAATCAATTTGGTTGCCTCTATATCTTTCTTGTAGTACGTTCCCCAGAACTGCACACAATACTCTAAGTGTGTTCTAACAAAAGTATTGTTAAGATAAGTTTAACTTCTTTGGATTTATACTCAATACTTTTGTCTATATATCTCAGCATCCTATTGACCTTTTTACTGCTACAGCACAGTGCCTAGAACCTGAAAGGCTTTGATCAACCATTACTCCCAAATCTTTTTCATATTGAGCACATTCCAATTTTGTTCCTCCCATCCTGCCTAATGTTTTTATTTTGCACATGCAGAACCTTACATTTGGCTATATTAAATTTCATTTGCCAGGTTTCTGCCCACTTATGAATTTTAATTAAATTTTCTTGGATGACTTTAGTAGACTCCAAACTATTAGCTGGGCCTCCCAGTTTAATATCATCTGCAAATTTGACTAATGTACTTTCCATGCCCCTGTCAAGGTCATTGATAATATATGAGGAAAAGCAGTGGTCCCGGCACCGCTCCTTGTGGGACTACAGTTCCCTGCTCAGATAATATCCCTCCTCTGAAATACATCCTCTAATTCCTACTGTCTTCATTTTACTAACAAGTCTGTCATGTGGTACCTTATCAAATGCCATTTGAAAATCTAGGTATATAATATCATAGGCCTTGTTATTTCTCCTGTTTCTAAGGACTATTTCCATCAGGGCCTGCTGACTTGTTTATCTTAAGTTGAAGTAATTGATCCAGTACGTCTTTATCCTTTATTTCAATATCTGATAAGACATACTGAGTACTGAATATGTCTTCCATTCTATTAGTAACCTCTTCTCTAGTAAACCTCTCAACAAAACTATTTAAGGCACCAGCAGTCTTAGAAAGCAATGCTCCTTCTTCATTCCTGATGCACTTGATGTCCTCTTTGACTTTCCTTTTCCTGCTACAGTATTGAAAGAAATGTTCAGGATTACTTTTTGCATCATTGGCAATTTGCCTTTCAACGAGTCTTTTGGCTTCTCGTTGTTTTTTTTAACCTCAGTAGGCATATTACAATATTCAGTCTTATTATTCCTAGTGCTGTCATGAGCTTATAAAGTGTTTTTTTCCCCCTCAAACTCTCCCATATGGCTTTGTTCATCCACAGGGGAGACCGCTTCTTCAACTTACCTTTGGAATAAATTTACATTGGGCCTCAAGAATAACGCTTTTGAACCTGGTCCCACTCTTCATTCACAGTCTTGCAGTTAAGAAGTTGCACCCAGTCAATATTACTTAAATTTTCTTGCATCTTGTTGACATTGGCTTTTCTGAAATAAAAAAATTCTGGCCATAGAGGAGGCCTTGTTAATTTACCATAATACTGCAGAATGACCACTTGTCCCAAGTGGCTCAATTATCTCTATGCTACAAATTCTGTCCGGATCATTGTATAGCACCAAATCCAAAATTAATTTCCCTCTTGTACACTGATTGACACATTGTGCAGAAAAAAGGTAATTTATAACATCTAAAAATTCTTCCTCACTTTTCCTTATCCTGTCATCAATTCCGGATTAATAGGAGAGTAATTGAAGTCATCCATAATAACAGTATCACATTCCTGACAAGCTTATTTTATGTCTCTGAAGAGCATGGAGTTCACACTACTGTCTGAAGCTGGTATCCGGTAACACCATTAGGCCCTTTTCATGTTTGTCCAAATATCGCTAGGCATGAGCTTGTCAATTTCTGGAATTTTCTGCACATTTTAATTTTCTTTTACATGGAGAGCTAGACCCCCACTTCTCTTACTGGATCTATCCTTCCTTTGTAGTTTGTACCCCTCTATATTATATTCATCCCCATCCTCCTCCCCAAAACATGTCTCTGTAATCCCAACTATAGCATAGCCCCCAATATTCATAGCAACCTTGACACATCCTCTCTCATTCCCTCACCTCCCGCCATACCAAGCCACCCTTACTACAAGACTACATTAGTATTCACACTATTATAGGAAGCCCTGACAGTTTCTATTCTGGCAGTCTGCGCTTCCCTACCTTTTTCACTTTCTGACGTCCCTGCCTCCCAAGTCCCTAGTTTAAATAATCTTGTGCTACCTTAAGCATACGTTGGCCCAGTGCAACAGTTCCCCTCTAGGTCAGGTGCAGCCCATCACGCTTGTACAGGTCAAACCTGTACCCATCTTTCCTATACCAGGTGTGTAGCCACGTATTAAACCTCCAAATAAAACTCTGCTTCCCTCTGCTTGCACATGGTACCGGTAGTATTGCAGAAAAACTGATACAACACTCTCACACACCGCGACACACCCCTTTCTGAACAGAAGAGTTGGACACAGAGAGATACAAGAATCCGGGAGTTTCCGGTCTTTATTTCACATTTTTTAACGAGCGAGAGACTCAAGTTTCTATAAAACAAACAAAACTGCTTTGCCCTTCACCCTCATGGGATTGGGGTAAAAATAATAAAGAAACACAACAAACTAAAATAATAAAGACAAAATAAGGAAACTACTCACTCTTTCCAACCTTTACCCATGCTGGTTATTGCTCTCTCTCTCTCTCTGCTTTCTCGGTCACGGACCCCTACTGGGAAGAAAGCACACTTTAAATAGCTGGATTAATTACGGATGCCCTCCAGGTGCGTGTTTAACCAGTAGGCATGGTCCTCAGACTGCCCAGAACCTCTCTCATAAACCAAGCCCTGCCACACTCCTCCACAGCCCCCCCTTGGGAGAGGAAATCAGCACAAGCGTTAGCGGACCCTGGCCTATGGATTACGGAAGCGAAATGGCTGGAGAGCCAGATACCACCGGGTAATCCGAGAGTTGGTGTTTTTCATTTTATGCAGCCATGGGAGGGGAGCATGGTCTGAATAGAGGGTAAAGGATGGACCCAGGAGGTAGTACTGGAGTGTCAGTACAGCCCACTTTATCGCAAGACATTCTTTTTCAGTGGTACTGTACCGACTCTCCCTGGGGCTGAGCTTGCGGCTGATATAGATTACCGGTCGCTCCTCCCCATCCGCCTCCTATCCGAGGCATCGGTCATCTAAATAAGCCGCGGCATAAGCAGCATGCGGTCTTAAAAGCCGGTTCATCAGCCGCTGGAAGGTAGCGGGTGCCCCATGCAAACCGAACGGGAGGGTGACAAATTAGTGTAATCCAAACGAAGTGGAGAAAGCCGATTTCTCTTTTGCTCCTGGAGATAAGTGAATCTGCCAGTAGCCCTTGGTTAAATCCAGTGTCGAAAAAAAACAAGCAGTGCCCAACCGATCCAGCAGCTCGTCCACCCGAGGCATCGGATAGGCGTCAAATTTCGAAACTGCGTTTACCTTTCGGTAATCCACGCAGAAACGAACCGACCCATCTGGCTTGGGAACAAGCACAATGGGGCTACACCAATCACTGTGCGATTCCTTAATCACTCCCATCTCTAGCATTTTGCCCAATTCCTCCTGAACTAATTTCTTTTTATGTTCAGGCAGTCTATACGGGCGACTTCTAACCACGGTGCCCAGGAGGATATGTATGTGGTGTTCTGTAAGGTCAGTTCTTCCTGGTAGGGGCGAAAACACATCAGAAAACTCTTGCTGCAACCGAGCTACCTCTGTTTGCTGCTCCGGAGTCAGATGGCTGTCAGTTGGAACTGGACAGGTTTTTCCCAAATTAGGAATTTCCGGTCCCAGCTCATCTGACCTGACTTCGGTTGTCGCAAGCAAAACAGGGTCTACCTCTCTCCACAGTTTTAATGGTAGATCTGACGTGCTCCACCCCTGTCAGAACGAATAACCTCATAGTCTACATCCCCAATTCGCCGTGTGACCTCAAAAGGTCCTTGCCACTGAGCGAGTAATTTTGATGCTGATGATGGGAGTAAAAGTAGGACTTTGTCTCCCGTTTTAAATATTCGCAATTGAACTCCCGTTATATTGCCGTCTCTGCCGTTCCTGCGCCTGGAGCAAATGTTCACGTGCAATTTGTCCTAGTGAGTGTAGCTTTGCTTGCAGGTCCAGTATGTATTGGATTTCATTTTTACTTTGCCTTGGACCCTCCTCCCAAGTTTCTTTTAACAGGTCCAAAATGCCGCGGGGCCTTCGCCCGTACAATAGCTCAAATGGGGAAAACCCCATAGAGGCTTGGGGAACCTCTCTCAGAGCAAATAACGGGGTCAATTAATTTATCCCAATTTCGAATATCAGTGCTGGCGAACTTACAAATCATTGTCTTCAAAGTTCTATTAAACCGCTCCACCAACCCATCAGTTTGAGGGTGGTAAACGCTGGTTCTAATAGATTTGACATCCAACAATTTGTAGAGTTCTTTTAGTGTTTGTGACATGAATGACGTGCCCTGGTCCATGAGAATCTCTTTTGGGATTCCCACTCGGAAGAAAAAGTGAAGTAGCGCCTCCGCAATAGTCTTAGCCGATATATTGTGAAGGGCTACTGCCTCTGGGTATTGTGCTGCATAGTCCACTAGGACTAGCACAAAACGATAAAATCTGGCACTTCGTTCTAATGGTCCCACAAGGTCCATGCTAATTCTTTCGAAGGGGACCTCTATTAAAGGAAGTGGTTGCAACGGAGCTTTTGGAATGGCCACCGGATTTACTTTCTGGCACTCTTGGCACTCCGCACACCACCGACGGACGTCACCCCATATTCCCGGCCAATAAAATCGGACCATTATACGATTGAGTGTTTTATCCTCCCCCAAGTGACCTGCCATCGGATTGTTATGAGCCACCTGAAAAACCATTTTCTGGCAACTTTTTGGACTAAAAGCTGTGTATTTTCCTCCAGAGTATACGGGTCCTGACATACCCGATATAATTTGCCTTTAATTATACATATAATTACCCCTAGTGGGAAGAAAGCACACTCTAAATAGCTGGATTAATTACGGATGCACTCCAGGTGCGTGCGCCTACTTAACCAGTAGGTGTGATCCTCAGACTGCCCCGAACCTCTCCCACAAACCGAGCCCTGCCACAAACATGTCCCAGGACCTTCCAGTAGTGGCATTCTGACTTGAACTGTTGAACAAGGGCAGAATCATCAGTCCCAGTTCCCCTTGACTGCTGCACTGAAGGCTCCATACTTGTTCCTATAGTCTGCGCATTTCTCGTGATCTCCAACACACTGTGGGTACTTCCAGTCATTGAAACTGTTGGCAAAGGCATTATTTTTTGAGAGAAATAATTTGCAAGCAAAATCCTCCATCATGGTGGCACCAAGCTCACCTGCTACATTAGCAGATGACCAGCTACCTGTATCCACCTGCTGTCCATGGTGGCTGTTATTAGCTCATCTGCTTCAGTGGGCCCTCTAGCTTTACAGCTTGTACTCGGTGATAGCATTTCTTATTTGGAGTTTCAGTTTGTGTTTCTTTCTTCTTGAAAAAGATTTTGGCATTTGTTTTGCAATCCCTGTTTCATCTTCCTCCTGTTTTTGCTTTCTTTTTTAAACCCGCCAGCGCATCTCTTGTACTCCTCTGTTTTTTCTATTCTTGCTGTACAATTGACCCGTACGCGAACACTAATACGCGAATCATGATTGATGCTCGAGATCAAATCTATTGGTTCATGTCCTCATTTATTTATTAAATAATTATGGGTAATGTTTAATTTGTTGTTTAGTTGGCATTTGTGTATGTGTTTAAGATTAACTACATTTGTGCTAATACATAAAAAATGAATGTATTTGAAAAAATATGATTGTATGGCTATAGGAGGGGGTTGGCTACTCAACTTTTTATTGTGATGAAATTCCTGAGCCCTCGGGGGCTCTGGGGGCCACAAGCTGACCTTGTAGTTAAACAGACTTACCTCAAAATAGTGATGGAAAAGGTCTTTACTTTTCTGCATTTTGTCTTTGGAATTCACTTCCAAGCCATATAAGATGTGCCGCGGCAATGGCAGCTTAAAAATAAAGGGTCTTAAGGTCTTTACACACCAGGGACGTGACGAATAAACAACACAAAAATGCGAATAAATCGGAGGTAAATTTTGACATGCCTGACTATTCACATCAAGCGCAACGCGATTTTGCGAATAAATTAAGGTTTGTGCCACTGGAAAAAAAAAATGGAATCAACATCAAGCGATGATGACCTGGTGCTCCTTTTACTTAATAAAAAGAGAGGAAAAAAACGAAATACCTGGGGGTATACCCAGTATTGACAAAGAGAGGAGAACTTGATGAGTTCCACTGCGTGGTTCAGGAGCTTAAACCATAGCCGCTTCAGACTCAGTATCTGCTGGGTCCTATTGTAAAATGTCCAGCAGTCTACTGAATCGGGTCTAGGTGCATATATAATGCATAATCCATAAACATACAGCCTAGGCCTACTCGTCGTTTTGTGACAGCAAACAAACTGAAATGACTTTGAAAAAGTTACATTAGTTAACGATGTAACTGGGCAGGTTAGCTTCACATGGGCTAACGTTACATTAGCATAGTTGGAAGTTTAAACAACAACGTTTTACGTAGATTGTTGAAGCTTGGTATACACACACCATCATCATACTGAAGCTCGTTTCTATTCCTCTCCACACATTGTCTTTGAAATCATTGTCTTTGTAGGTCTTTTCCCTTTTATCATACAAAATGGAGTTCTGTGAAACAAAGACAAACGATCCACCATGTTGAATGTTTTGAATGTGACGTTGTCAACAACATGCATTTTGATTGGTCAGATGTGTACATGTTGGAAGTGAAACCTCGTAAAAATCGACCTTGGTCCAAAAAAATAAAAGCCACAATATCGCTCTGCAAAATTCCATTGCAGATGTGAAAGCTTGCATTGACTGGATACAGGTTCGAAAAGTATTATTAACGTGTGAATTAATCGCATGAAAAAAACGCGTCTGGTGTAGGAATGTGACGATATACTGTAAAATTCAAATATGAAATAGTACTATCATAAACGTAACGTAATGCCGTGATAGTAAATCACGTGACAAAAGCTATTTTCATGCGGGGAATGTTTTTCCAAACATTACCCTAATAAAATATCTAAATAACCCATATTAAATAATATACTGGACCTGAATTGAGAGAGGGAAATCTGATCCTAGATCTGTATTTACAGGCAAAGTCATTTACAAACACAGGTCGCATCTTTCCAGCCAATCATTATGCTTGATGCATGATGTGCGTGCCCCCACGGGAGCGAGCAGCGGTTCTCCCGCTCGTTCTTTCTGATGTAAAATGTAAATTAGCTTGTTACCTACAAATTACCAGCGATGTTATTTTTTTTCATTCATGTAAAAAACGAGTTAGAGAAACTAGCTAAATGAGTGCCGAGGAGTCAGGCGAAGGCAGGAGAGAGGCAGAGAAACTCGTCGGAAGAACTGAGGTTGAAGTTGAAGTCACAGACTAGGTAGGGCCAGTTATGCACTGAGAGACTTTTTGGACGTTTTGAAAAGAGACATGCTTTCACAAGAACAAACAAATGTTGATACAGCATATTAGATACATTGACACAGCATAACATTATAATTCTACTGATGACTTAATACAGCTGTTGTTTCCATGCTGATGAATTGTAACGTTACAGCTCTCAATTATAACGATTACATGTTTGATTTAATTGTAGTCTGTAGACCAAGCTTTTTAGTGTGAGTCTCATTCATTTGAGTTGCCTGCTTCCACGCACCGTATGTGGTGCGCAAATGTTTCTCTCCCCTTTGTGGTTGTTGGTATTGCACTCATTGGCTAAAGTATGTCAGTAGGCGTGTCAAACAAGGTTGTTACTTACAATAAATACACTAATTTTTGTGAAATGACATATTTACATCTATGATTTCTCTTTTTTGGCTGTGTACGATATCTTTATAATCCAATAATTTTAAGCCTCCGGTACGATAGTTTAATATTTCCCACCTGGCAACGCTGGCTAGCTAGCTGTTATACAGCTACACGGCATCTCCGTTTGCAGTTCCTTACAACACTTGCGATGTCTGACGCTGATTCTGATACTGACCGTAATGAAGAATTATATCCCAGCAAAAAGCGAACTCGTTCATCCGTGTGGGCTTACTTTGGATTCAGGAAAAAGGATTTTTATTATTTTAAATATACAATTAAAAGGAGTGAACTATTCAGTTGCATTTTTGTTTTATTTTTCAATTAAAATGATTTTAAAAATCTGCAGATCCATAAATAAACGGATCGAGTTGTAAACTTTGATTTTTTTTTTTTTTTTTCCAGCTTAAAACCTGATTCCGTGATATACCGAAAATCGTGATATTGAGTAGTACAATTATCATACCCTGAAATTTTCATACCTTCACATCCCTAGTCTGGTGTGTGAAGACCTTTAAGATGAACAGAACATGAATGTTCATGTAAGCCTGTTCTTACTGCTTTGAAATTTTAGATTTTAATTTTATCGTAATCTTGTTCAAAAGCAATTAGGGCTCAAATGCATTGTATTATTGTCAGACCTATATTTAAAGTATTTTTATATAAAGAAATGATTTGAAATACAGCAATTACAAATACTGAGTATTTAAATTCCAAAATGTATTTTCAGTTCCTTTTAGATATGTCTTATCCTCTTTGCGCACATGCCAAATCTGCCCAATTCTTGCCCATTTAGGGGGTACCGTATTTAAAGCTTTATTACTCCAGATGTGAGCATCACAGAGATTTGAAAAATGTTAATGGTTGGGGCCAGCCCTGAACCCTTCGATATCTCAATATACCGATCGATACAGGTAGTTCTCTCTACAGTAACATTAATTAACTATTCTGTAGCTAGTGCCATCTTGATAGCATTTTATTATGGCAGCGGAATAATTGCACCCTAAATAAATGACAAAAGTCCCAGTATAAGGTGGAATTAAATGTGTCAAAATGATATATTTTCTGAATCATCTTCAGTTCTGCTTGGCTGCTGTGACAGTGATGCCAAGTGACCTGAGTGTGCAGTTGCTGTGTAAAATAAATGCCATCAGAACAATTTAGCATTGTTATTTGCTACCTAAACTTTGCCACACATTCATCATTGTTGCCATGATTGGAGCCTGAAACGTCATTTTTCAAAATCCATTTAAACCATTTACCAGTTAGCTGGGACTTTGAAGTTATAAGGCAGGATTTATGAAGTGTCCTGTGGAAATATTGTCCTAGCTAGGAGTCTGAATTCTGAAAGTTTTAACTTGATCCAACTGCCATAAAAGAGCATGTAAAATTTGGTGCTGTCGGAATCCTGCTCTTTTCCTTGGTGGAAAGTTGGGAACATGTGACCTGAAAAGGTCCCAAAAACAGCCAAAATATCATGTTACAATTCCATATACAGTATATAAGGCATAAACCACGACAGGCTATCCCATTATTGAAAAATAATGTACAGTAGTTACTGGTTTCATTTGACGCATTTGCCTCTGCGGGAGAGGTTCTGCCGGCCAGAGGAAAATACTTTCATGAATCCACAGGGGAACATGCATACATTTCATATGTTGACCATGATAAAAAAGCAGAGAAGAGGGAGAGAAGAGGTAGAGAGGAGAGACGTCGGAGAGGAAGAAGAGATACGCGAATATAGAGAAATGAGAGCAGATAGGAAGATGAGAGAGCTTCTGGAAGTTGACCAGAAGATATATTTTGATGATCTTGGGAGTATAGAAACTGGTCCGAAAACTACCAGTTTCCCCTCTGTTGGTTTGGCTTCCAGAAGTGAGCCTTTCAAAAGAGCTGGTTTGAGAGTTGTGTGTGGCTGGAATACTCAGTTAAGAGAAGTGGTAAAAAGAAACTCACCAGAGACCACAGGGATGCTTTGCCTAAGCACAGGGTACTCAAATTAGAAAAGAGTAAATGGTAAATGGACTGCATTTATATAGCGCTTTTATCCAAAGCGCTTTACAATTGATGCCTCTCATTCGCCAGAGCAATTAGGGGTTAGGTATCTTGCTCAAGGACACTTCGATACGCCCAGGGTGGGGTATGAACCGGCAACCCTCCGACTGCCAGACATTCGATCTTACCTCCTGAGCTATGTCGCCATGTCGCCATGCACAAAGCTTCCATGATATGTTGGAAGGGCTATAAGGCAAGCCTCACTCAAGGTGGTGTTGTTAAGCAGCTACAGGTGGCTAGTGTAGGAGTAACCATGGGGAGAGAGAATATGTTGACCGTATTGTGCCTTTCTGGGTAAGCAGGGATACCAAAACTGGTCAAATTGTTGCACAAGCACCATGCACCTGATTAATGCTCCCCTCATTTCACAGTGAAAAGTGCATGGTGCTCGTGCAACAGTTTGACCAGTTTTTTACACAGCACCATCATGTGCAAAATTTTCATGAGTTGGAGCAGAATTTATGCTGGACATACTGGCGTGCCACCCAGCCACAGAGGAGTTTCTCTCTCTATGGTCCCTGAGACACCTTGCCACATGCTACTGTCAGTGGTGGTTATGGTAGAGGTGGTTCTGGTAGCCCAAATGTTTAGGGCCGGAAAGGAAAAAGAAGCCTATCCTCAGTGTGTTCAGACTCCTGGATTTTTCCATGTTCTCAACTCTGACAGCAGTCTTTCAAGTGCTGTTTACCAATTTTACAGGTGGTCTTTCAGCATCTTGTGTCGGCTGCATAGAGTTGAGGCCAAAAGGTTACGTACACTTAGGCTAAAGATATTCAAACTCAGTTTTTCACAACTCACACACATTTCATGTTACCATACAATCTACTTTGTCTACACGTCAGAGGTAATTTTAAAACAATCGATTAGAGACCTATTTATTTCAGCTTTAATTCACTATATCAATTTACATACACCAAGTTGACTGTCTCTTTAAACAGTCTGGAAGATTCCAGAAATTGATGTAATGACTTTTTATAAGCATCTGATTGGCCAATTGTCTTAATTAGGGGTAAATTTGCACATTTGGCTGTATTTAAGGGCCTACCTTTAGAGCCACTGCCTTTTTGCCCTTGATACCATGGGAAAATCCAAGCAACTCAGCTAAGACCTCCACAAGTCAGATTCCTTCTTAGGAGCAATTTCCAAACAACTGAAGGTACCACGAGCATCTGTACAAGCAATTGTGTGTAATACAATTTGAGTGGCCCAGCCAGAGCCTAGACTTTAACCTGATCGAACATCTCTGGAGAAACTTGAAAATAGCTGTGCAGCAATGCTCCCCATCCATCCTGACAGAGCTTGAGAGGATCTGCAGAGAAGAATGGGAGAAATACCCCAAATACAGGTGTGCCAAGCTTGTAGTGTCATACCCAAGAAGACTCGTGGCTGTAATCGCTGCCAAAGGTGCCTCAACAAAGTACTGAGTAAAGGGTTTGAATACTTATGTAAATATAATATTTCAGTTTTTCATTTTTAATAAATTTGCAAAAATAGCTAAAAACCTGTTTTCACTTTGTCATTATTTGGTATTGTGTGTAGATTGATGAGAATAAAAATGAATTTAATCAATTTTAGAATAAGACCGTAAGATAACAAAATTTGGTAAAAGTGAAGAAGTCTGAATACTTTCCGAAGGCTATGTGTGCATGTATGTATGTGTGTGTGTGTATATATATATATATATATATATAAAATATATACACTCACCGGCCAGTTTATTAGGTACACCTTGCTAGTACCAGTTTGGACCCCTTTTGCCTTCAGAACTGCCTTAATTCTTCGTGGCATAAATTCAACAAGGTCCTGGAAACATTCCTCAGGGATTTTGGTCCATATTCACATGATAGCATCAGGCAGTTGCTGCAGATTTGTTGGCTGCACATCCATGATGCGAATCTCCCATTCCACCACATCCCAAAGGTGCTCTATTGAATTGATATCTGGTGACTGTGGAGGCCATTTGAGTACAGTGAACTCATTGTCATATTTAAAGGAGTACCATGGTGATTTTCACACTTTCTCGGTTTTATGTGCTATTTGCACAAGAGGCATTGAAGAAACACAATGAGCAAAGTATTAAATATGTCCGTTCTGTATTTTTGGAGAAATATGCGTTTTAAATTCATGATCCTATTTTCAACCGGTTGAGGAAGTTGTCGTTTTTCTACGTCACGAATACAGTAACCACTCCTATTTCCACGCCCCGTAAAGAAATCTGACAGGACACACCGTCCTGCTTTTCAGACAATGCAAATATTTGACTAACGTTAGGTTCACTTAAATTAGAGTTCCTTTAGATTATTTCTGATTATATTCATTTAGCTAGCTAGCTAACGTTAGCTAGCTAGGAGGTTTGCTTTCATAAGGCAATGCTATCGATAACGTTAGCTTGCTAGTTTGCTTTTATGAGGACGTTATAGTTGTGCTTTCATCTTAACTTGGCTAGCTAGATAGCAAAAATTATAACTGGATATAAGTCAACGTTCTTACCTTAGCTATCTATCGATACTTGATATACTACTAAGCTAGCTAGCTTGTGAAAATTCAGTCTCCCAAAGAGAGCGCGTATCATGGGGGTAGCTATGGTAACCAGGCACGGTCTGTCAATCATAGCTAACTGACAGTTCTCATTACCACGCCCAGACGGTTCGGGTGAATTTTTATAGTGGGAAATTTAGGCTTAGAAAAATACATTTTAAAGTACATTGAAATGACTGAAGAATAAAAAAATTATGCACATTTGTTTTGTTGTTGCCTGAAGACAACTGGGAAGTGTCACGTTCAACCACCATGGTACTCCTTTAAGAAACCAGTTTGAGATGATTTGAGCTTTGTGACATGGTGCGTTATCCTGCTGGAAGTAGCCATTAGAAGATGGGCACACTGTGGTCATAAAGGGATGGACATGGTCAGCAACAATACTCAGGTAGGCTGTGGCGTTTAAACAATGCTCAATTGGTACTAAGGGGCCCAAAGTGTGCCAAGAAAATATCCCCCACACCATTACACCACCACCAGCCTGAACTGTTAATACAAGGCAGGATGGATCCATGCTTTCATGTTGTTTACGCCAAATTCTGACCCTACCATCTGAATGTCACAGCAGAAATCGAGACTCATCAAACGTTGACAACGTTTTTCCAATCTTCTATTGTCCAATTATGGTGAGCCCGTGCAAATTGTAGCCTCAGTTTCCTGTCCTTAGCTGACAGGAGTGGCACCCGGTGTGGTCTTCTGCTGCTGTAGCCCATCTGCTTCAAGGTTCAACGTGTTGTGTGTCCAGAGATGCTCTTCTGCATACCTCGGTTGTAACGAGTGGTTATTTGAGTTACTGTTGCCTTTCTATCAGCTCAGACCAGTCTGGCCATTCTCCTCTGACCTCTGCCATCAACAAGGCATTTTCACCCAGAGAACTTCCGCTCACTGGATGTTTTCTCTTCTTCGGACCATTCACTGTAAACCCTAGAGAAGGTTGTGGGTGAAAATCCCAGTAGATCAGCAGTTTCTGAAATACTCAAACTAGCCTGTCTGGCACAACAACCATGCCATGTTCAAAGTCACTTAAATCACCTTTCTTCCCCATTCTGATGCTTGGTTTGAACTTCACCAGATCGTCTTGACCACGTCTACATGCCTAAATACATTGTGTTGCTGCCACGTGATTGACTGATTAGATATGTGTTAATGAGCAGTTGAACAGGTGTACCTAATAAAGTGGCTGGTGAGTGTGTGTGTGTGTATATATATATATATATATATATATAGAGTGACAAATTAAAGAAAAAACCAACATGAAGTGTATGGTGTTCAGCCACCACGAGCCACCAGAACAGCTTCAACGCACCTTTGTATAGATTCCATCCGTTTTTGGAACTCTGCTGGAGGGATGGAACACCATTCTTCCAAAAGATATTCCCTCATTAGGTGTTTTCATGACGATGGTGGAGAGTGCTGTCTAACACATTGGTTCAAAAACTTCCTTAGGTGTTCAATTGGGTTGAGATCTGGGGACTGCGAATCCCTCCATTGTGCCCTGTGGATGGGACATTGTCATCCTGGAGGAGACCACTCCCATCAGGATAGAAATGTTTCATCATAGGATAAAGGTGATCGCTCAGAATAACTTTGTATTGATTTGCAAAGACCCTTCCCTCTATGGGGACAAGTGGACCCAAGCCATGCCACAAAAAAAATGCCCCTCCACAGCACAGAAGAGCCAGCAGACCCTTTCACTGTAGGGGTCAAGCCTTCAGGGCTGTACCGTTCTCTTGGAGCACGGCACACATGCATTTGCCCACTTGTCGAGAATATGGTGAAAGATTATTCACCTGACCATATTACATTTTTCCCCACATCTATGTTTACCAGTGCCTATGGTTTTTGCATTCATCTTTGTGATATGGGGTTTGTGCGCTGCAACCCTATGATATAATCCCTCTCTATGCAGTTGTCAATGGTCTGTTCTTTCTGACATGGTTTGAGACATTCTCAGTCACCTGAGGAAGACTTGCTCTTCTGTTTTTTTTTTTTTTGCACGAGTATCACATTCATCAAATATGCGCTTTTGTACAAAATTTCCGACCCCATTTACTGATGTCTTTCGCATAGATCTAAATATAGATGTCACTTTAACCCCTCTGCACACATGCCAAATCTGGCCAATCCTTGCTCATTTAGGGGTAA
Source organism: Anguilla rostrata (assembly GCF_018555375.3). Taxonomy (NCBI): domain Eukaryota; kingdom Metazoa; phylum Chordata; class Actinopteri; order Anguilliformes; family Anguillidae; genus Anguilla; species Anguilla rostrata. The sequence continues at coordinate 26,554,248 of NC_057942.1, read as the reverse complement.
CCTATTTAAAGCTTTATAACTCCAGATGTGTGCACCAGAGACTTTAAAAATGGCTTAAATTAAGCAAGACATTTGTACCATTTACAATGCTAACTTAGATTAGTTTATATTCATAGTTTAGGAGGAAATAAAGTGCCACAAATGCAATTGTTCAGGCAAAAAAGCAAAAATGAATTTTCTCTTTTTTAGTTTGCAATGAAATACTTGGAGATACCATATATACAGCAGGTTAAAATGTATATGTCCTGGATCAAACACTCGTTGATCACACGTTCATAAAATCTAAGGGTAGATATGTAGAACTACTAAAGACCTATGAAGCAAAAACTAAGCAGTGTACCCAGCGTCTCCAAATCCATTCTAAATGTCTAAATTATGCATTGCTGTAAATCGCAACATAATCACGTATTTCACAACAAATCAACGGTTTTAACTCAAGAAACTCACTGCATCATTTTCAAGTGGGAATTACAAGCTTTTTGTCAGTATAGTGGTCTAAAATATTTAGGGGTTCAGAAACATATCCAAAATCTCTCCAAAAATAAATAAAATTCTTTTTGTCCATTACAAAGCATATAAATTGAGCCCCTTATGAATATTTAAGATGAAACATTGATATCAGATTTAAAAAATAACGCAAAAACTCTGTCTCACAATGCGGTACAGTTCCGAAACGTGTAATCATTGTTTTCCTGTATGGGGATGGGACGACATTAAAACAATATTGAACCATCCTCCACGTATTGGGAACAACTCTTTTTTCCAACTCTCACTTCATATCTGGTGCATGAAACACAAAAACTACTAAGCTACCGACGGACGCTTACATTACAGTGTGAAATACCCTCATTATAAAATACCACTAACCTATTTAAAGACACTCAGTTTCAAAAATAACCAAAATATTTGAGCAGTAATACTTACATAGCGATGATGAAATCTTATCTGTGTTCTGTAGTTAGAGACAGAGACTGTAAACCAATGCTACAGTTCTCTCCGCTTCTGTCTTACTCCAGAAAACGATGTCAGCTAGGTCTATCAGCAAACATATGGCTTCGCTATACTCAGAAGTCCTCAATAATACTAATATTTTCCAAGAAATTATGAAAGTCATTGATCACGGTTCGTTGGGTGCAGTTTCTTTTACTACTACCACAGAGTGAATGCGTAAGTGAATGCGCTGATGAGAAAACTTTCGGTTTCACTGAACTGTAAAACGCTATTCCAAAAGAAAAATTACACGTTATACATCTTTAGAAAGCGTATACTGTCACCAACTGAATAAATGAATTGTCAATCAAGCCAAACTGTACTAAAAAGGGTGACAATGCCGTAAACAACACGTGGTATTACGCACAGCTACTTTGGAAGGTACCCAGGCATCACAAATGCATGTATATTTCACAGATTGTCCAAGACAATATATGACCACTCGATCTCGACTCTTCGTCCTGGTGATCACCTGCAAACTTCAATCTGGCTTTTTTATGCCGGTCTTGGAGTAGGGGCTTCTTTCTTGCGCAACAGCCTTTCAGGCTATGGTGATGTAGGATTCTCTTAATGGTGGATGTAGATACTTTGGTACCTGATGCCTCCAACTCCTTCACCAGTTCCTTTGTTATTGTCTTGGGGTTCAGTTGAATGTTTCGGACCAAAGTTTGTTCTGCCCTGGGAGTTAATTTGTGCCTCCTTCCTGAACAATGCAGTGTCTGTCTGGTCCCAAGATTTTTATATTTGCATACAGTTGTTTGTACAGATGCTCGTGGTGCTTTCAGTTGTTTGGAAATTGCTTCTAAGGAAGAACCAGTCTTGTGGAGGTCGACAGTTTTTTTTCTGAGTTGTTTGGATTTTCCCATGGTCTTCCCATGATTGTTTTAAAATTACCTCCGATGTGAACAAAGTAGATTCCTTAATTGACTTGCCAAAATAAATGTATGGTAACATGAAATGTGTGTGTTGTGAAAAACTGAGTTTGAATAGCTTTAGCCAAGGTGTATGTATACCTTTGGCCCCAACTGTATGTACTCCACAGTTTTAGATTTGTAATAAACAGGTCATATGCGTTTAATGTGCAGATTTTTAGCTTTTATTAAAGTATATTTTTATACATTTTGGTTTCACCATGTAGTGTAATAAAAAGCTGAGGGCACACTGAGAGTATTGCAAAAAATGTGTCTTTGTAATGGCAAGCTTTCGGTCAAAGACCTTCGTCAGGGCATCACCATGTAGAAAATAAAGCACTTTTTATACATACCGCAGGTGACATTGGCTGCCACTGTACTAAATTAAATGTGAAAAAAATCTGTATCATTTTGTCTCCCTATACACACACACACACACATATATATATATATTTATGTAAACTAAATAAATTGATCCTTCCAGCAAAGATGCACAATTCACATTGATGAGAGTGATCCAATGCCAGCGATTTAGTGTATGTCCCAAAGCAAGCAGCCAAGCAGATAGATTAAATGGTCCACAGAGAAGCAGTTATGTGCTATATTGACGGGAACATTTTTGATTCAGCCAGAGGGAAGACATGATAGTCAACGGTAATGCAGTCCCAGTAGGATGTGTCCAGTTTTGTTTTTTCTATTGGTGCAAGAGAGGATATCATCAGATACAGTTTAGACCAATTTTCATGGCCTGTATATTTGCATGAGTATTATCTTGGAGTGGTTCCTTTCTTTAGTGAAATATGTTTGTTAAATATGTTTGTTACCTTAGAAGTAAAATGTATGTCTTTCTCGCCATCTTAACTCAGCTGTTTTTTTTTTTGTTTTTTTGTTTTGTTTTTTTGTTGAAATTTTTAAGACTCCTTTCATGGCACAGTGATGCAAAAAGGTTGAGAGAACCTGCTCTAGATAGCGGTCATCGTTGATATTTAAGATATAACTTTTTCTCCTGGATTTCTATTGTCTTTTATACTGTGAACTCAATGCTTGCAAAAGCTAGGAAATAAATTATTTAACAAAGTGAATGGTTTGCAGGGAGGTCTGACATAAGCTTTGTTAAGGCATCTCTGATTTGGGAAATGTGAGAATGACAGTTTGTCTTTTATCATACACACACAGATTCACTATCTTCACCTATCCTGTATCCCAGTGCCTTGCTGTTCCTACCTTGAAATATAGCCAGCAATCTTTATCTGTAAATGCAAGCATGTTCAATACCAATCACCACCATCTTTCAACAAGCTGGCTGCTAGTTGTTTACATTTACATCTGTTCCTATATAATTGCAATCTTAACTTGCCTTCATTTTGCCGTTTTCACCAGCTGACCTCCAATCAAAGGGTAATTACACCCTAGATCACTTTAAAAATCTGTAAATGTGTTTATATGCCTACTTTAAAATTACATTATAATCCATGCTGTTATTTGAACATTTTTTAAAATAATATCATTCGCTGCTGGCCTCTAATGTTTGAAAAATGCTTTCTGCATTCCTCTCTGGCCCCGCCCCAATTGTGATGTCAGAGTACCTCTTTGGAGGTACTACGGCATCATGTACTGTAGATGTCAATCTAGACATTGAGTGGGAAAATTGTTGACGCCCATTTGTCTGTTTACTTTTTAAACTCAGATTTTCAAATTTTCACTTGTTTTATAGCCAGCTATTAGACTGAGTCTTTCGTTATTTTCCAGCTTGTATTTTATGACGTTTTCGTTGTTATTTCTGTCATTTTAGTTTGCGATAGTGAGAGTTAGTCACAGATGTCAGTTAATTTATATAGTGTTTGATAATAATGCAGTTGTTAGTACATTTTTGAGAACATTTGAGGTGAGAAATAGTGCATGTAAATACTGAATTTTGATTGATATTTGATCTGCAACACCTAATTTTACCGTTTGATCCATGTTTCATGAGGCAGGCTCACCTGTGCTATATCTATTCATTTGCATATACGATACATTATGCAAATGAGATGGACACATGTACTCCACTGCCCCAGGTTGTATTTTTCAAAATTGTGTTGTAGGCGGAACTGGGGTGAAACAGTGAGTGTATTTGCTCTTTAAGGATACTAAACAGTGCATTTCTGACAATGAAAAAGTACATTTTATGTGGTTCATTGAGGCTTGAGGTAAATAAAGGACCCTAATGACCACAGAAATGACTCTAACTTGGACTTCAGTCCACGTGGCCAAAACTGGGCATCGTTTTTGAAGTTCACTTCCTGGTCTTGTTGAGAGACATTGCTCACTAGTGGCAGTGTGCTTGGCTCCAGTATAGGAGTTTCAGCCACCCATTTCAATGGAAGTCATTGGTAACAATACGGTCAAATACAAAGTCAATCATTTTTTTCCCCCACAAGAAAATGTAGTCGCAATAGCTTTTTTTTTTCTTGATTAATGTCTCCCCATGTGCCTTATGTGCCTTGTTAAGTTATTGCAGTTATTGAACATTTTAATATTTTGTGGACAAATTAGGGACAGTTTGTCTCATGGCCAAGTAACTGTATCTCACGTGCTTAGTGGACGAAACGTACTTGACCGGACTTCATGCCAATATAAGGGTCCCCTCTTTTCCCTACTGCACAGTCACTGGCTCCAATTTGTACAACATGGTGGCCCCCGAAAACAAAATGCTTTTTACCAAGCCCATGGAGAGTCTATGGGTGATGTCACAGTGCCTTGATCCATAGTTTTTCTACAGTCTATACTTAAGTCCAAAGCTGTATATTTTAACAACAAAAAAATAAAAATTTCAATGCTTAAAAAGTAATCTGCTGAAATCAGTCTGCATTCAAAATTGTTTTTTTATAAAAATGATGGGAAGTTACAACAAACACATTTACCCATGTATCTCACAGAAAGTATGAGTACTCTTCCAAAGCAGTGATGTCGCTTGCATGTTTCCTTTCATGCATTCAGATAACTTTGCCCTGCTCTGTTTCTTTTGCAGGACTCAATAAAAGTTCATGGCATCATATTAGTGTTTTTATTCCGTAAAATAATAATAATGGTAAGTAGCTTGTTTCAGCTGAAGGTTATTGAAAGCTTTTCAATACCAGTCTCAGGGTCCAAAATTAACTTTTTGGCTTACCTGCCAAGGTGGCTGGTAGATGAAACAATTTACCGGCCAGACAGATTTTTTACTAGCCAAAAATAATAAATTGCTTTTTACTATTGCAAGTTGCTATTATTACTTTTTAGCATGTCATCTTGGTCTCATATGCGATTCTCAATCAATATTATAGTAGTGTGCAGTTATAATAGTAGTTACATTAACTGTATGCAGAAATATTAATTCAACTGTTTCAACACTAAAGTGTAACACATTTGAATTAAAGACGAATACCACTGAATTTATTAAGTGCAAGAAGGATCATTTATTAAGGAGTTTGAGAATATAACAATCATATCAAATTTGCCAAATCAAGACTTAAGTTTATTGTCGCTAGAGGCTACAGCCAGCAGTACTCTTAAATTTTACCAACCAAAGAGCACGTTCTTCACCATGTAAACTCTGTTTCATTGTTTATGTTTCACTGACATTTAACGTTATAGTCGAGGACATTGTTTTTGTCCATATGGTTAGTTTAAAATGTAGTGCCAGAAGACAACCATAACAATCTTTTTTTCTTATTCACCTTTATTTCAAAATTTGATGCTGAAAACATAGTTTAAAACTGTCTAATGACATGGTTGTTATGATATGCTGAACGCGAGTAGCTAACGTTATATGATAGCTACATTAAGCTATGATAGAATGATTAAACTTTAAAACTTAAACTTAAAGATTAAACTTTAGCTAGCTGGCTCATTATTGTTAACTTAGCTAACATTAGCTATGTAACCGAACGTTAACATTAGCTAACTTGTCATTAGTGGTCTCTTCGGCCTGAAGTTCACCTGTTTTCTTTCTCTTTCCTGGGGGCTCCACTCCACTGGGTTTGATTCAATTGCACGGATGACAACAAGTACCTCACATTCTGTAACAAAAAATCATGCGGTTTGATGACTGACGTAATTACGTACTATGCACGACACACGCACCACGGCAGATCTAGCAGATTGAAGTGACAGCGAACCAGCAGCTTTCTCCAGCGCGTGTAGGAAATTCATTTTTTTCTACCGGCTAGAGTGGTGGGTGGTCGCCATAATTTACTCGCCAAAGACTAAATTTACCTGCATTTGGCGACTGGCGAGTGTTAATTTTGGACCCTGACCATTCTATTGTTTTATGGTATTGCTTTAAGAGACACTTCAAGCTGATGTCCCTACACCATCTGCTGGAAGGTAACATTACAATGGATGTTAAAACAGATCACTGGTGGTAACAGAACTGTTTAATGTTACAGCTTACATTTAATGTTTCTGCACTTTCCACAAAGGTCTTGAACTTTCTTTTTATATAGCTAGCGCTTACTTTGTGTTATATTATATATTTCATACCATCAGTAGATAGTTGCTCTATCTTCATACAGGATCAATGCTATTTTTTTGAATGATAAAGATATTTGAAATAACAGCATTGTCAAGTTGCTGTAAAAATTATTTAAAGTATTAACCCCTTCGTGCAAATGCCAAATCTGGCCAATCCTTGCCCATTTAGGGGGTACCCTATTTAAAGGGTAACTTCATAACTCAGATGTGAGCATCACAGAGACTTGAAAATGGCTTAAATTAAGCAGGACATTTGTACCATTTTAAATACTAGATTAAAGTGCCACAAATGCAATTGTCTCGGCAAAAAATCGATAATTTATTTGATCTTTTTTGTTTGCAATGAAATACTAAGATATCCCATATATAAAACACGTCTTGGATCAAAAACTCCTTGACCACAAATGCGTAAAACCTAAGGGTGGATATGCAGAACTACTAAAGATCTATGAAGCAAAAAGTAAGCAAGTGTACCCAGTGTCTCCAAATCTATCCAAAATGTCTAAATTATGCATCGCTATAAATCACAACATAATCAGGTAGTTCACTACAAATCAACTGTTCTGACTCAAGAACCTCACTTCTGCATCATTTTCAATTACAAGCTTTCTGTCAGTACAGTGGTCTAGGGGTCCAGATTTTATCCAAAATCTCTTCAAATATGAATAAAATGTTTTTTGTCCATTATTAAGCATATAAATGTGGTTTAAGGTTGATATCAGATTTTAAAATAATGGAAAATCATTATCACACAATGTGGTACAGTACCTCAATGTTTAATTATTAACTCTCGTATGTTGTTCTGTACATGCTGTGTTTTCTTGTATGGGGATGGGATGACATTGAAACAATATTCAACTGTCCACCATGTTTTGGCAATGTTCTAGCTCACATCACATCCGGTGCATGAAACACAAACACTGCTGAAGCTACCAACGAACGCTTAAGTTACAGTGTGAAATATCCTCATACAATACCAATGTAAGGAAAAAAGGACGTCTCTCGAACGTGATGAAAATGTGTTATTTTCGATACCGGCAGTGACAAAGCGCACAAATGACGCTTAGGATTCAGCAGAGTCCGACTGAATCACAAACCTTTCCCGTGGCTGCTTCTTATTTGTTTTCCAAGCTTTGATCAGGAGTGTTGAATACACATACTAGGAAGGATGTAGTCAGTTTTGTGACACCTATCATTTAGGCCGTAGTGTATTGGCCGTCCTGCTGTGATTGTATTAGCATGTGTGTTGACTCGGGTGGTTCCCAATCTCTCACTCCCGGTCGCTATTCTACCATTGTACCAACTGTATTGTAATAATGATAAGATCAAGGGAATGTGTAGCCAGCAGACATATTGGCATCAGAGACAGATTTCTTACACCACTAACCTATTTAAAGTCTCAGTTTCAAAAATAACGTATATAACCGAAATATTTTGAGAAGTAATACTTACGTAGCGATGGTGATATGATATCTGTGCTCAGTAGACAGAAACAGAAAATCAGTACTGTCATTCTCCTGTTCTGACTTACTCCAGAAAACTTTGTCAGCTACGTCGATCAGCAAACATATGGCTTAGCTATGCTCAGAAGTCCTCAATAATAATAATATTTTACAAAATAAGACGAAATAACGTTTTGCCGGATCTTTTACTGCTACCACAGAGTGAATGCGTAAGGCGGCGATGATGATTCACAACTTTAAAGTAAAATTTGACATGTTATACATTGTTAGAAAGCTTATACTGTCACCTATTGGATAGATTAATTGTCAATCAAGCCGGATTGTATGACAAAGGGCGACAACACCGTAAACAGCTTGTGTGGTTTTACGCACAGCTATTTTGGAAGGTACCCAGGCATAAAAAATGAGCGTATATTCCACAAACTGATTGTTCAAGAAAATATATGACCACTCAGTGTCAGAAGGGACATCTCTACTCGTAAAAGCAAAAAAAGGTTCTATATTTCTTCCATATTTAGTACCAGATATTGACAGTAGAATTACATGGTATAATTTTTGAAAAATTTGTCTTGTTTATTTTGTTATTCAGTGAGCAGTGTTTTCACAGCTGTATTAGCATATTTAGGGCTATTGTTGGGTTTATCTTGTTGCTATGACAAAATATGATTTTTATTGGTGAAAGAATATTCTTTGAATGCCCTGATAGACACAATTGTCCAGTGCATCATGGGCAGATGAGACTGCAAGGAGGGGGTTTCAAAACTCTGTATTTGACTAAATTGTTGTATATCGTCTACTAATGAAACTAGAACACAGAGTTTCTGTTTTGAACTCATAGTTTGGTTGCAGGAGCAATGAATGTCTGAGTTGAGCAATCTAGGCATGCTGTGATGCCGACCACTAGGGGGATTGCGCGAAGGGGTTAATGCTTATACCTGTACTGACATCAAGACTGACTTCACTTTTTTTTTTTTGGGTTAATCTCAGGCTATAATTGTGGTTGGGTACCTAGATATTCTTTTGTTTATGGTACTAATATATTGTATTTTGTGTAAATGTTTTTGTTGCAATTAATCCCATGGTTGGAGATGGTTACATTATAATTCAAATCTTAAATTATTGATCTCAATCTGTAGCATATTTGCCACTTTCACTTTTCAGCCGCTAGTGGCAAATATGCTACAGATGTAAATTTTGATCTTTCTCTCTATAGTGTTGCAGTCAAGGAACTACAAGATTGAGAGGCTTCAGTGTCTGCAGATGAAGCATTGATTGTGTTTGCATCCAGCTTGATTATTTGTTTTATATGTTGTTAACTAATTGTGTTCAAATTACTGCTTCTGGTAGTAGGACGTGGTATTTGTACAAGAAGCTAGATGCTGTTAAGGTACAATTTCATGTTAGTTCATCCTTGATTAACTTGCTGTCTTTTTTGTCATGTCATTCTTCTAGATGGACAGGAAGATTCAGAGAAGTGCCCTCATCAGGACTCCGAGAGCTCTGATGCTTCTTTTGGGGAACTTTCTGATGGAGGCGATCTTAAGTCCCAGCATAAGGCTGAAGAGGGCAGTATAGGGGTGTTTACCTGTAGTGGCAGTGGAGGGCCATCTGCAGGAGCCAGCAAACTCAAAGTTGACCCTGAGAAGAAGCACCCATGCACCGACTGTGGCCAGGCTTTTCGCTCCAAGTCCTACCTCAACAAACATGTGCAGCGGGTGCACAGTGGCGGAGCTCAGAAAGGGCTGACTGTGACAGGTACCACCTTGGGAGAGCTAGCCCCCTCCCTGGGTTCCCCATTCTCTCCTCAACAGAACATGTCATTACTAGAGTCTTTTGGGTTTCAGATTGTCCAGTCAGCTTTTGCATCCTCTCTAGCAGACTCTGAAGCTGGCCACAGTAGCATGAGTATGGGCAGCAAATAAGCAAGGACTGGGTGCATGCCATCCTGACATCTCTCCCAAGACTCTGATGTCTGATGTCTGATGTCCATAACCTCTCATTTCCTTGTTTATACCTCTGCCTGCCCCCACTCTATTATATCCTCATTTCTCAAACCTATGGCTCATGGACTGTGTGGCTATTGAACATTTTGTACTATTTCCAAGCTGGAGAGAAAAATGTACATAGATACATTTATATATTTTCTTTTTAATTTAAACGTTTGGTTTCATTTATAGGGACTAAGTACTGGTTAAAAAATAATCCTTCCCATCCTGATAAAATATACAACATACGGACAAACAGAGCTCCAATTACACTGACACATGCAGCCATGCAACCAAACTATAGATGGGTCTGTCCTCTGGAATAAGCTACATTTCCATTAGCTTTGTTTTATGCAGCTTTTCAGTGTCACAGTTTTGGCGACTAGCTCCCTAGGAAACGAGTGTTGTGCACAAAAACATTGACTTCATAAAGAGGTTTGGGATATGGAAACAACGTTGAAAAGTTCTTTGAAAGTAATTTTGAAAGGCTTGTTTTGGTGGATGTATTGGGCACAAGTAAAAACCATTGTTGTTGTCAATCCAATTCACTTTTATATTCTAATGGAAATGTAGCAATTATTGTAAATGTTAGAATTTTATTGCTCCTGAATTGAATGTACACATTTTAAAGGCCATGAAAATCGTGCCACAAAATGAGTACACAATAAGTGTCTATATTAACTTGAAGTAATTAAGCTGTACTTTAAATTAAGTCTCCACAGATACATCCATCCTGTAAGTGCATATCTGTTATTTAATGTCCTCAACAAACATGGCAAATGGGGATGTATGGAATTAAATGGAACCAAGCTATTTAATCTGCCCAGATTGACATCTCCGACATATTTAGCCGAGTCTAAATCTTCAAGAACACCATTAGTTGAATTGCTAATGTAGGCTTCATTCAGAGCTTTGTTCATTTCGTGTACTGTATCCTCAAAAAAAATTCCTGAATCTTAAAGAGGTGTAATTAAAACAAAAAGTTGTCTTGCAGAAGGGGTTAAAAACCAGAGAAATGTAGCCAAATGGAGAAAGGTATATCTGAACTTTCTAAAGTTTGGTCATGACATAATATTCTTCATTCAGATGTACATAAACTTTAATTGGTAATCAGTTCTGATTTTGCTTAGGGACAAATTTACAAGCTTCATTGTTAGAGGCCATGAAATGTATTTGTGAATCCCCCCTCACCGCCGCCTGCAATGAGGATTAATCAAGATTTGTTTTGTAAATGAGTGTAGCAGTGGAAATGGCTTTCTTAATCCTACTTTGTGTTATAGGTCTCCTGATGACAGTGTGAGAGACAGATGGTGTAAATGGTGTGTGTATATGCATTTTTTTGCAGAATGTAATTAATTTAACCAGATTTAAGATTTAAGTAGTTTTTATTTGGCAAATTACTATATTAGGTCTATACATTCCTTGTTAATTTATGGAATTATAAAGTTGTCATATTTACACCAACACATGCACCCACAGTATTTTATGTATATCACTGTTTATCATATACATTGTACATATACAGAATTTTTACTCCATATCTTCAAAGGAAAGAAGAGTCAGGGAATTTTTATTTTGGAACAGAAGGGGTTTAATTTCCTCCCCTGCCTTTCTCTCTCCTTGTTTTCTTTTTAGTTTTGATGATGGGTGTAAAACACTGGATTTATAAATTATCATTGTTTGCAATTTGGTCAGCAACCAGCAGAGAGACTTCCAGTACTGCAAGCAGAGAGAACCCATACTTTCTCAAAAATGGTTGCTTTTAGGCTAATAATGTGTATCGGCTAAAATGTAATTGTTCCCAGCCGGATCCTGCGTGAAGTTCAGGTTCTCTCCATCCACTGAGGTGTTTCAAGGGATAGAGACCATGAAAGTATTAAAAGCATATTGGGGCCTGTGTATAGCAATTTGACTGTGGCCATGTGTCTTTATTACTTTGGCATTGGTTTACAGGAAATTCCAGTGATTGCATGAAATAAATGTATGTAGTGATTAATTTAGTAATATTTTTGTTGCAAAGTGCCTTCCAAATACTGATTACACAGCGCAGTGGATTAAAAAGTCTGGGGGAAAGACCAGATTATCTAAATTGTATGACAAATGTGCTCACTATTTAAATAAACACTTTTTGTATAGAGACATGCACACAGAACCAATATGTACATTTGGAAATATATATTACCTTACAGCTATTTTTTCCCCCAAGGTAGTTCCTTGATGACAAGTTAGTCTTTCTTGTTTTTTTGGTATATGTTTCAATACAAGCATACTTTTTTCTATAGATGTTGGTTTTTGTACACTGTTTTTGAGTCTGTAGTCTCTGGCTATTTGCTGCAGAGATTAAATAAAGATCTGTTCATCTGAAATGGTTCCTTTGTTTTTTTTTTTAATTTTATTTATGTAGAATAATATAGTTTCTAATTCTTGTGTAAATTTACACATTGTACTTTGGTTTAATACCTTGGTGTCATGTATCACTCCTATATGAATTTTCCTGGTAATGGTGGCTTGTCGCAGGCCAAGAGCCTTTGCAAATATGTCCCCAAAGTTCTGTACTTGGCCCCCTCCTGTTTCCCTTTATATGCAGTCCCTTGGGTCTGTCATCTCCTCCCAGATTTTTGTAAAATTTCTTTGCCGATGATGCTCAGCCTTTCCTCTCATTACGTGCAGCTGACACTCAAGTCTCACTTCGCATCTCAGCTTTCCTGAAGGACATCTTGTGCTGGATGGAGGACCATCCTCTTAAACTCAACATGTCTAAAGCTGATGTGCTGTACATTCTCTTCCAAGTCCTCAGGGAATGATGGCATAAAAAATCATGTGAAGCACCTTGTCGATTCTGAGATACAGTATCTGCCATTATAGAAAGGAAATGCCTGGGGCTTGAGTGGCTGGACCCCCCTTAGGCAAAATGTTCTGCTGTGGCAGCCATTTTTGAGGAAGGTTGTACCCCCACAATGCCATCGTCTTCCTTATATGGCAGAAATTCTAGTGCAGATCAGTGCTTCCTGGAATTGCACTTTGTCAGCTCAAGCCTCTTGTAGGGGTTTTACTGAGCACATGTATATGGCTGGTGCAACCTCCCAGGGAGCCAGTGTGCTACACACTTATTGGTTTTGCTGGTCACTTGAGCCGCGTTTCCACAGCAGGGACTTTACCCCGAAACTAGGAACCTTTTGAGGAACTCAGTGCGTTTCGACCGCAGGAAGTTCCGGGGACTTTATTTTACCCCCAAAAAAGTCCCTGTTCGGGGGGTAGTACTATCCAAAAGTACCGGAACTTTTGGGGTGGGGCGCAAGCGCTGAAAATTTCTAATTGGTCAACTAGGCTACTCGCAGTGTTTTATTTCAACCGCTATTTTTAAAAATCTGCAGCCGCAAACCGATTTATTTTCATAATAACTTGAAATCAAACTTGTATGTTATGCGGCGCAGTAGCCTACTTTTGGTTATAGCCTGCCAACATCTTGGAATTATAATGTGTGCTCTTCTCTTGTTTTCTTGCTTTAGTATTCGTTTTATAAAATGTTAAGCATTCGTGCTGGGACAGCATATTACGTACCAAAACATTCAAACGTTTTAATTCGGTTGCTGAGTATTTTCTTCCGGATTTTCAGTGTTAGCCCGTTGTAATTGACTCAAAACGTTTGATACAGTTATGTGAGGTATGCGGTAGTTCTGCGTAATTTACAAATTGTTTACGATGTGTGCATGTTTTCTGCTGTTGTTGCCAGTTATTTGTGGAATGTGAATGCATTCTGTCGCCTCGGATGTCAAGACATGAAAGTGAATGTTCGCATAAAAACATAATGAATGTGTTTGAGAGGATATATAAAACCGTTACAATCTGACTATTGGCCTGTTATATCCTATTTGTTGCATAACAACGGTCCAAGTCCAACTACCAACTACAGTTTTGCTTGACAATGGTAAAATATGCCCAAACGGCCGCGGAAGAATATTTCAATTTCAGGTGATTAAATCAATAAAAATCAATAAATACAAAAGTAACCATATATAGTCATTGTTGGTAACCCGTTGTATATAAGTGGAATAAACCCCTCTGGGCTGTCCCGGTTATTAGAAAATAATGTAGGCTACTTCGGTGGTAGTATGGGGTTACAGAAGAAATCGTGGACCGACGACAACGTCGCTTTTTCATACGTCAGTGGGCTAATTTGCCTAATCTTCGCGGGACTTTAGACCGCGGTGGAAACGCAGACAACAATGGGCTGGAACCTTTTAGTTCCTTGCGAAGTAGTTCGGATAAGTTCGGTACTTGGGAGGCTATACGCTATGGACCTTTCTAGCAGCAAAAATACACAGGGGAGCTAAAATGGCCCTAGGACTGATTTCTAATGCCTGTCTATAGGCAATGCTATGGGTGCCTCTGTTGCAACACACATCCTCTTCTGGCTGAACCAAGCTTGCACTCCAGCAGTGGACTTGGGCATTCTCTTAGACATATCATATCGCCCACAAATATCTTGGCGTGTAGTGGATTTTAAAGAAATTATAGAACATTTTGCATAGTGTAGTCCCTCTATCAGGGCCGGATCATGGTCCCGTGAGGCCCCTAGGCACATGTCTTTTGGAGGCCCCCCCCCCCCCCCAACAACAATATTAAATGATAAGCACTAAACAGTGCGCTAGTGTGTAACAAAACCACAATGTGCATTTATCACACTTGTTCATTTGGGCTAGCTAATAAGCTCTCAATAAGGTTTTTATTCCCACGGCCACAGCATCCCATGTTTTGAACTAATAGCATTAATAGTTAGCTAGCTAGTAGCTTTGATTTAAGCATCATGACTATGGCATGCTGTTTTAACATTTATTCAACCCACTGTAGCTAGCTACCCCGTTATCTTACACCCCTTTCACACAGATGACCCGCGAACAAATGCCACCTAACTAACTAGTTAAATTATGTGCCACCTAACTAGTTAGACAGCTGAGATTTAGGCCGATAGCTAGTTAACTAGCTGGCTTTTTAGTGCAGCTAATTTGGTTGTAAGGGCAGCTAGCTGGCAAACTAGCTAACTCAGTGGCATAGGTTTTGTTTGAACATTGGGGGCACAGATTAAGCAGGGGGTCAGGAAATTTTCAGCATCAAACACTTAATTTCCTGCATTCTGGTGAATTTTTATGCACCGATTAGTGCCTTTTCTGCATGAATTTATGGTGGAAATGCTTCTTTCATGTTTTTATTGGGGGGGACAAATGCATGTGTTCTAAATATTGAGGGGGACGTATTCCCCTGTGTCTGCCGCGACATCTACACCTATGAGCTAACTAATTTCTGTTAACAAGCAGAATCATATGGGCAGCTATCTAAAATAAAGGGATAGCTAGTTACGGTCAGTCAAATAACAAACAACTTAATATGACAGCCTTCAAACTGGCTCAGTTGTACAGCACTGTACTCTCCGAGAGGCTCTCGTTTCAAGCATGCACTGTATGTACCAGTGGGCCCAGGTGTTATGCTCGATGTATGCACCGAGGGGCCTGGGGGCCCTAGTGGTCAGCTCTTGCTTTAAGCGTGGAGGGGCCCAGGGACCCTCACACTTTAGGTGACATGGGGCCCTAGTGGTCAGATCACGCTTTAAGCTCCAGGGGCCTAGGGGCCCTAGTGGTCAGCTCACTCTTTAAACGCCAAGGGGCCTGGGGGCCCTCACACTGTGAGCGCTGAGGGGCCTAGGGGCCCTCACACTGTAAGCGATGAGGGGCCCAGGGTCCCTAGTGGTCAGCTTACATTTTAAACACCAAGGGGTCTGGGGGCCCTCACATTGTAAGCGCTGAGGGGTCTGGGGGGCCCTAGTGATTAGCTCACGCTATAAGCATCCAGGGGCCTAGTGGTCAGCTTGCGCTGTGCGCACTGAGGACCCTGGCGTTCAACTTCCTTCGGAAGTCTTAGGCCACGCACCGCTCGCGGCCTGAGGCTTGGAGGCCCCTTGGCAGTCCGAGGCCCCGGGGCACTGGCCCCACTGGCCCGGTCCATAATCCAGCCATGCCCTCTATGGTCCCAAGTAGCAGGTGTGCGTCTCTTTAACTGCCACCAGGCTCAAGATTCCAGGATGAATTCAAGAAACTGTATACTTGGCTCCATATGATATGGGAATGCCCCAAGGTAATGGACTTTTGGTCAATGGCTTTTTAAACACTTTTGCACACACATTCCTTTGCTACCACTTGATATTAAATGATAGTATGTCCTTCCTTATCCCAGAGGATATAGTTTGCTGTCCTCACAGCTGCCAAAAATGATTGCATGTAGATGGATTCCACCACACACTTTGTCCAAGCATGATGATAGTGTTGTTGGATGGGTGGGGTTAGGGGTGTGGGTGAGGTGGGCAGAGGGATCAAATTTTATTTCCACTCCCTTTTAGTTATTGTCAACAACCTTAAAACTTTTGTCATTCTTATGCCCCTTTGTAGTATCTTGTGTGTGTGTATGTGTGTGCAGGATTGGCCTTAGACTTAGTGAAGTTGCCTATAAATACCCTGTTTTGTTTGTGTAGGAAAATAATAAAAGACAGTCCTATGTGCACCTTTGAGGGATTTTTAATCTAGTTGAGCAAACTGGGTCCTACCTCATAAGTATGATTTGAGGGTCTTGTCACTGTAGTCCAATACAGCTCTGAGGTCTGTCCAATAGGATCTCATGACCAACGGCGTCAAAGCTGCACTTAGGTCAATTAGCACTAGTATAGCTTCAGTGTTGCAGTTTGAAGACAGAATGAGAATATTTGCAGCCTTTACAAGTGCAGTTTTAGTCTTGAACTGGAAGGTTTCAACTAAGATAGGCAACAAGTGGCTTAACAATAACATTTTTAAGCATTTAAAAAAAAATTTATAAGAAGATTTGAGATGGTTATGCAGTTTTTTCATATCACCAAGATCAAGAACAGGCTTTGTAACCCCTTTGGCGTGGATGCCCAAATCTGTCTAATCCATGTCCATTTAGGGTGTGCCCTATTTAAAGCTTTATAACTCTGGGTGTGAGCATCACAGAGACAATGGCTTAAATGAAGCAAGACATTTGTACCATTTACAATAACTTACATTAGTTTATGTTAATAAATTAGGTAGAAATAATGTGCCACAAATGCAATTATCTTGGTGAAAAATGAAGTTGTTCTTTTTTAGTTTGTAATGAAATACTGTGGGATTCCATATATAAAGCAGGTAAAACCATACATGTCCTGGTTCATAAACTCCTTGCCCACAAGTGTGCGAAATCTGAGGATAATATGCAGATATACTAAAGAACTTCGTAGCAAATATTAAGCAGTGTATACTGGTGTCCCTTAGTGTCTCCAAATCTTTCCAAAATGTCTTAAGTTGGTGTAAATCACAACATAATCTTGTATATTTTGACTCAAGAAACTCACTTATGTATAATTTTCAAGGGAATTGTTGTCTTTTGATCAGGACAGGTCTAAAATATCTGGGGGTCCAAAAACATATCGAAAATCTCTCCAAAAATGAATAATATTATTTTTGTCTATTGTAAAGCATATGAGTTTGCCCCTTAAAATGGTTTAAACTGAAACATTGAAAAACAATGCAAAAACATTGTGGCCCCTACCTAAATGTGTAATCATCAACTCTTCTGTTTTTCTGTACTTTACAGTATGTAATGTTTTGTTGTATGGGGATGGGACGACATTAAAACAATATTGCATGTAACCAAAATATTTTGAACTGTCATAGTTTATTGAGGATGAAATCTTATTTGTGTTCTTAGGCATTCTTCTCCTCCAGGTCTAGGTCTACCAGCAACATAGCCACGCTCAGAAGATTAAATCTCGTCAGGTGCATGTTTTTTACTGCTATTGCAGACGCTGAATGTGTAACTTGGCAATGATGAAACAAAACCTTTAGTTATTCTGGATAAATCGCTATTCCAAAAGTAAAATTAGACATGCCATACAT
Organism: Anguilla rostrata; assembly: GCF_018555375.3. Classification (NCBI taxonomy): domain Eukaryota; kingdom Metazoa; phylum Chordata; class Actinopteri; order Anguilliformes; family Anguillidae; genus Anguilla; species Anguilla rostrata. The sequence goes on along the minus strand of NC_057942.1, from coordinate 26,536,465 downwards.
TGTTGGAAACCTTATATGGTCACCTACTGGGTAAAATAATTTACTATCAAGCCAGAATGTATTAAAAAGGCAGACAATGCCGTGAACAGCATGTGTGGTTTTACGCACAGCTGTCTCGGAAGGTACCCAGGTGTCACAAATATGTATATTTCACAAATGGATTGTCCAAGACCATCTTGAAAGGGACATCTCTACATAAAACCAATGTTAAGGTTGTATGTTAATTCCATATTTAGTTGCAGATTTTGATAGTAGAATGACCTGGTACAGTTCATCTTGTTTTTCACAGCTGTACCTCTCCAAACCTAATGGGATAGTACAAATATAAGATGATGTGATTTTACTCTGGTTTAAGGTTTGAAGGCTTCATTTGTTGATTAAAGAGATAGAAATTACCGCAAGCAGTTGTCTTGATACTATTTAACACAATCCTGAAGTGTATACTTGCTGTGACTGGTCGAAGTAACATGGGTATTAACGAAAACGTGTCTTAAAATGTGATTGTCTTGACTAGACTCAGTGGGAAAAAACCTGTTTGTGGATTTTTTGCAAATTGTGCCGCAAGGATTGTCTCGAAAATCCACTAGTAAATGCAAGTGACAGGCAATGCACAAATGTCAATCTTTTATCGCCTTTTACGTGGTATTTTCTCTTTACACTGCTCAGAAGAACCGGAATTGATCCCATAATTATTACATGGCATATATATAGGCTATATATAGATTATATATGTCCTCTTGATTTTTATTTTTGAGGTGATAGGTTTGAACAATTAAGTTGCTTTCTGTGTCTTAACTTCATTCTGAATACACATTCCCACATTCACACTCTGTGACTGCTTCCCATTGTTAGAGACAAATGGCCACAAATAGAGTTATATCACTGCTAATAAGGATATACAATAACCACAGATCAAAGGGGTGTGACTGGCAGCAGACCATTTGGGTGTCCCCGGGAAGTCTGGTGCAATGTATATTCATTCCTGGGAAGGTTCACACTAGGCAATCACCACACCTCTCAACAGAAACCCTCACTTGTGGCTGTCTCGTTGAGATTCGTATGAAACGCTTGTCGTGGCAGTGTGGTGAGTCTCCCTTTGCACATCGAAATAAAACCTTTTTTGGTTTGTGGTCCTCAGTGTGTTACTGCACCTTTTCCGACTTGGTTCCACACAGGAGAAGATTCCGAACAGAGGTAACTCACTGTTTTGTTTGCCTTATTCCCCGAGCTTTCAGTTTTTCCATGATTGTTTGATAAACACTGGAATCATTAACTTTACTGTCAATTTGTTTATGTTCCTATATTTTATAATTCTCTGACTTCCATTTCTGTCCAATTATTTTCAATTATTATCCTCTCCAGTGGCCATCAGTTTGTTTGGTCCTTTTAATCTGTCCCTCACACCATAGTTTTTATGTTACTGCTGAAACTGTTGACACAAAGGAACTCATGCCAAATGCTGACAGCTGATGGAATGTTTATGTGAATTGTTCCCATAGCAATGCACCAACATTTCTGCAGGTTTACTTTACACTGGAGAAATATTGAGTCAGCTCTGACTTTTTTCCTATGTCGTGAGGTGGGTCAGAGCCAGGTTATTTTACCCCGCCTTTTTCCTGGCTTATGGTATTTACCGGGTCAGCTCAATACCAGTACAGCTCTGCCAATTACCGGGTATTTAGGCTCTGTGTAAAGACAGCTTTGTGGGTCAGTTACATTTATTTGTGGATCTACTGCATTTATTTCTGGATCTGCATTTATTTGTACATCAGCTACATTTATTTGTGGATCAGCTGCATTTATTTGTGGATTAGTTATATTTATTTATTTTTGCGGCAATTATACCCGCATGTTTCTATTGTTGGTCATGCAAGCAAGGAAACAAAAGTTGTGGTATTTGGGTAGACTGTTCCAAATATTATTTGAAAATGGCATCTGTTTGTCAGTAAATTAAACAGTATGTCTTTTATTACTCATTATAGCAAGATCAAAACTGTATTAAAATTGAGGCTAAGCACTTAACGCTACCTGATTAATATGAGCTTGCTAGATGACAAACATCAATATGTCAGCATGAAAATGAAACACGTTACTTAATTTTGCTGAAGTTATTAAAAGTTGTTTTTGTTAATTAAACGTTATTCTCATTACATTTTAATGTCAACGCGAGGTAACTTTGACAGAATAATTGCATTGGTGGTACCCCTTGCCCATTTTTTTCAACAACTGTATACCAGTCTAGCCAGAAGCACAAATTGGAAACACACCTGGAGTCACACAGATGCTTTATAATCAACAATGGATTTTCTGGGGTTATGTTCCATGGACTGTATTTATTTATTTTCATCGTTACAAAAGTTGCTGTCATTTCTGAGTTTATTTTCTTTCAGAATTCATAGAAGTAGTATTACTCTCCCAGTGTGGAAAGAGATTGAAAACAAAAGGGAACCTTATCACAAAGCAGGATTACTCAGCTGGATAACTGCACTGAGTAAAACCCAGAACCCTCCCAAATCTGGAACATTGAGTGAAGTAAAAAGAGCTGTTCTGGGTTTTACTCAGTAATTCTGTTTGTGATACAGTCCCATGGAGCCATATAACTGTAAAGCTTGTTTTTCTTAGTTTTTATTGTTCTTTACAATTCTATGTTCAGCAGATGTTAACTTTCATTAAAATGCATAAGTGAATATTTCCTGTGATTCTCTACCATCTACATTGATGCTGAAACAAGAGCAGCAATTGGCTGATTACTATACTTGATTAGTACATGTTAGGCTGTGTTCAGGCGCAAGCTTACAGCCTGATGTTTTATATGAAAAAAAGAATATATTACAATATTTTTTTATTGACACAGCTTAGTTCATTTATTCTTCACTTGATCCATCTGTTCAACATGGCAACCACAACACTGGGCGATTTTTGAATTCAGGGAAGGGATAGAAGCGGGTGGAGAGTCAGAGTCAGAAGGGGTCAATCATTGTCTTGGTGGCATGATGCCAAAACATTAAGATCTGTGAAATGGACATGTATCCATCAGATGGCCTTGGGCCCTGAAACTAAGTACCCTGTTGGTTCCTCAACAGTGTCATTGTGTGATGGCCAGTGGGCTACCACAACACATGTAATATTTGCTGCAACAATACTAGGGTGCTGTAAATACAAATGTATATGATGTGGTTTGTGGAATAGTGTGTAATACATACTGAGAGTTATTAACTAAACAAGTAATATACACAGATCACAAATTAAACATGAAGGTTATTACAGTTTTTTCTGAATGCTTAAACACTAACAGTGATTCTTGAAGCACTATCTCTGAAACCATTAACACTTGTAGCCAATGCATTCACCAAGTGTGCCAAACTGAATGTACATTCTCTGCTTTACACTCAGTTCGTAATTTTATTACACACTTTTTGCAAAACTGTAAATGCAAACCACTGCTTTACATTCAGTTTGCTAATTATTAACACACTTCTAGCAAAACTGTAAACATTGTTCTCTACATTGCTACACTATTTTGCCAATTGCCTTTCCACATTGACACATGAGAAAACACTTTTAGATAATGAGTTCACTTACAAATCAGAGCTTGAGCACTATAAATAGGCCACAGGTAAACATTTGGTTTGGACAACAATGGAGGCCAATATTGGACAGAAAGTAAGAGGGGTGAGAACTAGAGGAGGACCAGACCCACAAAGAAGGCGAGATTTAGCCTAATTTCTTTCTGTTCTTTTTTTCTAACACAAAAGGTTTTGTTTTCTTCTACTGCACGTTTGTTGTTTGAGGAGTGGTAGAACATTTTGAGGAAAAAAAATATAACTTTTCCCCCTTATTTGTATTGATAGTGTGTTATGTTCAGAATACACATCTGTTCTTTACGCATTTGGATACCTGTGTGTATGTGTGTTTACTACACAGAAAAAGCAAAAGCCACAAGTGTTTTACATTTATACTATCAGTGCATAGTTGGTGCTTCGTGTGCTTATTCAAATGATGGTTTGTGTGTACTGTATTGACGCAAAAACACAATTTTTTAAAAGAGTTTGAAGAGTTTTGCAAGAATTGTTTGCTTTTGCAAGATATGTATAATGTTTTGCTGGTTTGGTGTAAGGTTTTGTGGTTAATGTGTAGAGAGCAAAAATAGCCTATAGTTTCAAAGATAGCGCCTAAGAAATCAGAAAAAACTAAATCCGTTGAAATGAATGAAGTACTGATTTAAAAGGCTTAAGTCATGGGGACCTGGGTTCTCATAATGATTAACAAATGGGTGATTTATTTTTACATCCTGCCATGAATGGAGAGCCCATCCAATGCATACTTTTAAAGTCATTTTTCCATTCTCCTTTAGTAATTCGTGCAACTGGTAGGATACACAGAATAGACACGTGAGCAATATGTACACACTACAATGCACACTATTCTGAGCAATGAATCACATTATTTGGTTAATACGTAAGTATCAAACAACAATTTTATTTTATCAGTATCATTAAACTAAAGAGGGTGGCATGGTGGTGGTGCAGTGGGTAGCACTGTCGCCTCACAGCAAGGTTGTGGGTTCAAATCTCGGCTTGGGGCCGTTCTGTGTGGAGTTTGCATGTTTTCCCTGTGTCCGCTTGGGTTTCCTCTGGGTACTCCGGTTTCCTTCCACAGTCCAAAGACATGCAGGTAGGCTAATTGGAGACTCTAAATTACCCATAGGTATGAGTGTGTGAGTGAATGATGTGTGTGCCCTGCGATAGATTGATGGCCTGGGTGCATTCCTGCCTCTCGCACAATGACCCTGCTCAGGATAAGCGGGTATAGATAATGGATGGATGGATGGATCAAACCAAAGAAAATCATAATTAACTTAACAGGGAAAAGACGTTCATCAACATTATAATGGAAGTACAGTCATTCCTCTACTTTGTAAGAAAGCTTCTGTAATTTCATGTTTTCAATATAATGCTGAACTTACAAAATGTTTGCAATGTGTTAACTTTGATATACTACTGGAGTAATGTGCTGTACTGGTGATATGGGGGTTATCAAAAAGTCAGAATAATAAGCAATGTTGAAAGAAAATCTACTGCATAGTTACTCAACAAAAGATAATTAGGCTGACTGTTGTACAATCATCATTTAATACCATTTCAATCCAACTAAGACCAGCTGGGATTCTAAAGATGTGATTTCAACACTTCTAGCTGGTCATAACTGGTCTGTGGCTGGTTAAAGCTGGTTAAATTGGTAGAGTAAGCTGGTGGCCAAACTGTAAGAAAGTTCCAGAACTCTGGTGAACAACTGGTCATCCAGCTAAAACCTGCAAGAAGTATTAAAAACAGTTTAAACCAGCTTGACCAACTTAGGCTGGTTTAAACGGGAATTTTTTGTAGGGTATTCTTTACAACAATAGCATTTGGTTTGAATAAATGTAGTTGTTCTCTACGATTGCACTGGTTCTGAGACATATATGGTTTTGATATGCATATGAACAATGCTTTTGATAGACTACTTCTGTGAAAAATGCTTTGGATTAATTAGCATGTGTACTGACCAGAACATCGAAGCTCTAACTAGTTCTCGGACATGCAAAACAAATTTAAAAGTAGAATTATCTTTTCACCCTCAGGGAAAATAAAAGCAAACAAGCGTTGAAAGCACTTCTTTCCACATCTTCGGGAACTGGCTACCTTCTGGCTATAGTGAAACGCCTTCTGGATATAATTAAATTTACTCTTCACATACGTACACTCACCGGCCACTTTATTAGGCACACCTTGCTAGTACCGGGTTGGACCCTCTTTTGCCTTCAGAACTGCCTGAATTCTTCGTGTCATGGATTCAACAAGGTTCTGGAAACATTCATCAGAGATTTTGCTCCATATTGATATGATAGCATCACGCTGTTTCTGCAGATTTGTCGGCTGCACATCCATGATGCCAGTCTCCCGTTCCACCACATCCCAAGGGTGCTATATTGGATTGAATTTTGGTGACTGTGGAGGCCATTTGAGTACAGTGACCTCATTATCATGTTCAAGAAACCAGTTTGAGATGATTTGACCTTTGTGACATGGCGCTTTATCCGGCTGGAAGTAGCCATTAGAAGATGGGTACACTGTGGTCATAAAGGGATGGACATGGTCAGCAACAATACTCAGGTAGGCTGTGGCGTTTAAACGATGCTCAATTGGTACTAAGGGGCCCAAAGTGTGCCAAGAAAATGCTCCCCACACCATTACACTACCACCACCAGCCTGAACCGTTGATACCAGGCAGGATGGATCGATGCTTTCATGTTTTTTACGCCAAATTCTGACCCTACCATCTGAATGTTGCAGCAGAAATAGAGACTCATCAGACCAGGTAACGTTTTTCCAATCTTCTATTGTCCAATTTTGGTGAGCCCGTGCGAATTATAGCCTCAATTTCCTGTTCTTAGCTGACAGGAGTGGCACCCGGTGTGGTCTTCTGCTGCTGTAGCCCATCTGCTTCAAGGTTCAACGTGTTATGCTTTCAGAGATGCTCTTCTGCATACCTCGGTTGTAACGAGTGGTTATTTGAGTCACTGTTGCCTTTCTATCAGTTTGATCCAGTCTGGCCATTCTCCTCTGACCTCTGCCATCAACAAGGCGTTTTCGCCCAGAGAACTGCCGCTCACTGGATATTTTCTCTTTTTCGGATCATTCTCTGTAAACCCTAGAGATGGTTGTGCGTGAAAATCCCAGTAGATCAGCAGTTTATTAAATACTCATACCAGCCTGTCTGGCACCAACAACCATGCTACGTTCAAAGTCACTTAAATCGCCTTTCTGCCCCATTCTGATGCTTGGTTAGAACTTCAGCAGATCGTCTTGACCATGTCTACATGCCTAAATGCATTGTGTTGCTGACACGTGATTGGCTGATTAGATATTTGTGTTAACGAGCAATTGAACAGGTGTACCTAATAAAGTGGCTGGTGAGTGTATGTGAAACAGTTTCATACATATACTTTTAAAATTTACATATGCAATGTCCAAAGGTTGCACCTATGCATGCACATAATTCATACTATTCACAAGTTCAGTGAATGTGCTTTTCATCTACGATTGACTGGTATTTGTCAATATATGCACGTGGATGCAAAAAAAAGCTGTATCTACGCATGTTCGATAAATTTGGTGGAATCTTTGTTCATTTCTTATTACTCATAAATGTACACACGGTTGTATGAAAATGTTGAAAAATTAAGCCAAATATACTGTGTCTGTGTGTATGTGTTAAACAGGACATAGTATTCCCCTGGCAGATTTTTATTTTCTAACGTAAGGGGTGTGCTCAGCACCATCTATGCTGATCATGGGAAGTGTGACGGAGCAGTAATTATATCTCTTGATGCGCAGAAAGCCTTTGATCAAATAGAATGGCCTTATATGTTTGAATCTGAATGATGTTTAAATGATGGCAGACAAAAGATTTATCTTGGCAAACTGGAAATTTTTGTGTCTTTTTGTGAAAAATATCAGCCCAACTCCACTTCAAAAAATGACACTGCAACCCACTACACAGCAAGAATTAACTGTCTTGGACATTTGAAAATCTGTTCAGTAATGTTATATAAAAAGATACGAGAAATGCATTTTACCACCCATTTCAGCCACTTTGTTTACAGACAACATGTTTATTAAGCTCATTGACAAACTGTGCACATTGGACTGTGTGGAAATATATAAAAATGAGCCCTATACACATTTTACAGAAGCTTCCAAATTACGTATTTGAAGGAGTCTTCTGAAAGGTTAGAACGATTGCACCAGCACCATTTCACTAAAGTAAAGTGCATGTTCACTGATGATTTGGGATAGCATTGCACAGTTAATGGCAGTAACTTTTTGGGATACCCATCTGTTTTTATGAATATTGATAGTTTTACATAGCTTTATTTTTGGTGTACAACACAAACAATCTGTTGTAATGAGGATTAGGTAAAAATATGCTTATTTTCTGAATCCAGCGGTACAAACAAACAGTGCCTTTGATAAATGAATACTGAACACAAGCAATATTTTTGTGCTAGGACCCCTTACTTAATCCACATTTAAAACATGAATCCTACAGACAATCCTTTCTTACTGTTAGATTTGTTTTTATTTTGCTAATGAAAAAAAAGGAAGTTATTAGAACTTACATTTTTGGAATGTGGAAGAACAGTATAAGTCCCATGCATAATAGCAGCTTGAACCATTTGAATTAAGACCCTATTATGTTTAGCACATTCCTGTCGCCTTCATGTTTGTCAGGAAATTTAGGGTAAATGCAATACAATACTGACTTCTAGATTAACATCACCTGAATGTATTTGGTATGTAATATTCCCTTCATTGTACTATCATTGTACTATAAAACAGACACCAGCTGTGGGTACAGATTATGGATAAGGTGGCACTTTATTGCAGAAACACAAATCAACAAGACAAACACACACGTGCGTACACACAGCCAACTATTCCAACACAATAACAAAGATGAAAAGTCTCAGTAATATTCACAAGATTAACTCACAGAATCACACACAGAACAGATCATGAATAGCAATTTGGTGCTGGACCTAAACTTCACATTCTAGTGCCTCATAAAATGCTTGGGCAGCAGCAGGCATGTAGGTTGGCATGGTCATCAGATCGTGGTGCTTCTCCTTCTTAATCGGCAGAGGGCTCTCGTATGCTCAAGGGTAAGTCTTGGTGAAAGAGGGAGCTGGAGGTACTTGTCCTTTCTGGGGTTTGGTGACCAGCCACGACTTCCATCTTCACGGTTGTGCCTCTGTCCCTCTCGTTCTGTCTCTGTTTTCTGTGTTCTCCCTCTCTCTGGTTTCTATCTCTCCGTGTTCTTCTCCCTTGCACCTGTAGATGTCGCCTTGTCTCTGTGCCTGTCATCACCTGCATTGCCTCCAGCTGTGTTAATCAGTCATTTTGCTCACCTGTGTCTTGTTAGTCCTCTATGTATTTAAGCCCTGCTTCCCAGTCACTCTCTACCGGGTCCTACTGTTATATTCTCCTGTTGTTTGCTGCCCGTGTTTCATGTTCCTCTGGGTGTCATCCTAAGAAAGTATTTTTCGAGTTTTGGATTTGCCCTTCGTAGCCTTATGTTGTTCCCCGTTTGCTCCTTGTTTTAAGTAAAGTATCTTTGTGTTTGAAACCTACCTATTGGCCTCCTGTTTGACTCTGCACATGGGTCCTACAACACAACAACCCTCACACCATCCCTCATAGAGGCTGTGACTCTCTTTTGTGTGCAGACATCACGGATCAGCAGCTGAAATCATGAATCACAATAAAAACAAGGAATTCAATAAAGATTCTTAGTACAGTTCTCTGTGACAGGCAAGCAATCATTCATATTCATATTTCTTATGAGATGTTTTTAGGAAATTTGGAAAAACCTGTGACTTTAAACCACATCATAGATGTGATTAGGAGGCCAGCTGGTCGCTTGATTGTTGCATCTAGGAGCTGTCTGAAGTCCTCACACTTCATCTCCATGACCCTGAATGGATGTTGTTGCCTTGCCTTGCGGATCATGTCAATCACATCACTGGGGGTGTACAGTGTGGACACCTTGCACCACTTCTCCAAGCCTGCAAAGGAAGGGTCGCAGGGCAGAAAAGAGTGGCCAGATACCATGAACTTCAGGTCTATCTCGGTGAAGTAGTCCCTGGATATCAGCAGCGCCATCAGATTCAGCATTCGCCAGTTGTTGTTTTGCCCACAGCATCGGTCACTATAGATGATAAGCTTCCATTCTTTGGGCTTGACCAGGGTCACTGTTGTGCAGGTTCACACTTCACAAGAGCAAGCTCAAAGTTCAGTTCACACAGATTAAAATGAACTAGTTCACGTTCATTTCTTCATCATTGCCACTGCCCACTTCTCAAACTAAATGAATTACTGTATACTACTATAGAATCAAGATTACTTTTAAAAGCCAAGAAAAAACAATGTGAGTATTTGTTCTACCACTTAAACAATATGTCATATTATGCAGAAAGTGAAAAAAGAAGTGCAGTAAAGGTATACTGTAGATGCAATGGAAATTTTATTTAGCCTGCATGAACAAAATTATTCAGAAGTTCAAAAACATTCATATACTTCCAAGCGAGCTGATACAGGCTCCACCACTGGCTTCATTACAGTCGCCAGCTGAAAGATGTGCTATGATCAATCCTATCGTGGGACTTTTGCCGTTCATTGAAGGTGCAACAGAAATTTTCGGTGCTGTTGACCGTAATTGAATGCTTTCATTTTTATTGTTCGACTGACTAAGGACCATTAAAAAGCAAATTTTATGGGTTAGTGCTATTGGCTTATGTCATATCATATAAACCTCATACGGGGATCAGTAAAGGCTAACAACACACTAGCACTTACTTCTTGTTAGTTTTATCACCACTGCTGTGAAGTGAAAGATGGACAAACTACGTTTTCTATGAGAAATGTTATGTCTATGCTGCTTATGGCACCCGACGAGGATTTACGGCAACCGGCATGTCAGAATGGCTAGTGAAACCGGCTCTAATTTTAGCAACGCAGTTACAAGTACTGCTGAAGCCAGTTCATATGAATATTTGAAAGACTTTTATGAACAAATGTATATATGTCTATGGTAAACAGTGCGCGAGTTAACGACGCTCACGTTCATTAGTTGCAAAAGGATACGTTCAGTTCACCGTTCACCAGAAATATGAGCACGTTCATTGAACGCCGCTCTTTTAGCGCGTTCATGCACAACACTGACCAGGGTAGAGAAAGAAGACTGCACACAGCTTGCAACCTTGATGGACCCTCTATGGGCGATGCCCTCATGCCTGACACACATTGTGGCGGGATTTTCAGTACCCAGCTCTTGAATTCAAAGATTATAATTTGCTAACTGACGCTGGTAATACACATTGGAGTGTGTCAAATTTGGTGAATACACAACACCCTGCATGTCTATACAGATAACATGGCAGTCATCATTAGCTTTGGCCCACTCTGCATCGGCCTGCAGCTGGGAGTATGCTTTTTCAGCTTTCCGGTGGTGGAGCTCACTCTCAGCAGTAATCTTCATCCTTTCCCAATTTGTTGTAGCTGCTGTTAATTTGGTGAAGAAAGCATCACATTTTGCACATGTCGCTTCTTGGCTGCCCAAAACTCAAATTCTGTTGCTTGAAGATGTCCCTATAGAGCCAGAACTTGGCTGTTGACATTGGGTTCTTTTCTTGGTACAGCCGGTACATCCGCAGCAGATTTAAATCGGGGCTCAGGTACTCTCTGTCCACATCTCCCTTCATCCATGAATAGTGGTTCTGCTGGCGTGGGAAGGTCAGGATGTGCTCTCTTATCCCCTCTCTCACTTCAAGATGAATGCTATTCTGGCTTGTTCCTGGTCCAAGCAATGGTTCTATCCCGCCTGGACTACTGCAACTCTCTTCTGGCTGGACTACCGGCATCTGCCACCAGACCCCTACAACTCATTCAGAATGCTGCAGCTCATCTGGTCTTCAACCTCCCCAGACACTCCCACGTCACTCCCCTGCTCACTACCCTCCACTGGCTGCCTGTTATAGCTCGCATCAAATTTAAAACATTGGTCCTAGCATACCAGGCAGTCAAGGGATCAGCCCCAGCATACCTCCACAAGATATTCAAACCCTACATGCCAGCCAGATCCCTCCGTTCTGCTACCTCACGACGCCTGGCACCTCCCCCTCTTCGCACCTGCACTTCCAGAACATGTCTCCTGTCTGTTCTGGCCCCACGATGGTGGAATGACCTCCCCGTGGAGGTCAGAACAGCTGAGACACTGACCCATTTCAAGCGACGACTGAAGACTCACCTCTTCAGGCTGCACCTCTCCCCATCCCTCCCTACCCCCCTGTAAATGACTGTAAGCTTAGGGTTGTAACTAGGCAGCTGTTTCGTAGGTGACTTAGGTGCATTAACTGTCTTAACTACTGCTTGTATATTTTTCTTTTTTTTTTTCCATAGACTGCGTTGTTACCGTTCTCGTTGTGTTAGTGTTAATCAGTTTAACCTTCAGGGTCCAAGTTGAACTATGCGGTTGTTCCCTGCACTTGGACCGGTACTTCTCTCTAGGGTTTTCGTCATACTTGTTCCTGGTTATGGTTATACACTTTGTTGTACGTCGCTCTGGATAAGAGCGTCTGCCAAATGCCTGTAATGTAATGTAATGTAATGAAAAACAACCAGAAGTCATAAACAAGATGTGAGATAGCATTATGAACCACTCATGAAACAATCACATTTCTCTAGTATTAATGGGGAAAAGATATACGGCCAACAATATGATGTTGTTGTCTACAGTAGCTGAATTTTGAGTTGGTGCTTGTCTGTATTGAATTATCTAATGCTATGCTTTCCTCTTAAATCCTGGATTTTGTTTTCACATACAATCACTAAGATTCACAAGTTGTGGGGCAGCCATGGTGCTGCATCATCAATTGCGGCTTTAAGAGTAACAGGCATGAGGTCTTTGTAGTAATGTCCCTAACACTTAAACTAGGCTTAAATAATGAATTACCTGTTCTTATGCTTTCCTCTTAAGTCCTCTAATGGAGACCTGACTTTAGCTGCCTGCTCTGTTGATCCTTCACCCTGAGCTGCCTCAGCCTTCCTGAATGACCTTTCCAAAAGTTAATAAGTGACTGTTAGCAAATTTGTTATAAACAGTGTATTCAAAAATTATGCAGATGTTAATGTGCAGGAATGGAATACTGTATGAAACTTGCCTGTAGGCGACTGTTGGTCAGTTGAAAGACTAACATAAAAGTGGGCTTACAGACATTCAGTCTTTGGCCTCCCTGCTGTACATGGTACTTGAAGGTATACAGTCAGGTCCATAAATATATGTGGCATTTTCATTTGGAATCTGTTGCTGTTAACTCTAAATATGAGTCCAAAGAGCTGTCACTGTCAGTGAAGCAAGCCATCATTAGGCTGAAAAAAAACAAAAAACCCATCAGAGAGATAGCAAAAACATTAGGTGTGGCCAAATCAACTATTTGGTACATTCTTCAAAAAAGAAAGAATGCACTGGTGAGCTCAGGAACAACAAAAGGCCTGGAAGACCATGGAAAACAACTGTGGTGGATGACAGAAGAATATTTTCCCTTGCGAAGAAAAACCTCTTCACAACAGTTGACACAGATACACCCTCCAGCAGGTAGGTGTATCTGTGTCAAAATCAACAATCAAGAGAAGACTTCACGAGAGTAAATACAGAGGGTTTACCACAAGATGTAAACCATTGGTAAGCCTCAAAAACAGGGAGACTAGATTAAAGTTTGTTACTGGAGACGCACCATAGAGGTGATGTGAGTTCATTCATTGATTTAGCTGGTCTCGGTCAGCTAGGAAGGGGGCACGAGACACGTATTCAGTTTATGCTATTAAAGCAGCTTTTGTCATTTTGTCATTAAATGAAAACCAAACGGCTTACCTCCTTCATTTAAACCCTACATTGATGACCCAGGCGTTTCTTCGGACGATTCCGGAGTTTTTCTTTTGCACAAGATGACAACGCAAGCTGTCGCTCTCAAACTCCCGGTGTTCTGACAGGAGTGTGCCGCCGTCTGGTTCGCTCAAGCAGAGGCTCAGTTTGTGGTAAGAGGCATCACGTAGGACGATACGAGGTACTACTACGTCGCTGCTGCTTTGGATAGCTCTACAGCATTGTGTGCATTAAGCCTCCTTCAGGACCCTCCTGAGGAAGATAAGTATTTGTCTCTCAAGCAGCTCCTTTTAGAGACTTATGAATTGTCTGAACCTGAGCGTGCTTGCAAGCTCCTTACACTGCCTGGTTTAGGTGACTCCAAACCATCTGAACTAATGGATCATATGCTGACACTCCTGGGCGACCACCAACCTTGTTTTATTTTTCGGAAATTGTTCATGCAGCAGATGCCTAGGTATTTGCGCACAGCTATGGCGGGTTCTTTGCTGAAGGACCTCGGGGCCGGGCTGATGGTTTAAACACCAACCGTCAGCCTGGCCCCGCAGTGAGGGCAGTTTGTCCTACCGTCACGCCGGCTAACGAGGCTAATGTCATCGCCGCTGCCCAACACCAACCCATACCGGGCCTTTGCTACTTCCATGCAAGGTTTGGTTCACGTGCTAAGAAGTGCCGCCCACCATGCTCCTTTGTGCCGGGAAACGGCAAGGCCGGCGCCCATTAGCTGCAGTGGGTGTCGGCAAGGCTAGTAGTTTGCTTTTCATCACAGACTCTGTCTCTGGGCGGTGTTTCCTCTGCGACACGGGCGCATAGGTCACCATCCTCCCTGTGTCTACATTGGATGTGCAGTCCGGGGACCGGGGACCACCTCTGGAGGCAGTTAACGGCAGCACAATTCGCACTTTTGGCAAACGAGCAGTGGACCTGTTTTGATGGACAACATTATCCCACACCTCATATTCAGGATTTCTCGGCCCAGTTGGCTGAGAAGGTGATTTTTTCAAAGGTTGATTTAGTCAGGGGTTATCATCAGGTTCCCGTTCAGCCGCAAGACATCCCTAAAACCACTGTAATAACCCCGTTTGGGTTGTTCGAGTTTCTGCGGATGTCTTTTGGATTAAAAAAACGCAGCCCAAACTTTTCAGCGCCTGATGGACAGCGTTTTGCACGACATGCATTTCCTTTATGTTTATCTAGACAACATCCTTGTGGCAGCGTCTCCAGAAATGAGCACCAGGCTCATCTTCGGGCCCTTTTTGCTCGCCTTAGCAAACGGGTTAATTGTCAATGTCGCAAATTACTGCTTTCTGTTTTTATTTGCATTTCATTTACTGTCCCAACTTTTTTGGAATTGGGGTTGTAGAATTATACTCCTAAACCAGATGTAGCAAAAAGACCACTCCTTACAGAAAAGTTGAATCTTTACCTTTGTGTAGAATATGGTATATTTCCAAATACAGTTGAGTAAGTTATTGAATAAAATTTTTAAGTTACCTATATTTTGGCAGGGCATTTTTATTACAATATTTTTCATACTACAGCTTTTGGTTCAGTCAACATTTTATACACAGAGGTACATTTTTTCCTAATGTATCTCAAAGCAGGTGGATTACAGAAACAGCCAAGAATGAGAATGGGCAATTTCATTGTTGATTGGATTTGTTTAGTGTAACATTACCAATATTGTAGTTTTGGCATCCATATAGCCTTAAAATTACTTCAAGAAAGAGCATGTAAGGTACAGTATATAATAACCAGAGTAGCAACCTTACTTTACTCAATCCCACACTCTCAAAACATTTATTTATTTATTTGCTTGTTTGTTTTTTATTTGCACGAACAAAAGTAAGTTCAAAAAGTAATTTACAGAATGAAATATGCTGGAGAGGTTGGAAACCCTACAGGGCGTTTACTAGTACCTCATCTTAAGAAACAAAATCACATGAATTAGAACAAAAGGATTACATCAAAAAATGAAATTGTAAAAGAATCACAGCAATAGTAAGAAAAACAACTAAATACTGATAGTTAAATTAGAAAAGAGAACAGATAAGGGAAAGAGGGGGAAAATACTGCCATTACGTTATATGATTTTATAAATAACTTGTATACCTGTGGGGGAAAGTACTTGTATTCCCCAGGGAAGAATCTGCTTGTATTCCATAGGGAAGGACCCCTGTATTAGAGTAATAACTGACTGCATGATGTGTGGTAGTGCAAGAGATGAAAATGTTTTGATTGCCTTGTCATATGTGTATGAATATCTGATTTAAGATTTAAATAGTGAAAACATATCGGTAGGGTGTCATGGTCCTGTTTTCCTGTCTGTGTTTCCCCTGTTGGGCCGCCAGATGGCGGCACTTCTGTTTTGTGTCCTGCTCCCCCCCTGTTAATTGTATGATTGTTTCATTGTCTCGTTATCCCATCATTGTTCCCACCTGTCTTATCCCCTCCTTCTGGTTTGATTGTTTTTTGAGTTCACCTGTGTCTTGTTACCCCTGTCTATTTAAGTTCTCTGTTCCCTTGACTCGGGTGCTGGTTCCTTGTGTTTGTTGCCTTTTAATGTTCAGACCATTTATACCTGCCTGCGGTTTTTTTTTTTACCTGTTTGTGTTTGTTCCCGAGTTGTGTTTGTTCCCTGACTTTGATGTACCTGCCTGCTTGTGTTTGTTCCCTGACTTCTATGTACCTGCCTGCTTGTGTTTGTTCCCTGACTTCCATGTACCTGCCTACTTGTGTGTGTTCCCTGACTTCCATGTACCTGCCTGCTTGAGTTTTGTTCCTGACTTGTTTTGTTCCTGACTTGTTTTGTTCCTGACTTGTTAATTTGCCCTTGTGTTCTGCCTGCCTGCGTTCTGCCCTGACCGTGTTCTGCCCTGCCCGTGTTTGAGTTCCTCTTGTTTTCTGTTATTTAGAGATTTTTTGAGTTCGTGTTTTTTCCCTTTGTGGCCTTGTCTGTTCCCTGCTTGTTTGCCTGTCTTTAGTAAAGTCTTTGTTCCCCTCCCATTTTGGATTTGTGTTTTCTTTTCCCTCTGCGTTTGGGTTCCCCCTACCCGCGCCGTGACATAGGGATTGCCTCAGAAACATACATATGTATATTAAGGTATATATTTGGAATTTTTAAATATCATATATCAACAAATATTCATGGTTTTATCATTCCAACATAGGTGGCAATCAGTAGAAATTACTCACGGCTGACCATCAAAGCACAGACTTTTTTTTCATACAAGCCCCAAGCAATACATCCAAACTTGCACTTGCATTATCACAAGCTGATTTATCAATACGCTGAAATAGGTGGCAATATTGTGAAATGATCTGTGTGTCAGGACCAACACCTCTCTCTCTCACCAGTGCTGTCATTGGTTTGTTTGAAGGTGCTGCGATATTGATGAAGGCGCCTGAGAGCTGGTGCACCGCTGCTGAAGGCTCCAAGCTTGGCGCCTGCTTGACCTTGTGTTGTAATTTCCGCCTTTGTTACATTACATTACATTACATTATAGGCATTTAGCTGACGCTCTTATCCAGAGCGACTTACAACAGTGTAACCAAACTCAGGATCAAGTCCACTTAAGTCCATTGAATAAAATGCAGATAAAAAGCCTTTACTATAGTAGCATACAGTAAGGAGAAACAAGATAGTCTGAACCAAAAATTTTTTTTTTTTTTTTTTTTTTTTTTTTTTTTTTTAATAGTTATGGGAGAGGGTTTAGGGAAGAGGAGAGAGGTATACAGAGAAGAGGTGCGTCTTGAGTTTCCGTTTGAAGGTGCTCAGACACTCTGCTGTTCTGACCTCCACTGGAAGATCGTTCCACCATCGTGGGGCCAGAACTGCAAAGAGTCGAGACCTTGTTGCTGCTCGTGTAGGGGGAGGAATCAGCCGCCCTGTAGTAGCCGATCGGAGCGATCTGGCCGGCTTGTAGGGTCTGATCATCTTCTGCAGATAACCAGGAGCTGACCCCTTGACTGCTTGGAAAGCAAGCACCAGTGTCTTAAACCGGATGCGAGCTTGCACTGGTAGCCAGTGGAGGGAGATGAGGAGGGGAGTGACGTGGGAGTCACGAGGGAGGTTGTAAACCAGACGTGCTGCTGCATTCTGGATGAGCTGAAGGGGTCTGGTGGCTGATGCTGGGAGGCCAGCCAGGAGGGAGTTGATGTTGCAGCTCCAATCTCTCTGCCATTTATGAGTTTTCAACACATTCCGACGCAGTTGGATGCAGATCCAATGAACATTGGCTCTAGCCGAACATGCTCTATATAATATGTGGAAACAGCAACACCAATAGAAACCTATGGGCCGCACACATTACATTACATACATTACAGGCATTTAGCAGATGCTCTTATCCAGAGAAACATTTTACATAGCACTTACATTGCATCCATTTATACAGCTGGTGTTAAAAAGGCTGTCCTGTTCCTTTAAGAGGTGGGGACTGATTAACCAATCACTGGCCGGAAGCGGGAGTGCCTCCTGAATCACGCGAGAAGAAAATTAGAGGAAAAAACGGGAGCTCCGGTACAGCATAGCCGAACGCAAGTTCACAAGAACTTCTAGCTTAACGTTCTCTGTTCTGTTTTCTGTAATAAGGCTAGTTAAGGTGTTTTGTGTGTTCATGAAACCGTAAGTTGCCTTCCGGGTTTCCCGACTGTTGCATTTACTGTTCTGTAACTAAGCATTGTGCCGTTGTAATCGGTTTGAGCCTGTTTACCGTGTGCATTGACAAATGCTAGATGGCGTAAAGATTATTAATAATGCTTAGGATTTTATTTAGTAAATGGATCGCCCTTTTTGTGAGGTGGTTATGTTTATGGATGCATAATGGAAGCGAAATTAGTATTATTAGTTAGTTTATCGCTAGTGCAATTAAGTAAGGTACGTTAATCTGGGGAG
Organism: Anguilla rostrata; assembly: GCF_018555375.3. Lineage (NCBI taxonomy): Eukaryota > Metazoa > Chordata > Actinopteri > Anguilliformes > Anguillidae > Anguilla > Anguilla rostrata. The sequence goes on along the minus strand of NC_057942.1, from coordinate 26,518,086 downwards.
TTGACCTACTTTCGGTCACTTGCGCATGCGCATTTAGCGCCCATGTGCCCAGCCAGTTACCTGAACTAGTTGTAGCATTAAAGGAGATGAAGCAAGAGTATGCTGAGCTCCGCCAACAGTTCCAGAGACTGGCGACAGAGAGAAGAGCCCCATCCTCACCTGTCAACCCACCGCCACCACCACGTTCCCGCTTACTGTCGAGCACAGACAAGCATGGGCCAGAGAGATACCACAGAGAAGCGCACCTCCCCCCTCCTGGCTTTGGTGACGAGGTAGCAGAGGAGCTCTCCTGCCCCAGAGTCTCACGCCAGACTGAACAAGACAGCTCCTATTTACCATATTATTCTGCCCCTCCCAGAGTAAGCTACTCCCGGGCAGACCAGTATGGCCAGAGAACCCAGCCGTCGCCATTCTACACACCACGTGAGCCACGGTATGGGTACACAGATGGAACAGAGAGAGAATACTTCCCACATTGTTCCCCCTATGTAGAGCCGCCGACCCTTCCAGAGCGTACCTACAGAGGTCCTAAGCCATCGATCCCAGACCTGACGTCGCCAGACCCGAGGGAGTTCTCAAAGATGAGGATTGCACTGGAGAACATCCCACGTGACGCCACGGAGCGATTTAAGTTCCAGATCCTCACAGACCATCTGAAACATGAGGAGGCTTCGCTGGTGGCTGATTCCTACAGCAACTCCAGGCAGCCTTACACAGACACGATGCTGGCTCTCACCAAAATGTATGGGCAGCCTCACAAGCTGGCTGTGCAGCGCATTGCAGAGTTGATGGACGGCCCAGATGTCCGCAGCGGAGATGTGAAAGCCTTTCGCCTGTTTGCTCTCCGTGTGCGCTCGCTGGTGGGCATGCTAGAACAGCTGGGGAAGAGAGGCCATGTCGAGCTACAGTGCGGGTCCCACGTATCCAGACTGCTGGGTAAGCTACCCCATGACCTCACTGCCAGCTTTAAGAGATTCATCCACCCCATGAGAGTAGCCATCCCCACACTCACAGATTTAGCAGATTGGTTGGAATATGAGCTGGAGGTGCAAGAGGACAGTGTGAAGAGTATCAGCTACAGTAGAGTGGAGTCATCCATCAGAAAGAAGGAGAACCGGAGAGACTCAAAGCATGTGAGCAAGACCACCACCATCCTCCTGGGCACAGAGAAGGCAGCTGAGACGCGTGCCCTAGCACCCCCGCCCGCACCGGAGCCTCCCGCCAACAGCCACGGTGTAATGGAGAAAAGGAACGCCTACTGTCCATACTGCGACAACACCAACCACTATCTGAACAGCTGTGCCAACTTCAAGCAGCTGAATAGAGAGCAGAAGGAGTCGTGGATCAGAAGCAATAACAGGTGCTGGCGTTGCGGCCGCGGCACATCAAGCGGCGAAGTGCACACTGAAGGCCCCCTGCAAGACGTGCAGCAGAAAACACCTGCTTGTGCTACATGACGTGAACGAGAGAGCAGAAGGGAAAGCGCCAGCGACAGCCACCACAGAGAACTGTCTCGTGAACACTGCCAGCGAAGTCAGGTACATCGACCGCCCTTCATACAACTGTAAAGTGTTCCTGAAGATCAGCAAGGTCATCATAAGAAACGGCGACAGGTCACTGGAGGCATATGCTGTGCTTGATGATGGATCACAGCGGACCATTCTTCTACATGCAGCAGCAAAGAAGTTAGGCCTTAAAGGGAAGCCGGAGGATTTGGAGCTCCGCACAGTCAGACAGGAGCTGCAGGTACTCCATGGGGCGGCCGTATCTTTCACCATATCCCCTGCTGCTGAGCCTAAGAGGAGGTTTAGGATTCAAAGTGCATTCACTGTGGAGCAGCTGGGGCTGGCAGAGCACACCTATCCTATCAGTACACTCCAGCAGAAGTACAGACACCTAGCCGGGTTGCCTCTCCAGTCGCTGAACGGAGTACATCCAGTGCTGCTGATTGGCTCTGACTGCACACACCTCATTACACCCATTGAGCCTGTTCGATTGGGACCTTGTGGGGGGCCAGCCGCTGTGAAGACACGCCTGGGGTGGACTCTGCAAGGCCCAGCTGAAGATATGAAGCACAGCCGCGATGTGACACAGTGCCTCTTCACTTCCACATCGTCCCTGACTGACCTGTTCTCTCATGTGGAGAGGTTGTGGCAGATGGATGTGTTTCCTTATCGCAGCGAGAAGTCAGCTGTGAGATCACGACAAGACCAGGAAGCTGTGCGCATCCTTCAAGAGCAGACCGTGAGAGTGAACATCGACGGCATTGAGCGCTACGCGACACCCCTCCTACGGGTCAAGAACATGCCTCAGCTACGAGCCACACCCGAAGCTGTGCTGCCGCAACTTAGAGGCATAGAGAAGAGGTTGACGAAGGCCCCTGAACAAGCTGCTGCCTACCGGGTAGAGATTCACAAGTTAGAAGAGGCAGGCTATGCTGTGAAGTTGGAGCCACATCAAGTGGAGAACACCGAGGAGGCATGGTATATACCACACCACATAGTCCAGCACAATGGAAAGAACAGAGTGGTGTATAACTGCTCCTTCCAGTATCAAGGACACAATCTTAACGAACTCCTCCTTCCAGGCCCACCCTTAGGTCCCTCGCTGCTGGCAGTGTTGTTGCGCTTCCGAGAGCACTCCCTTGCCTTCAGCAGTGACATCCGTGGGATGTTTCACCAGGTGCGGCTCCTCCCGACAGATAAGCCACTGCTGCGGTTCCTGTGGAGAGATCTGAAGCAAGATAGCCCACCACGTGTATACGAGTGGCAAGTACTTCCCTTTGGAACGACCTGCAGTCCCTGCTGTGCGACGTTCGCTTTGCAGAAGCATGTGCTGGACCACAGCCAGCCAGAGGAGGATGTCCGAGCTGCCGTTGAGAGGTCATTCTATGTAGATAATTGTCTACAGAGCCTCACATCAAGAGAAGCTGCAAGGGCCCTGGTGGACAAACTGCGCCATCTCCTGGCAAAAGGAGGGTTCGAGCTGAGGCAGTGGGCAAGTAATGATCCATCCATTATCAGCCACCTCCCTTCCGAAGCCAGGTCGGACAGCTGCGAGCTATGGCTCAGCCACGGTCAGCCAGATGTCCAAGAGTCGGCCCTCGGTCTGCACTGGCACTGCCAGTCAGACATCTTGTCCTACAAGCATCGCCTAGTTCATTGCCCTATAGCCACAATGAGGAACATATATAAAGTCTTAGCGAGTCAATATGATCCCCTCGGCTACATAGTGCCATACACAACTAGAGCGAAGGTCCTTGTGCAGCGCTTGTGGGATAAGAAGAGGGAGTGGGATGACCCGCAGCTACCAGATGACCTGCTGTTTGCATGGCGTTCATGGGAGACAGAGCTGGAACACCTGCCGAAGATAACACTGCCCAGGTGCTACTCCAGACCTGAGATGGACCACCCCAGCAGTGTGAGAGACATCCACGTGTTTTGCGATGCTTCAGAACAGGCGTATGGATCTGTGGCTTATATCAGGACTGAGAGCCCAGAGGGCGAAGTGGATGTCTCATTTCTTGCGGCGCGGTCCCGCGTCGCTCCAAAGAAGCAGCAATCCATCCCTCGCCTAGAGCTGTGTGCGGCCCTCTCTGGCGCACAGCTCTCCAAGGTCATTGCCACTGAGTTGACCCTCTCCATCTGTAGCCTCACCCTATGGTCTGACTCAATGACTGTACTCACCTGGTTGTCGTCAGACTCGTGTCGCTACAAAGTTTTTGTGGGCACCCGAGTGGCGGAGGTCCAAGAGCTGACGGAATCTGCTACATGGCGATATGTGCCATCAGGGGACAACCCAGCAGATGACATCACACGCGGACTTGCTCTCCGGGACCTGAGTGAGGGCCACAGGTGGACCCATGGCCCAGCCTTCCTAAAGCGGCCATCGGAGGAGTGGCCTGGACAGCCTTGTTCAACCCCGAACGAGCCGGAGAGTGAGATGAGACGGCCTGCTGTTACTGTCCTGGCAACCTCAGTCCATTCCCTGCCAGATCCACAGCAACACCAGACCCTGAGTGAGTATTTGGAAGTTACTGCCCGCCAACTTCATGGGGCGGCAGACGCTGCAGCCCCCATCCCAGCTGATGCCTATGCCGTTGCTGAACTGGAAGCCCTGCGGCACGCACAGGGAGACTCCTTTCGTGATGAGGTAGCCCAACTGAAGGCAGGTAAACCAGTGACAAAATCTAGTCGTCTCCTACCACTCGCCCCAGAGCTCGACGAGGCAACGGGACTCATCCGAGTGGGTGGCCGTCTTCGCCGCAGCAGCGACCTCACATTAGACGTGATTCATCCCATCGTCCTTGACCCTCAGCACCCCCTCACCAGGCTGATCATACAAGATTATGATGACAAGCTCAATCACCCTGGTCAAGAGAGAGTGTTCGCAGAAATCAGGAGACGTTATTGGGTGCTGCGTGGGCGCGAGGCAGTGCGCCACCACCAGAGGAAGTGTGCTGGGTGCAGGAAGTGGAGAGGGCGTCCAGATCCATCTTTAAACCCGCCTTTTACTCCACGGGTGTTGACTGTTTCGGGCCATACGTCGTTAAGATTGGACGCAGGAATGAGAAGAGGTGGGGGATACTATTTAAATGTATGACCACTAGAGCAGTCCATGTAGACCTCCTTAGCAGCATAGATACTGATGCGTTCCTGATGGCCCTGAGACGCTTTATAGCCCGGCGGGGAAGGCCCCACGAGCTCCTATGCGATCAAGGTACAAATTTCAGAGGAGGAGAAAGAGAGCTTCAGCAAGCATTCACAGCCCTCCATCCCGAGCTCCAAGATCAACTCGCGAGCCAGCAGATCAGGTTCACCTTCAACCCACCAGGCTCACCACATTTTGGAGGTTGTTGGGAGAGAGAGATCCGCTCCCTGAAAGCTGCGCTTCAGGTCACCATAGGAGCCCAAACAGTCACAGAAGAGGTTGCGTACTGTCCTCATTGAGATTGAGGGGATCCTTAATTCAAAACCTCTCGGATACACCTCATCAGATGTTGCGGACCTGGATCCCGTCACCCCCAACTGTCTCCTCATGGGGCGGCGGGACGCGTCCCTACCTCAAGTTGTCTATGAGGGCCCTGAGATTTTGGGCCAACGAAGATGGCGACATAGCCAGATACTGGCTGACCACTTTTGGAAACACTTTATAACGCATTATCTACCGGGACTCCAGGCTCGCCAGAAATGGAGGACTGATACAGCAGCTGACCTGCAGGTGGGGGACATTGTAATGATTATCGACAACCAGCTGCCCCGTGCCCTCTGGCCTGTAGGTAAGGTCACTCAAGTCTTCCCCGGGGCCGACAACCGGGTGCGGTCTGCTGAGGTGTTGGTGAAGGACAGGACATACACGCGGCCTGTGGCGAGGCTCATCAGTCTGCCTGCCCTTCCAGAAGAGGATTGATCATTGCCTGCTCGTCGGGACCCCATGGCCTTTTTAGATGTTCGAATTCACCTTGTGAATTCGGGGGCAGCTGTTAAAAAGGCTGTCCTGTTCCTTTAAGAGGTGGGGACTGATTAACCAATCACTGGCCGGAAGCGGGAGTGCCTCCTGAATCACGCGAGAAGAAAATTAGAGGAAAAAACGGGAGCTCCGGTACAGCATAGCCGAACGCAAGTTCACAAGAACTTTTAGCTTAACGTTCTCTGTTCTGTTTTCTGTAATAAGGCTAGTTAAGGTGTTTTGTGCGTTCATGAAACCGTAAGTTGCCTTCCGGGTTTCCCGACCGTTGCATTTACTGTTCTGTAACTAAGCATTGTGCCGTTGTAATCGGTTTGAGCCTGTTTACCGTGTGCATTGACAAATGCTAGATGGCGTAAAGATTATTAATAATGCTTAGGATTTTATTTAGTAAATGGATCGCCCTTTTTGTGAGGTGGTTATGTTTATGGATGCATAATGGAAGCGAAATTAGTATTATTAGTTAGTTTATCGCTAGTGCAATTAAGTAAGGTACGTTAATCTGGGGAGTTGACCTACTTTCGGTCACTTGCGCATGCGCATTTAGCGCCCATGTGCCTTGCACGCGGAGGTGCATACTTTAGTCTCGTGTACCGTATGCGAATATCGCTTCCTAGGCAGAGAGGGTTCTGGGGAGTGTATTTTATAGGTTATCTTACAGACTGTAGGTTAATTAGATTAATAGTGAATATACATGTTATATTTAGGTAGATATTATTGGCAACATGTATATTGGAAAGGGTCTTATGTACAACTAATTATGTATTTTATATTTTGTTTATATTTGTAGAGACCACACACAAACACCCACACACACCCAGATACAAAGCTATTGCACCTTGATCAATGCCAATAAAACCCTTCATTGCAACTACGGCCTGGTCATTGGAACCCCACCAAGAAGCAAAGCCAGAGTTCTGACCGACTCTCCACAGTGTTTTGAACTATCCATTCACCAGCACAGTAAACTATTTTTCAGCTGGATATATATACTGAAGTAGGTTAAGTACCTTGCTCAAGGGTACAACAGCAGTGTCTTATCTGGGAATCGAACCTGTGACCTAGGTTACAAGACCAGCTCCTTACCCATTATACTAAACTGCCGCCCATAGACATAGAGTGTATATGGACAGGCAGGAGGAGTCAGAATTAGCAAAAACCAATATGGCGTCCAGTGCCTCTATGGGGAACTTTCAGTTTTCCCATAGGCTATAATTGAGAAATGTCTGCCTTTTCATTAGAATCAATGCGTGATTTTACTTGACACGATTCAATTAATTTATAGCCGATTGGTTTATTCATTGAACATCAACATTAGACTCTGGTTGGTCAATATATGAACATATGACTCTGATTAGTGGAATGCCCACAACTGATGAATAGCTTAAGAACACAAATGCAAAATGTTTGAACTTCCATGGTTACTGAATTGCGCATGGATAACAGAACTGTATGGGCCACTCAAAAAATGTATCCTCCTTTACTCCACTACTAACTCCTCTCCTCTGTGCTCCAAAAACTGATCTTTGTGTCCTCCCTCCCTCCAGTGTCCCAATATTGGAGGAGATGAGAGGAGCAGCATGCCTCCTCTGGCGAAGGATACATCGATGTATGCTACCGCGGACGTCTTTTCACTTCTGGGTGACATCATCATGCTCACACCCACATGGATTGAAAGACCATCCCACAGAATCTGACACAATCCAAACTTTAGAAAGCGGAGATGGCAGAGAAATGCCATTTTCCCAAATTATGCAAGGTATGTAGCCAAATTTGTGTGCGGTTCAGTGGGTTATCACATATAGTGTCCTTATTATTCAAATAATTATTATAATTATTTCCCACTGCACCAATAAATTAATTCATGCATATTCACACACTGAAATAATAGTAGCTGCCTTGCTTATTTGTGTTTAGAATCACGCTCATTTATCTAACATTCATGTACAATTTGGAAAAATATTTTTCATAATTGGAGACAATGTAAATTTTCTGCAATCTCTGCTTTCTAAAGTTTGGATTGTGTCAGATTCTGTGAAGTGGTCTTTCAATCCCTGTGGGTGTGAGCACGATGATGTAAAATAAAAATGTGAAGACTTCAGTGTAGCATACAGCAATGTATCCTCTGCTGGAGGCGGTGTTGAGCCAATTTTGAAGCAGCTTTGCTGGTTTCCTCCAATATTGAGACACTGGAGGGAGGTAGGACACTAAAATTGGTTTCTGGGGCATGGAGGAGAGGAGGTGGTAGCAGAGGGAAGGAGGATACATACAAGTATTGGGATGCACCTCCCCTTCTCCTTTCATCCACTCCTCTCCTCCCCTCCTTTCCTCCACATACTTCCAGGTAGGAGGTGATGGAGGAAAGGATGCGAGGAGGTAAAAGTAATGGATGCACTCCTGGATTATAGGAGGTACAACTCGGGGATTAGCTTGCATCGGTTTCCAATCGATCCTGAGGTACGGGCTCTGTGGCTCATTAAGATCCATATTTCAATCCCACTCAAAATTCTCGCCTCTGTAGTAGACATTTCCAGACAGGTGATTTCGTTGTGACGGCTGGGGGACAGAGAAGACTCAAAAAAGGAGCTATACCTTCTCTGTTTGCCTGGAACGATTATACCATACTCAAACCAAGGCTTAATGTTTAGGGCCCTTCCCCGGACTTAGCAGCGTCTGACTCTGACTCCGAGATGGAAGTGCAAATAACGTCTGATCATGATTACAGCTTTGCTTCGACGACCTCAGTAATGGCAGATGAGCTGGCAAACAAGAACGAAGCATTGAAGGGAAAAATACAGGAGCTACAAAACCAGCTTGAAACTTTACAGCTGCAGTCCCGTTTTGGGCTGCAGCGCCTTGCAGGATCAGATAAAGACATTCGTTTTTACACAAGGTTAGTCCATGTTTTTTGGAATAGCATTAAATTAACCTGTCTGTGTGTGTGTGTGTGTTGTGTGTGTGTGTGTGTGTGTGTGTGTGTGAGAGAGAGAGACAGAGTCTGTCTAGTTCTGTTTGTGTGTGTAGTCCTGTGTGTGTGTGTGTCAGTCTCTGTAATGGCTGACACGAATCCCACTTTTGGTGTCAGAAGTGGGATCTGTGACGCTGTGGGAGCCAAGACAAAGCAAGATGCCACCCAAGACAAGGCAAGAAAAGGCTAAGGAGCTGGAGCAGGGTGCAGAGGCTGCAATCTCAACAGGGGACCAGGCAGCTAGAGCTGAAGCTAGTGGCACGGAGGGGCAGGTGTCAGAGCTGACGGGCCTGGTGAAAGTACTCCTTCAGAGCCAAGCGGCATGAGATGAGCGGTTGGAGAAGGAAGCAGTACATCAGGAGCAGTGCTGGAAAAGCATGCAGCATTAGGTCCAGCTACTGCAAGGCCAGGTGGGACGAGGCCACTGGGATGAAGAGTCGAGCAGGATCCCAGCAACGCCGCAGCTGCGGACTCCAACCCAGAGGGGACCTGCAGCAGACTTCAAGCTTCCCAAGCTCCACCCCCTGACGAAGGATGATGACATTGAGCATTTCCTCACAACTTTTGAGAGGATTGCTTCAGCATGCCATTGGCCAGAGGAAGACTGGGCCATACGCTTGGTGCCCCTACTGACTAGCAAGGCACGCAGTGCCTATGTGGCTATGGACATTATTCACACCAGTGACTATGACAAGGTGAAGGAGGCCATACTGGAAAAGTATGAGATCAACGCCGACACCTACAGGTGACGGTTCGGGTCGACTGACATCCAACCCGATGAGACACCATGTGAGTTGTACATGCGTCTGAAAGATCGCTTCTCCAAATGGGTCAAGCCAGAGCAGCGCACTGTCAAGGAGGTCTCCGAGATCATAATTCTTGAGCAGTTCATGCGGATGGTGAGCCCAGAGATGGAGGTGTGGATCCCTGAGCATGATCCAAAGCCGGCTGAGGAGGCGGCAGACATGGCAGAATTCTTCATCTCAGCCAGAGGAAGCAGCTTTGGCCAGTGGAAACAAGGTTCCAGAAGTAAGTCTGATGGGGGTGTTGGAAGAGATGATCATGCCCAGGGTAAGCCCAACACATACCGTAGACCAGCTGATATTTCTAGCAAACAGGAAGTGAGGTGTTTTCACTGTGGAGAGCTAGGACACACTAAGCCATATTGCCCAGCTAGAAAGTCCAGGTCTTCTAATGTGTGCTATGTTCCCAGGCCATTCACGCCAACATTAGCAGTTACTACACCTGAACATACAGCCAAGGTCCTCATTAATAGTGTTGCTACACATGCCATGGTAGATACTGGGAGTTCTCAGACCTTAGTGCTGGATAGTGTAGTGCCCAGGGAGGAGTGGCAGGATCAGGCCCAGGTCCGAGTGTGTTGTGTCCATGGGGGTGAGAAAGTCTAACCTATGACTGAGGTGTTCTTAACTGTTGACAGTCAGACATTCTTTCTGCTTGTTGCTTTAGTGCCACAGCTGCCATATCCTGTAGCGTTAGACCAGGACCTGCCAATCCTGTTAGACTTGCTGACTAGGTCCAGAAGTGCCCTTGAAGGTTTGAAGGCTTTACCTTTTCATGGTGATGAGATTGAGGCTGAGCAGGGGAAAGCTCGCAAATCCAGACGGGAAAGGAAGTTTGACAAAATGAAGGGCAGTGCTGTTTATGACAAAAGTAGTTCTCTACCAGAACCAGAAATGGGGCTAGATGTCAATATACCAGCAGACATTGTGAGCTTGCAAGAGAGCGATCCTACCTTACAGCTATGGTTCAAGAAGGTGTCAGTTGTTGATGGTGTCAAGCAGGGTAGGGCAGATTGCTTGGAGGAGGAAAAGTAGATCCTGAGAAATGGAATCCTGTACAACGTAAAAGGCGGGGTAGAAGCACTGGTGGTTCCAGCCTCATTGCGACCCACTGTTATATCCCTTGGACATTCAGTTCCATGGGCAGGTCACTTAGGCAAGCATAAGACCTGGCAAGAATTGCTAGTCTGTTTACTTGGCCTTTGTTGTATACTGATGTGACAGAGTAGAGTAAGACTTGTGCTGAGTGTCAGCTAACTTCTGGGAGGGGGGTGGCACAGGCCCATCTACACTCATTACCCATCATCGAAACCCAATTTGAGAAAATAGGGATGGACATAGTGGGGCCCCTGGACCGGAGTAGAAATGGGAACAGGTACATTCTGGTCATTTGTGATTATGCCACAAAATATCCTGAGACTTTTCCCCTGAAGAACATTAAAGCTAGGCAGGTTGTTAACTGCCTCGTGCAGCAATTCTCACAAGTAGGGGTGCCCAGAATCTAAAAAAGTCTAAAATGATTATCATTTCATTCTTAGATTTGCGTCATACAAGCATTTCCAGGCCTTTTGGCAACTGGTGGAGCATGCTGTAAAAACTAAGTCTGTTGAAAGCAGTGACCGCCAAATATTTACAGGTCAGCATTGTTAACATTGATAGGTCCAAAAAATAGATGCCCAAAACATTCTTCAAATTGTAAAATAGATCTGAGATGACAAGATGTTAATGTTAATTTTATCTGTTTGGAGGTAAGGGGGAGAATCTCATGTTACATAAATGGGATTGTAAATTATGAATTAATTCAAAGAGTTTTAAGAAAATGACAGGGGACTATAGAGTTGAGTGATCTTTGAATAAATAAGGTCCTCTTTAGTAAAGAGAATAAAGAGGCACTGTAAAATCTGTTAAAATACTCTACTGGCTTATTCTAATAAAAAGTCAAATGCAACAACCATACTGTGTTTCAACTCTTTAATTACACTGAAGAAGGCATTAGGTGATGTTTTTAATTCATTACCGCAGGCCACATGAAAGATTTTTGGCATATTTACAAACATCTCTTTGTTTTAACTTCTTCTGACAGTTGACAGAGTTTTTGAGTTTTTTCGTTACCCAACACTGACTTCAAATATTCAAGCAAACTGCCATGTAAAATTAAGAAAGAAGTAATCTCCCTTCTCCCTAATGATTGCAGCGATTGCTGTATCTTTGTACATCCTCTGGATTACCATGTCCTCTTCTGCAAACACTACAAAGTCACACCACTCCATTCTGGTAATCAGGAGCTGGCCTTGGACCTGCCAGTAGTTGCTGTGCTGTTGTTTCAATTTCATGTTGTCACTGAAATTTCAGGTATTTACTGTCAACATAGCTTTTGGCATTTGGGCATTTGATCTCCAGCAGGCCAAAGGGATTTTCGGTTGGGTCAAACACAACCCTGTCTGGAGATGACCATAACCAGGGAGCATCTGGGTGGATGACAAAGCCACAAGGCCAGTAATTGTTGTTCTTTACCTGACAATACTCCTGAATGGCAACAGGCTCCAATGCCAGGCCCCTCTTCAGCAATGCTGTTTGAGCCACACACTTTCTTATTCGCTCAGCAAGGTGTTCTGCTGAACTCTGACCGTGGACATGACAAATCTCCCTGAAGTGGGAAGATGTGATCCTATTCCTCCTGACTCGGGGCCACTCTACAGAGACACTCTGCTCTCTTGTAGCAACCTCTATTTTCCTGGCCATATCCAAATTAGTTTCTAGTGACTGCAGATGTAACTGCTGCTGGAGACTACACATAGACTGGCAGCTAGTAGGCTCCAACCTGTAACCATCTAGTGGTAGAGGTGGTGGTGGAGGGGCATCTGGGTGGAATAAGATAATCTGGCTCATGGGCACTGGGTGCTGGTAGGAGATGGGACTGCCTTTCTGAACTTCCCAAACGCTGAGTCAACCAGTGGGACATCAGCACTGATTGCCATGGTGATGGTGAGTGGTGCAATGTCCGCTTGAGAAGTCCTTATAAGCCTCAGCCAGTTTAAGGACATTTGGATCAGGCAGCTCCCTCCGCACTGCTTTGTAAAGTGTGCTCCTGTGTGGAATTTCATTTCATAATTCAAATTAGAAAGAATAATTTTACGATGAAAGACAATCACAGTTTTATATAACAGGTTATAAAATACCAAGACATAATTACCTTACACCATTATCAACAGTCCTCTGCTTTGGCTTGGTAGACATCACAACCATGTCACTGACCCAGCCTGGCTTCACACCCTATTAATAATAAAATTAATTGAAATGTTCTTTAAAAAATATATTTGGTGCACACATTAATTCAGCTCTGTCTTACAAAGATATACTTGCTTAAATGTGGTTTTATAGTGCTCACAGACTTATCATAATTCTTGGCTTGTGCCAGCGTTGCTCTGTCTCTGTACAACTCAGGACTGGGGGAACAGCAGCGATGTTCAGCTGAGAGTAGTGTGCGGTCTGGTACAGCAGTGCAACATTATGGTTGCACAGTGCTGTTCCAGCCACACATGAACACTCAGCATCACTCATCTGCACAGGGGAGGAGTCCTCAAGGACAATCTTAACAAAAAATAAGGTGATGTCATGTTACAATCATATAGCTGACACTATTACCTCAGCTAAAATACACAGAACGAGCACGAAACCGTCCAGACCCATGGCGCAACTTGGCAAACTATATTTTTTGGTTAATTTTACGCACTCATATATAGCAGTTGGTTGAAAATAGACACTTCATGCTACAATCATGATAATGGCAATGACTGTGCTGTGAAGTTTAGGTAGCAAACAACAAGGCTGAATCAATTTGACGTAATTTACTATACGCTCAGATCGCCTAGTTGCACTCACTTCGGCCAAGCGGAATCGATAACGTTTCAGAAAATATATAACGTTAAAACATTTAATTCAATCTTCTACTGGGAGTTTTGCTGCTTATTGAGGGTATGACAGAAAATTTCGGTGCTGCTGACTATAATCAAATGTTTTTCATTTTTACCGTTCGATTGAGCAAGTACCATTCACAGTACATTTTTATGGGTTAGTGCTGTCAGATTGTGCTAGCTACTTTAAATGGTAAATGGACTGCATTTATGTAGCGCTTTTATCCAAAGCGCTTTACAATTGATGCCTCTCATTCACCCATTCACACACACACTCACACACCAATGGGGAAAGGCTGCCATGCAAGGTACCAATCAGCTCATTGGGAGCAATTAGGGGTTAGGTGTCTTGCTCAGGGACACTTTGACACTCCCAGGGTGGGGGATCGAACCGGCAACCCTCCGACTGCCAGGCAACCACTCTTACCTCGTGAGCTATGTTGCCCCCTATACATGAACCTTGTACGGCGATCAATAAAGGCTAACAGCACAGTACCACTAACTTCTTGTCACTTGTACCACCACTGTAATGAACTTAAAAAAAAGACTACAAACTACCTTTTCTATGAGAAATGTGTTGTCAAGCTCACGCGCATACACTGCTGGCGACATTCTAAAGCTCCGTTTTGCCCTCTGTACTATATAGCTAGCTAGCTATGGCACGGCCTCACCTCTGTAACATTATTTGTTGTCCTCCGTGTGTCCATACATCTGTATCGGTGGTTGTAGCTGTGTGTCCTTAGCTCCTACTCAGGGCTGGCCTGACCCAATAAACAAAGTAAACATTTGTTTAGGGCCCCGCGATTGGTTCGGAGCCTCCTCCCTCTAGATATATATAGATATATATTTTTTAAATAAATAATTGTGTTCCCTAAGACAATGGCTTATTCATTAATCTAAATATATTTCTATTGGTGCTAAATCTTGCTGGCTGGGGCTTGGGGGGTGGTTTTTGACCGAAACAGAGGGCCCCATATAGACTTTTTGTTTAGGGCCCCCAAAAACCTTGGGCCGGCCCTGCTCCTACTCATGCGTGCAGGATAGCATCTGTACACGCTAACTAGGTTAACTAAAGTAGGCGATCCATACGCGCTAACTAGGTTAGCCAAAGTAGGCAAAACGTGTGCATGTTAGGGTTAGCTAAAGTAACGTTAGGCGATAAAGCTGTGCTTAAAAATGTTGTGCCGTACCACCTCCGCATGTGTCCTACTAAACGAAGCACCACCTGCGCATGCGTCCCACCAAACCTCCCTCAAAGGTTGTCCGTGAGTGAGTGAGTGAGTGACCACAATTTGCCACGCATAGCCCACGGCGCCAGTTCATGCACGCCGTGGGAAAAGGAGAAATGAGAAAGCTGATCAGATTGTTTTGAGTAATCATGGTAGTAGACTTAACCTTATCAAGTTATCAATGTCATCACAAAAAAGAGAACAAAAATAGTCTATTTCTGTTCTGTTTTTGCAACATTGTAATGTAAGGAAATTAAAATAGATAAGTCTGAGTAGTCTATAACGTTAGTGTCTTAATTTACTCAAACCTACGTTCAAATATAGTTTGTACAACAGTGAATACTGAACAGCATGCAGATAAATGAAACTGAACATACAGCAAAAAACAACAGCCGCCACAACCAGTTTCTGGGGTTTTCATGAAGGCTAGATATTTGAATGCTACCTACAAGGCAGGTAACATTTATGTTACCTACTTCAGACATTAATGTTATAGAGTTACTGAACCTATCCTAGCCACATCAAATCCCCAGAACATAACTGGAACAGAACTGGCTTGGAACCAGCGGCGTGTCTAGAACATTTTGAATGGGGGGGGCCAGGCTGGGGCACAGACCCAGAGGAGGGGGGCCAGCCATCAAGGCTGACCGTATATATTTTTTGCCACGTACAGCAGACACATGTATTTATACAACCGAACCTTAGCCCTAGCCTTTTAACCCTAACCTAACCTTTAAAAAAAAAAAAAGATTTTAACCTGCCCCTGATTCTAGGTAATCATATACAGTGCCTTAGGGAAGTATGAACACCCTTTCAAATTTTGCTGTTTGATAGTTCAAATTAAGATATATTTAAATGGTCTTTTTGTTACTCATCTACACAAAGTGCTCTATAATGTCAAAGTGGAGTAAAATGTTTAGATATTTCACTATTGGATACACCAGAGCTTATTTTTAAGTCTTTACAGCAAAGGGTGTAATTTTTTCTCTACTTTTACATTATAGAGCACTTCATGTGAATGAGTAACAACAAGACCAGGTTAAAACCTGGTATATGGCTGGACCTAACAGTGTTTCCTCTAGGATTTTTTCAGCAGCGGGGCAAAGGGTTTTGTTGTACCTGGGTGGTGCGCACGTGCCGCTGGCGTCTGAGTGAATATCAATAATAAAAAATATGAAATAAAATGACCCTTGACTGCAAAACAAACATTAGAACATATTTATTGACATCTATTTATTCATACATAATGCCTCTTTGACCCACTACTTACAGAGGGCACTGTATATTAGCCTCAGTGGCAAAGTTTGCAGCCTGGCTGAGAGCCATGGGTGGAACCTTGTCTTGTCTACCCATTTAGGATCCCAGCCTGATAGCCTGTGCTTAGTTTTCGTTTTCTCTCCTCTTTCCTGTCTTCCTCCACTCTCCTCTCCACTCATCTCTTTCTGCCCTCTCTCCTGCTTCACTCTGCTCTCCTGCTCCACTCACCTCCACTACTCCTGCCTGTGTACTTGTCTAATAAGGTTACATTTGAGAATGAGTAACATTAGATAATTCTCTCACATCACAAATAGTTGATCACGCAACCAGTAAGAACATGAAAATATTGTAGTAGCCACCACTAACGTTACATATTTTAGAACTAGAAGGCATTTCTTTCCCTTCAAAACTTTGGGGCATAGCTAAGAACCTTGAGCCCCTCTCTAGCGAAAGTAACGTTAGAGCGAGAGCACATTATTGACCACCTGAGGGGTGGGACGTGTATCGACCACCTGAACCGCTAGTGTATTTACTCGTAATTTATTAGAGAGAACTGGACATCGTTACCTATTAAAATGTAAGTCCTGTAAAAATACACATAATAAACTGTCTAAATGTGAAAAACTAACTTCATACATATACTTTTAGTTATATTAATACAGCCTTATTTACTATATCGACTTTAAGACAAGCAAAATGCTCGGAATTATCTCATTGCGATCCACTAAATCCAATGGAGCAGACGTTGCTTCATAATTTCAAACTGCTTTCCTAACGGCTATTTTGCATCCGGCTTACAACTGTGAATATGTACGGATTCCTGGACATGCCGATAGCGACCACCCTTTCTCATATTAACCTCAGACAGGACACTTATACAGTATGCTAGCAAATTGATGTGATTGATTTATATGGGGTGGTCGATACAGGTCCCCTTAGCAACCAAAAGCTAGCGCTGGGCCACCTCTGACTTATTTGCTGGCACTGAAAAAAATAGCGAAAGTACTGAAAAAATAACCACTGGAGGATAACAAGGACATTTTTTCCTACATAACTACATACAGGTTGTCAGCGATATTTTGCCTATTTCATATATAGTTGCAAATCTAACGTTAGCTGGAACATTATTTCACGGTATATTATTAATATTAATAAGAATTAGTTGGCCATGAACATCAATAGAGAATACATTGTGAATGTTTATTTAAACTGTAAAATCTATCTAACTTAACGTTAGCTAGTTAAATCTACCTTTTTTCTTGTTCTCCGGTAATGTAATCCTATCCTCTGCCCTGTTTGTCACTCTGCCTGAGGAGAAAATGCTGTACTTGCACTGTTGTTTATTTGGTTGTCATGACACACGTGATCCGGCCGACCAGTGGTGTAACTTCATCACTCAGTCAGTCACTCACTCACTCACTCACTCACTCAGTCACAGACATTCGCGTTTGTAGGGCTGGCCCCGCTGTTGCGGTCCAGCCAAAAAAGTCAATTGAAATGTTAATTTGAGCTTTCAACATAGCAAAATTTGAAAAAATCCGAAGGGTTTGGATACTTTCCAAAGGCACTGTATATTAAATGTTGCATTATTCATTTCCAAGCTGTATGGTTGTTGTCCCCTCAAGATTGTAGCACTTGTTCAGATTTACATTTTATTCTTCTGCTTCAATATTATTCTACTGTTCTATCATAACTATATACTGAAAGATAATGCCTTTTATTTACCCATTATTGTGTAGTGTCCCCTTACTGTGTACAGTTTTGCAGGTTGTTAAATATTCATGCAAATCTTCAATACCCATGTAGTATAGATACAAAAAAATAAGATTAGAAATAAATGTGTTTATACCCAAACAACTAACGTTACTAGCTAACTACACTAACGTTACCGCGTTAGTAATGTAATGTTAGATTCTAGCGAGGTAGCTACCACGTTAGCTATCTTAAGCTAATGTTACTTTAGCCGAGCCCGTTGGCGTTTGCTTAGCTAACGCTAGCCGAGCCTGTGTTTGTGTTCACTTAGCTAGCTAACGCTATCTAGAAGTTACGTTATGCATTTACCTTTTAACTTCCATTATCTAGTCCATTACAGTCAACATATAAATAACACATTTGAACTTCAGTTTACGTAAGGAATAAACCACGACGGGCTGTCCCGTTATTGGAAAATAATGTATGACGGGGGTGGTGATGCGGCCGAGGCGAAGCCAAGGTCGCTTAACCACCACCGAAGTAGGCTACATTATTTTCCAATAACGGGACAGCCCGGAGGGGTTTATTCCACTTATACAACGGGTTTCCAACAATGACTATATATGGTTACTTTATCGACTTAATCACCTGAAAGTGAAATATTCTTCCGCGGCCTTTTGGGCATAATATTTTACCGTTGTCAAGCAAAACTGTGGTTGGTAGTTTTATTTGGACTGTTGTTACACAAAAACTCTGGTTGGTAGTTCTATTTGCACCGTTGTTAACTAAAAACCTCGTTAATTCTATGAAACCAATGATTCTATCAAGAAAAAATAGTTCCTTCTTGTTTTATACCATACAATTAGCACCAATTTTGGTCATTTTTGACATTACATCATTTAAGAAAACTACATGAAACCATAACTCAATCAAATTAATCTCCCTAGCTCTGTCTTGCTTTTTAAAATGTTGCGGTCTCGCAGTGTAGACATTGCGTTTTTCCAAGACACTCTGAAACCGGGATTGAATGCCAGTTAGCTTTATGATAGGTTTGCCATCACTTGTCACCTAGCCAATATTAAAATTCTGGGTTTTAGGTCAGAATGCTCTCACAGCATGCTTGTTATCCCGGCTAGCTAGCTAACTATTGAATTGTATTCAAAACAGCGGTTACTACAAACGCTAGTAAGCATATTTTTACTATCTAAACAAATTATTAGTCCCTTGCTGTGAAGTGATATCATGACCACTGTCCTTGTAATTACAATTTGGAACACATAAATGTTACTGTAAAGAATATTTAAATCTATATCCGTTTTAGATGCATATATCCATGTGGAATGCTGGCTCTCCATCAACAATTAAAGAATGAAACGCCTGCTGCGGACACTTATTCCACTGCCTGCTATGCCAAACCTTCAAACCAACAAAGAGGGCAAATATTCAGAGGTGTGTGGACGTACAGTGCATTTCAAAGGTATGCTGATGTTAAACCCATATTCCAATGTATTTGAAATGACACAAATTCTGCCAAGTCTGTTCAAACATCAGACATTTTTAACTCTACATATTGTTTATGCCCTGCACCTGAACAAATTGGATGTGCCCATTCTACCATCTCCTTTGTAAGCTAAGTTCCGTTCAGCTGACTACATCAGAATTTGTACTATTGGCATTTTATGAAAGCTGAACATGTACAACATTGTTAATCAGAAATTATATCTGGGTGGGTCAATTGGCAGATATGCTGTAGAACAGGCCTATTCAAATTCAATTGCAAGTGGGCCAAATAGGAACATCACTGGGGGTTTGTGGGCCACACAGAATACTACAAATAACTCTTACAGTATAATGTTAATAGATATATTACTACATGGAATAAACTAGTCACACGCATCCCTTTTAATTCACTTTAATGGTATTATTATAATCAATTCCAGACAGCAGCCAGTCCATACAAAAAAATAGGAAGGCTATGGTTACAAGGCTTGATACATCTAAAAACCAAGGAGACATAAGGTGCTTTTCTGACAGGTCATCACAGCAATGCATTCGTTGCACAATAAACACACCGCTTATTGTTGCGGCTGGCAAAGGAAATAAATACTTGTCAGTCCATTCGCTCTGGAATTGGTGATTTTCACAATCAATTTTAGATCTCTTTGGCTTCGAGAGAGACATTTTGAGGACATTTCCAGGTGCAGAGCGGGTGTAATCCTGTTGCAGCCAATCACAACACATAGGTGCTTTAAAAAGACGTAACCAATACCATATTGGTTCAGATCATACAGTCTATGGTTCTGATGTCTCAAAGTAGCTCAGAGATATGTACCTTGGTTTTATTTATCATATCACACACATGCCAGCCTGATTTGCAGGCAGCCTCTTGCGGGCCGCAGAAAAATTCAAAAGGGCTGTATCCGGCCTGGGGGCTGCTAGTTGAATAAGGCTGCTGTAGAACATAGTTTGTCATTGATTTATAAATAATTCTGTATTCTATAATTCTATAATGGCAATTCTCCTGTCAGAGCAAATCACCAAAAACTCTATGTAGAGTCAGGTAAATTAATCAGGTAAATTCAGGTAAATTAATCTGACATTTGTTTTACTCTGTATTGCAAAGCTTAACAATTCTCTTTAATATTATCTAAATGTAAAGCACTAGTAACTAGGGTTTTGAAAAGTGCAATACAAAATAAGTTATGTCAGATTGTTTAAATATGTAAATGTATAAAATCTTTAGACTGTCAAGCTCATGAAGCTGATAGCATCTGCTACCAGTGTGCAAGAAAAAATTGGCAGAGGTGAAATCAACATGATGGGCTACCTCTTTGATGTCATACTTCAAGAGGTAAGATGTGAATGCTGAGTTATTACTGACTGATATTGGTTACATGATAAACAATAACAGTGATGTGTAAAGGGGAGTAGTGACTTGTGTTTTCTGCTTTTAAGCTCATCATCAGGATCTTGAAAAAGAAAGAGGGCTTCAGCTGCTGTCGGGCAAAATTTGCCATGGCCAGTGGATTTCACCATTAAAGGCTGAAGAAATGTGATAATTTATTTTGGATGTTTGATTAAAGAAAAATCTATTGTAACAAGTGGTTTTTGTCTCATTTTATTAAGCCTATTCAAATTTTGACATGTCTCATTGCTGCATAATTTCCTGAGGAATTATGATTCTTTGGTGTACAACTACATCTGGGATTTAAGTGTCCACAGTTATGACTCAATGTTTGAATGTGGCCAATTGTTATCTGCTTTTCGGCGACATGAAAGTGTATATTTAAATAGCGTTGGTGCATCTAATCCAGGAGTGAGATTTATACTCGGGTGACTTCGGTAAGATTAAAATTAGTTAATCAAAATATTCTAATCAGACAAGAATACTAAAATTGTCATAAACTCATTGATCATTAGAAGCTATCAGTTGTATTCCATGAGAAACACCAGATGGATATATCATAAATGCAGACAAACAGGTGTGAGTGTCTCAAGAGATGACAACTCCCTTTTAAGGTAAACAAATTGTATCGTAGATGCGAGGGTAGGATGTCGCGGGGTCGCAGCATACCGAAACACTTCTAAAACTAATTATGGCGCTTCTCCATTGACCAGCACGGCATGGTACAGGACGGCGAGCATTTGTATCCTACCCGTGCTGTGTTGCCTGTTGCGCTTCTCCATTACAGAACAGACCCGTGAAGGTAGGAGGAGTCATGGGAGGTGTAAAGCGGAGTAAAGCGTCCTAAATGTGTAATAATTGACTCTTGTATGTATTTCTATACTTTGTACTCTCGTATGTTTTCTTGTATGGGGATGGGACGATATGAAAACAATTTTCACTGTCCACCACGTTTTGGCAATGTTCCAACACTCTCGTCGTCATTGTTGCATGCATCACAAAAACTATTACACTACTAACTAACGCTAGCATTACAGTGTGAAATATCCACATTATATAATACCACTAACTTATTTAAAGACACTCAATTAAAAAAATAACGTATAAAACCGAAATATTTGAGCAGTAATACTTACATTACATCTTACGTATTTTACTGCTATCACAGAGAGAATGCGTAAGTGAATGCGATGATAAGAAAACTTTTGGTTACGCGGACCTATAAAACGCTATTCCAAAAGCAAAATGAGATATGCTATACATTGTTAGAAAGCTTATACTCTCACCTACTGAATAAATGAATTGTCAATAAAGCCAGACTGAACTAAAAAGGGCGACCACGCCGTAAACAACATGTGTGGTATTACGCACAGCTCGTTATTTACGAAGGTACCCAGGCATCACAAATGCGTGTATATTTCACAAACGGATTATTCAAGACAATATATGACCACTTAGTCTCAAAAGCAACATCTCTACGCGTAAAACCAATGGTAAGGTTGTATATTTATTCAATATTTAGTCCCAGATATTGACTGTAGAATTCGCTAGTTAACGTTACTCTCTTGCTGTTGTGGTTTTTTAAAATGGCGGTTGCTGCCGGTGAACAAACTGAACATGGGATGACGCATTTGTGATGATTTCCATTGACAAATCAACGGTCTGCAGTATCAAATTGCAGCACGGATAGTACCTTTGGTACCTACCCCAGAGCAGTAGCTAAAATCGGCACGGGTACTTGCGGCCCGGCACGGGTCAGGTGACAGTGGAGAAAACAAAACAAAGCGGGAGCACGGATTCCGGCACGGCACGGTGGTGGAGAAACGCCATTATAGGCCTACTATAAGGCTACAGTGAATACATGTACATTTAACTAAACAGTAATTAAAATATGCATTATACAGTATATAATTTATACATTAAAACTCATGAAGCCAGAATTACGCCCGGCTTATTATTAGCCTAGTATGGAGCACTAAGGGTGTTATCTTAACGTAGCTAAGTACTGCGTTGTAACCAGAGACTGTAAATAATGTGGACAAAGCTACTGTGACATCACCCATTGACTCTCCGTGGGTCTCTAAAACATGTTTTGAAGCTCAATGGCGGGCGTGGCCATGTTGTCGATTTGGAGCCAAAACCATAGAGTAAGCGGTTCTGTGATTTTTACAATGTGATTGACAGTCCGGTGCGGAAAAGCCCATCAACCTGAATGAACGATTGCAGAACGAACTTGAGGCTATCTGACTGTCTGCCTTTATGTTTTAAAATATATTATCAAAGGTTTACGGAGTTTAATTTCCATCCGTGACTGTACTGTGTCATGTAATCACGTTATATGTATGACGTTAATAATACAATTATGTTCAGTTATCTTCAATTTATGTTTCTCAGCAAAACGAATATGCTTAGCTAGCATATCAGCTTGCCAGTGAGCTAGGTAGGCTATCCGTGGTTAGCTCACGCATTAGCAATATGAACTACAGGGGAAGAACATCGACTACACTGATGGTCAATCAATCAGAGATGTGTAGCCTACTGGTGATTTGACTAGGCTAATTTTCATACAACTGTCTGGTAGACCTGCTGTTAACCGAGCAAGTTATCGTCACAGTCACCATCGCCGTGTTCACTTGCTGGGTGACGCTAGCTGAGCGATTGTTCGCAAGTCACTTTTTACCGAATAAAATGTTACACTGTCAGCGGTGATTAACAAATCTACCAAGTATTTTAATAACCGATCTGCAGGCGTGTAAATATGACAACGCACTTTGTAGGCCTACAGCAAGTTTTCCACCTGGTGCATGAAGACAAAAATAATGTAGGCTACATTGAATTTCTAATTATTATTAGGCTATTATTATTTTTTCTTGTAGATCATCAAAACCAATGGAGAAAAGCCAATATACGCAAGGAGCCCCCAGGACCGATTCTGAGAACCACTGTCTTAAATGCTCGTCGGTCTCTTAAATGCTAAAAACATGTTCCTTTCTAAATGCCAGTCTTACAAAGATGGTTAATTTCAAAGATGGTAAATTCTGTGTGTGATTTCATTGTGTGTTGTATGTTATCCAGCAAATAAACCTTAAGACTCTTAATTCGCTTCGTGAAAATGAACATTTTGCAGTGTTTATCCCAAAATCGGGATTATAGTAGCTTTGTCACATGCGTGAAGCATGGCTCAGGTAGACATTTACGGAATGTACACAACTGACAAGCCATCAGACATGTTTGACAGATTGAATATTTGCCGGTTAGGGTTAGCTAGCTAGTCAAATGGCTTGGTAGCCGAAGTTGCGAACTGTTTTAGCATAGGCTACTGGACTACCAAATATAGAAAGCTGATTACGCTTTCTGCCAACGAATTATTTGGTTAAGTAGGCTAAAGGAAATAGTAAAAATGACTCGGCTACCGAAAAACTTCAGAGGAGGATTATTTTATGGTCGTCTAGTGCAGCTGTAAATAGCACACGCCATAATGAAATCACTAGAAAATTTCTGACTTCGCACAGGTGGACCGTGGTCGGAGCCGCAATGTCAAAGCCAAGAGGCACCACCTCCCACCCCAGTGACCATAGACTGTAGCCCTTACTGTAGCTTAGTCCTCCGCAGTAATCAGGAAGTGACTCAAACTGTACCTCATTGGTCCATAACAAATATTATAACAGTGCCCAAATGAAACAATAAATCATGAAATCGACCCATGGACAGTCATAAGACGAATAAAATACACATATTGTGACTATTTGTTCTCATGAGAAAAAATTACTGACTTTGTATTTTGACTGCATTTGTACCGTAGACTTACATGGAAACCGGATATGAAAACACCTATACTGGAGCCAACCGTAGTGGCGCTAGTGAGCAACCAGGAACAACAAGACCAGAAAATGAGCGTCAAAAACTAAGTCTGGTTTTGGCCGCTTGGTTGTAACCAGAGAACCGTTAATTAAAACTGGTAAGCAATTATAAACAACTCGATATACAAGTGGTAACATCTTACAAATGAACTTGTTTCCTAAATAAAGGAGGTCAGGTGACTTCCATTTGTGGTGTGGAGGTTACTCAATTTCCGATCCTTCCACTTTTTCATTGGGTCCTCCACATGGAGGTGACGTGGGCAGAGGAGTAGAACTAAGGGATGTATGGTCCATGTTTAAGCGAATGAGTGGGAAAAGAAAGACAGTTAAAATTCCAGCATTGGTTGATGGGGAGAGGCTGGCAGTGTCCGACAAAGAGAAGGCTGATATGTTAGGTAGGGCATTCGCTGCAGTACATAGTGATACTCACCTTAATGATATCTATAGGCAGCAGAAAGACCGTGCACTCATAGAGAATGAGGATGTGAGGGAGAAGAAAGAGGATGATACTACAATCCTGGATGTGGACTTTACAATGTCTGAACTGAAAATAGCCTTGCAAGATACTGGATACACAGCCCCAGGGCAAGATCAGCTATGTTATGCCATGTTCCGGCAGCTACCAGGGGAAACATTGAAGCTAGTGCTGAGACTTTTTAATAAAATCTGGAGGAATGGAATTATGCCTAGATGCTGGAAAGGGGCAGTAGTCCTACCATTCTACAAACCAGGGAAGGATCCTGCTAATCCTGGTAGCTACAGGCCCATAGCTTTGACTTCTCACGTATGCAAGTGGATGGAGAGAATAATAGTTTGTAGGCTTTCACATGGAATAAAAAGGTTTATTGAGTAATTTTCAGAATGGATTTTGTAAAGGACGAACCACAATTGAAGCTTTAGTTAGAGTAAGCAATGAGATGGAAAAGACACTGAAAATAAAAGAGTTGATGGCAACAGTATATTTCGACATCGAAAAGGCATATGACTCTATGTGGAGAGAAGGGTTGCTTATCAAGTTAAGTAAAATGGGTATCGGAGGGAGGATGTATAATTGGATAATGGACTTTCTAACAGGCTGGAAATTTAGAGTCAAGGTTGGAGAGGAGGTGTCTAAGGAATTTGAAATAGAAAATGGTATCCTGCAGGGGAGTGCAATAAGTCTGTTCAATAATAACTGTTCAACATAATGATAAATGACTGTGGCAAGTGAGTGCCACCCTTCCTGCCTGCCACCAGACTCACTGGAGACAAGGTTTGGTTTTAGCACTTGCGTGCTCGTTTATTCAGCCACCGGCTTCGCCTGGCTACAACATAACACAAATCCTTTTGGGTTTCCGGTAATTTCTGTGCCGTCCAGTCTTTTCTCCGGCGTTTTTCGCTCTCGAAGACTCCCGGTCTCCGCTTTTAAAAACCCCAGGCTCACTGTTAAAACAACCAGAGGCAATCAGCGCAGTTAAACAATTGATAATTATCGGCGCTGATTACCTCCACCTGACAGTTGTGACGAAGGATCCGAGAGCCGCTCCTCTCACTCTCTCTCTCTCTCTGCAGCCGGCGCTCAAACCACGCCCACCCAACCACAATGACATTTTTACAAATTTAGATGGAGGCATCGGATCAGCGCTATATGCAGATGATGGGGCCATTTGGTTGAGGGGAAGAAATGTGCCATATGTTTTAGAGAGTATAGGAAAAGCAAAATGAAAAGTGGAGCAGTGGTCATATGATGGGGGGTTCAAGCTTTCAACAAGCAAGTCCTGTTACATTCTGTTTACAAAGAAGCGGAAGCTTGGTGACCATTGTATGGTCAGCCGATGAGAGGGTGACTGAATTTAAGTACCTGGGTCTATGGCTAGACAACAAATATACATGGAGGATGCATATCAAACACCTGGAAACAAAGTGTAAAAAAGTTATAAATCTAATACGAGCTGTGGCCGTATGCAACTAAGGGGCAGATAAACCGTCACTAATTGTCATTTATAGGGCGCTTATGAGATCAACAATAGATTATGGCTGCATAGTATATGGAGCAGCAGCAAAGACATCATAATACAAAAAGTGGACAGACTACAGTGTAGAGCATTACAATTATGTATACGGGATATTAAGTCAACCCCCATTAACACAATACTAATAGAAGCAGGAGAGACACCGCTGGAGTTAAGGAGAGAGAAACTTTCACTTGCGTATTGGGTTAGGTTAAAAGGAAGTGGGGAGGAAAACCCTACAAAGAAGACGCTGCAGGATTGTTGGGAATATTCCAAGTTCCAGAGATATGGGTTTGGATGGACTAGTGATGAAAGAGCAAGGGCATATGGAATGGAGGCCTTAGAGTTCACCAGGTCCACCCCAGTTAGTAACGTGCCCCCTTGGCTTTTTCCAGAGATAAAGCTAGACATGAGTATTATGGAAAAGAAAAGAGAATGGGGAGAAAATAAAGTGGGAGTTAAAACAAGTTTATATCTGAGGAATAGTTATCACAGTTATCTCAAAATATATACAGATGGTTCTAAGAATAAACAGAGTGTGTGGGAATTGGTGTATATATCCGTGAGTTCAAAATATCTATCTCCAAAAGACTGTCCGCCCAGTTATCAGTATATACAGCAGAGATAGTGGCAGCCATTATTGGGTTACAATGGGCTGAAGAGGTCAGACCAGATAGGGTGGTGGTATGCACAGACTCAACAGCCATCATGAAAAGCATACACTCAACAAAATCTGTCAGAGAAGACTTACTCATTGAACTTTACCTTAGTTTGCTTCACAGAGGTGGTGTAGATGTGCAGTTCTGTTGGGTACCAGCACATGAGGGGTTGAAAGGGAATGAGTGTGCAGACAAACTAGCAAAAAGGGCCTTACAAAAGGAAATAACCATGCCAGTACGACTTGGCAGAGGAGAAGGAAAAGCAGTGATTAAAAAGAAAGGAATGGAGATATGGCAGAAAAGGTGGGAGGAAGACCGGAAAGGAAGGGGGTATCACAAAATACAAAAGTCGGTCATAGCAAAGTACTATAAAGAAAGGAACAGAAGGGAGGAAATCATCATAACAAGAATCAGATTGGATCACACAGGATTAAACGGCATTTTGTTTGTGCTGGGGAAAAGGAACAGTGACATGTGTGGGAACTGTGGAGTTAAAGAAAACGTTGCAGATATTTTATTGCATTGTAACATGTATGAAGCGGAAAGAGAAAGGTTGCATGAAAAAGTCAGAGAGGCAGGACGGGAATGGGATCTGGTTGGGATACTGGGGACAGAAGGAGAGGGGGAGGGGGTAGGAGTTGTCAGGAAGGCACTCTACCTTTTTTTAAAAAAAAACACAAGGTTGGTGGGTAGAATATAAGAAATAGGGTGAAATGATATGATGTTACAAAAATAGTTGCTATAATCTTAGGATTACAATGGGTAGAGGAGGTAAGGCCTGAGAGTGTTGTCATTTGGTCAGACTCCACTGCAGCTGTTAATAGTTTGAATTCAAAAGAAACATTAAGAGATGATATATTGATGGAAATATTTATGATAATGCTGAGAATACAAAGAGTTGGAATTAATGTACAGTTTTGTTGGGTTCCTGCTCATGTTGGTGTGGAGGGTAATGAGAAAGTAGATGAGACTGCAAAGAGAGTGTTGAAATGAAATGACGATGAAATAATGAAAGTTCCCTTCGGAAAAGGTGAGGCCAAATGGTTAATAAGAAAGGCAGTGAGGGATTCGTGGCAGAAGAAGTGGGACATAGATATCAAAGGGAGACACTAGCCGCGTTTCCACCGCAGGAACTATACCCCGGAACTAGGAACCTTTTGAGGAACTCGGTGCGTTTCCACCGCAGGAACTAGGGTCTAAATTTAGTTCTGGGGGCTTTGTTTTACCCCCCAAAACGTTCCTGCTCGGGGGGTAGTACTTTCCGAAAGTACAGGAACCTTTTGGGTGGAGCTTGCAGCGCTGAACATTTCTGATTGGTCGAGTACTCGCAGCATTTGTGTTGTATTTATTTTCCGCCATTACCCGCCATGTTTGAAAATATGCAGCGGCAAACCAATTTATTTTCATAATAACTTCAAATCAAACTTGTACGTTATGCGGCGCAGTAGCCTAGTTTTGGTTATAGCCTGTCAACGTCTTGGAATTATAACGTGTGCTCTTCTGTTCTTTTCTTGCTTTAGTATTCGTTTTATAAAATGCTACGCATTCGTGCGGGGACAGCATATTACGTAGGCTACCAAAACATTCAAACGGATTAATTCGGTTGCTGAATATTTTCTTCCGGATTTTCTTTGTTAGCCCGTTGTAATTGACTCAAAACGTTTGATACAGTTATGCGAGGTATGCGGTAGTTCTGCATAATTAACATTGATGATACAGTACAAGCAAACTGGAAATCACCATCCGCACTTTTTATCCGCGTAAACTAACAGGTTAATTCTAGTAATCTTCCCTTTAGCTTTTTCAGACTGCCGTAATTTTACTGACATTTTTCAATTCCACGAAAATACCAGGAAGACTATGGACTAATTTATGGTGCATGGTTCGCATCTGGAGGGCACACTTCGCTGCTCGGCTAGCAGTAACTTCGAAGGAAAGCAAACGGTGGCTGTACCACTACTAATTTACATTTTCACGCAAATCCGAGTTTTCGTTCTATTCTTGTCGTTTTGCCATTAGCCTATATGGAATTGACGACGAGAAAGTAATCAAACAGCAAATTGTTTACAACTTGTGCATGTTTTCTGCTGTTGTTGCCAGTTATACATATAAATGTGAATGCATTCTGTCGCTTCGGATGTCAAGACATGAAAGCGAATGTTCGCATAAAAACATAATGAATGTGTTTGAGAGGATATATGAAAATCAATAAATACAAAAGTAACCATATATAGTCATTGTTGGTAACCCGTTGTAGGCCTATATAAGTGGAATAAACCCCTCCGGGCTGTCCCGGTTATTAGAAAATAATGTAGGCTACTTCGGTGGTAGTATGGGGTTACGGAAGAAATCATATGACAGACGGACCGACGACAACGTTGCTTTTTCGTACGTCAGTGGGCTAATTTGCCTCATCTTCGCGGTACTTTAGACCCCGGTGGAAACGCAGACAACCATTGGCTGAAGGAACCTTTTAGTTCCTGGTAAAGTAGTTCCTGGGACTGAAAGTTCCGGGTAATTTCGGTGGAAACGCGGCTACTATTACAGTATACAGAAATCCATTAAAGTGAAGGCTTTCAAAGGGAAGTGCAGAAGAGAGGAAGTGGTTTTTTCAAGGTTAAAATTTGGACGTACTGGATTAAATTCAACTCTTTATTTAATGGCAAAGTGTATTTCAGATAAATGCAATATTTGTAATGTTCCAGAAAATGTTTAGCATGTCATAATGAGGTGTAGTAAATATAATTCAGAGAGGAACGCTTTATGTGATAAGATATATGAGCTAAAACAGGGATGGAATTTGGAAGGGATTTTAGGGATGGGAGAGAAAATGTGGGAGTGCTGCAAGGCTCTCTTTATTTTCCTTAAAGATACAGGATTAGATCGTTAGATATAGTTTGTTTTTTCCCTTTCTTTTATGTAATCTGAAGTATTTAAAGCCCTGATGTTACACACTGGTACAGTAGGTGCGGTATGCACCTATACACGTTGGTTAGCGATCCGCCATTAAATTTAGAGAAGAAGAAGAAGAAAAAGAAGATATGACGTTACACACTCTTGTACAGTAGGTGGAGGTGTGCACCTTTTAGTTGTTTTAGATCCGCCAGTAAAACCGAGAGAAGAAGAAGAAGCGGTCACGTGCTTCTGGTCGTCTGTGGAGATTCTCCTGGTGTAGATTCCCCGCTTGCTGCAGGCAGGTTCTCTTGAAAGAAAGTGCCAGCTATGGATCCTTTATTTTTTAACCATAGCGTTCCCAAGGACCTAGGTATTTTCCCATGTGGAATTTGTGGGAAGATATTTACAGAAGCAGTGCGTTTGCGAAATCATGAACCACAGCACGCCGCATCCAGTGGTCTGCACAGCGGCGGAGTCA
The DNA here is from genome assembly GCF_018555375.3 of Anguilla rostrata. Taxonomy (NCBI): domain Eukaryota; kingdom Metazoa; phylum Chordata; class Actinopteri; order Anguilliformes; family Anguillidae; genus Anguilla; species Anguilla rostrata. The sequence goes on along the minus strand of NC_057942.1, from coordinate 26,487,969 downwards.
ACAATAGCAGGGACAGTTTGGTTGGTGTGGGAGGCTGTACTCCGACATCTCATGCCCAGTCAGGACTGCGGGAAAACGGTTTGACTCTGCATAGTGGCGTGGATGCCAGTCGCAAGAGAGAAAGTAGGAGACGTCTTGTTGGTTGTGACATTTGCGGGAAGGTGCTTCGCGGCGTGTGTGACCTGAACAGACACAAGCTATCTCATTCCGGTGAGAAGCCATATGCTTGTCCTGTTTGTGGCCTGCGGTTTAAGCGCAAGGACAGAATGTCGTACCATGTGCGTTCACACGATGGCGTGGGCAAACCGCACGTCTGTCAAAGCTGCGGGAAGGGCTTCTCCAGGTGAGTTTTGGTGAACAGTAGGCCTATTAACCCAGGGGGTTGGCCAATGCAGCAAAAGTTTGACAACAATACTGTTGTGGCTTAAAATCTTTACAATATGACTGGAATAGAAGATATTTAACATTTATATTTTTTTCCTTCAGCATTTCGGCATACAATCTAAAACTATAATACGTAGAATTCAATATAAGCTCTACAAACAAGACTAATAAAATATCGTTCACACGATAAATGTTGCAGGTGTCGATTTCCTGACTAGATAACTAGAGCTCCCCATTAACCTGTAATTTGGCAGATGGCATATCTGCCATCAAAATAATTGTTTAGAACACTAACGCATAGTTTTCCTTGCAATTTGATGCATAGTGCTGGAGACATTCAAGTGCAGAGTAATTATGCTAGGAAACCAATCATAATACGCATTGAATACAGTTTATTATGCTTTAAAATTGGTTTAATTAAGATAGTTGTATAACTTGATGAAGTCTTTGAAATGCATAGTACTACATTAAATATGGTGTCAATAGGAAGCTACGAAGTTCGATTCTCAGACTATGGAGCAGTTATACCATTTATAAGCATATTCAAACTGAAAAATGAGGATGAAGAGTGCCATATGTATTTTTGCCCAAAAATATGAAAATTGGTCTCTGGAGAAACGTTCCAGCAAAGTAACCTAATGATGGTTGAACATACATGCATCATCCCTGACAATATGTACTAATACTCACATTTTCTTTCTTACAAACTGTTAACCTTGAGAAACCCCCTTGAAAAAATGCAGCATTTATAGTCATCATGTCACCATTAATGTAGGCTAATTTTAGTTCTGGAGGAAGGGTAATGAACATTTTTATGCATGGGAGGTTTAGATGTAATGACAATGTGGTTGTAATTTTCATAATGATATCTCTTTAGCCAATTGTGAATATACAAGCAATTAAAACTCATTCTGTTACCAGAAAGGCAGCCGAGGGACAATGTGACATTTTTATGTTTGGGACAATGATGAATATAAATCTTGTATTGTGAAATACCCCCCCCCCCCCCCGGTGTTTGGAGAAAACATGAAATATAAACAATATGGGGTTTTAATGGTCCTTTTGACAAGGATTGTTTTCTGTAATATTCCTGAAAGCACATGTTAAAACATTTTCAGTTCTTTTTATGATTCTTCCAATCGAATGAGTGTTTCTTAAGTTCAGTTGGCACCCTTTTTGTGGTGACCACTTGTTTTGAAGTGAACCAGAATCTGAATAACTGCCATCGGATTCAAAATATTTAGAATCTTTATTATGAATTACCGAATTCATATGAAAATAAATTTTTGCACTTGACATTATATTGTTTAATTTTCCAGGCCCCAAACTTTATTAATAGATAAAGCTGGAGTTCGAATGTAAACGGTCAAGGAGAGCCTGCAGCTCACTCTGCACCACAGCCAACTTGGTTAGGACACATTCGCTTGTTATTCTTCAAATATATGGATTAGGGGAAATTGGTATATACCTAAGTATTCATTTAAGATAGTCTGTTTTTCATTTTGGAATTTAATGATGTAGTTTTATGGGATCGGATTAAAACTAAGTAGATTTATGCACCTGTTAATTTGTTTTAGACAAGTCTTCCATTACGTATATTTTCTCCTCAGGCACATACTCAATTTGTGCATGTGCTTAAATTTTATACTGGGAAGTGTTACCTTGCTAGGGCAATGACAATTCAGAAATTTTAGCTGATGATTTTTTTTACACAATTTTTGCGAATAGTACAGTGGAAGCCTAATTATTATTGCTCCTATGACAAATGCAGCTTTAAGGAAGATCTGTTTATTTGTAATGAACATACTTAAAACATAAGTGCCTGACTTTTTTTGTAAACCAAAATTAATTGCACAGGGGACAGTAATGATTATGGCATAAGCAACGCTTTAAATAGACTAAGCCTATATAAATAACATGGTTGAACATATGCCATATTTCTTTAAATGTTGGCTTTTCCTACTGTAGAAAACGGGAGTATTTCAATCGCTACATACCTCGTCACACTGTCCATCAGCATTTTCCACTTTTTGCTGTCTGCTATAATAGCCACTTCCAAAAGCTGCTTCAAGACCCAGCAGCCGGGGTGCACTGAAAAAAGCCTTTCTCCAACTCATAAAAATGAGGTAACATTTTGCATTGGTCTTTTTGAGTTCAATTAACATCAGGTCTGCAAAGGATGAATGCAGTGACATAATTTTAAGTAAACTCAAGCAAAATTAATTACAGATTGCTAGTTGTACACATGAAGTTGCCTAAACTTCATTTTTTGTAAATTTACACATGAGATTAAACTCAATTAAATTGAGTACAGGTTACTAGTAGTACCTATATAACTGAGTTAGGTAAACTCATTTTCTTTGTAAAATAAACCGAATCTCACATGTTAATGAGCTCAAATTGAGATACAGGCTGTGGTCTGTGGTCAGTAAATTAAATTGAATCACTTTCTATACATGAGGTGCCAAAATGCTTAATTTCAGTCAACTCAATCCAGAAAACTCTCTTAGCAGTGAGAGAAGTGTTTTTATTGAGCACAATACAAGGGGGTCCTTCCCACACACAGCAAACTCTGACAGGGTATGAATTCACCCAAACAACTATTTACACTGGAGCTACTGCTAAGCACACTTTACTACTGTAACACTTTTCAACAACTAACAACATTTATTTAGCAGTATCACTCTGGGTCTTGCTGCACTGTATTGAACTGTGGGGAAAGTAGGCTGCACTAACTAAAACAGTGGGAGATGTCTACGTCTTTTTCTTAAGTCGTTCTTCAGGACAAATAATTTTGATTTGGAATGACTAAGTATTTTGAGTTCTTAAATCAAATAGTAAACCTCGTCTGTTCTTAATATTTTAAGTAAATTCCAACAAATGGTTTCACAGTATTTAAGCAATGTGATTTGTTGCCCAAATCCTCATTTCTTTTCATGAAATTAGCTTAAATAATATAAGAAGATTTCAGAAAAATAACTTGTTGGACTTATAGCCATTTATTTAGGTATGGCCAATTCAGATCACTTCCAATAATTTTCAGTAATTTATACTGTAATTGTTTTGAGACAGTGTTACCTTTAAAGGAGTAACATGGTGGTTGAACATGACACTTCCCAGTTGTCTTTAGGCAACAACAAAACAAATGTGCATAATTTTTTTATTATTCAGTCATTTCAATGTACTTTAAAACGTATTTTTTATAAGCCTAAATATCCCACTATAAAAGTTCACCCGAACCGTCTGGGCGTGGTAATGAGAACTGTCAGTTAGCTATGATTGACAGACCGTGCCCCGTTACCATAGCTACCCCCATGATACGCGCTCTTTTTGGGAGACTTTTCACAAGCGAGCTAGCTTAGTAGTATATCAAGTATCGATAGATAGCTAAGGTAAGGACGTTGACTTATATCCAATTATAATTTTTGCTATCTAGCTAGCCAAGTTAAGATAAAAGCACAAATATAACGTCCTCATAAAAGCAAACTAGCTAGCTAACGTTATCGATAACATTGCCTTATGAAAGCAAACTACCTAGCTAGCTAACGTTAGCTAGCTAGCTAAATGAATATAACCAGAAATAATCTAATAGTCCTTAAAAGGCACTCTAATTTAAGTGAACCTAACGTTAGTCAAATATTTGCATAGTCTTGCCTGTAAGCCAGCGGCGCAAACTATGGGTCTCGAGTTATCCATGGGTTTACGGGGCGTGGAAAGGGGAGTGGTTACTGTGTTTGTGACGCACCTAGTTGACAACTTTCTCAACCGGTTGAAAATAGGACGACAAATTTAAAACGCATATTTCTCCAAAAATACAGAACGGACATATTTAATACTTTACTCATTGTGTTTCTTCAATGCCTCTTGTGCAAATAGCACATAAAACCGAGAAAGTGTGAAAATCACCATGGTACTCCTTTAAATAAAATTGTTGTCACATTTATGGCCTGATTATTTTTTGGCTTGACCGCAACAGCGGAGCCAGCCCTACAAACGCGAATGTCTGTGACTGACTGACTGAGTGATAAAGTTACACTGCGCATGTCTGTGATATCAGCCAATTCGGTCCAGTCATATACTAGGTTTTAACCTGGTTGAATTTTAGCTACCATTTAAACTGACTATGACGGGAAGATATTTAGATGAAGAGGAATAAACTAGTAGTTTAAATTGAATCGAGAAACGCATGAAAGAAGCTCAACGTAAGTCGTTTGGTATTACCCCCATAAAAAGCTTTTCTCGCTAACGTTAGCCTTTATTGAGATCACACATCGTTAGGTTTCAGGTAAAAGTAGAGTGGGTAATATACAGAATTTTTTCCCGCTAACGTTTATTTATCTGTTTTCCCTTTGTGACTGATTCATTTTCGTGGCTTGCTAGCAAACTCTGCTCTGTCTGCTACTTATGGGTGTGAAGCCAGGGTTAGCCTACATAAAGTTAACGTTAGTCTATAGGTCCCAAGTAACGTTTAATTATTGCGAAATATTTAGAACTCAAATTTTGTATTTTCTAAAGTGTTAGTCTAACTAGTTGGCTAGGTGGTGTAGTTAGTTGTCTGACGCTATCGTTAAGAGGGCTAGAGGTCTAATTTACTGTAGAGATTAGCCCAGTTTAATTTAGCAGACGTTAACCTAATAGTTACAAGCATCGCTGTTTGCTTTGTATAAGTCATGATTTAGCTGTGCACTTTAACCCGAAGTTAGTCTACAAAAGATGAGTTTACGAATTAAGTTGGCAAAAATTCTGTGATCTGCTTTACTTGAGTGTATAGATTGCACGGCTGATCTATTTATTTATGTAGACTATTTATTATATTGGAAAAGTGTTTGCGCTGGCCTTTTTTTGCCTGGACCACAACAGTGGGGTCAGCCCTACAAACGTGAATATCTGTGATGAAGTTACACCATTGGTTGGCCGGTCCAGCCATATAGCCTACTAGATTTTGACCTGGTCTTGTTTTATGTACATTTAGGCGTGAAGAATAACATGACAGAAAAATTATTTTCAACACATTTCATTAACAAGTTGCAGGAGGATTAGCCGAAAAAAGATATACATTTATCTATATATAGCCTATTTGACTTTTTTCTGGTATTCCTCCAGAAACTCTAAGTACCCTGCTTTCAAGAGCACCTTGGTTCATGCTACCTGGAGTGAACCTACCTAAAATATTTTTTGGCAGCAGTCCTCTTTTCCTCTTGTTGACACTCATTATCTTTTAGTTACACATTTAATCACATTATTACTAGGGCTGTCAAATTAACCTCTTAAGGCACAAGCCAAATTTTGCCAATCCTTGCCCATTTAGGGGGTACCCTATTTAAAGCTTTATAACTCCAGACGTGAACACCACAGAGACTTGAAAAATGGCTTAAATGAAGCAAGACATTTGTACAATTTACAATACTAACACAGATTAGTTTATATTCATAATTTTGGAAGAAATAAAGTGCCACAAATGCAATTGTTTTGACAAAAAATCCAAAATAAATTTGCACTTTTTAAGTTCGCAATGAAATACTGCGAGATTGAATATATGCAGGAGGTTAAACTATACATGTGCTAGGTAAAAAACTTCTTGACCACAAGTTCATAAAATCTAAGGGTGGATATGTAGAACTACTATAGATGTATGAAGCAAAAACTAAGCAGTGTACCCAGCATCTCCAAATCTATCCAAAATGTCTAAATTATGCATTGCTGTAAATCATAACATATCCATGTATTTCACTACAAATCAACTGTTTTGACTCAAGAAAATCACTGTTGCATAATCTTCAAATGGGAATTACAAGCTTTCAGCAGTAGCAGTAGGTCTAAAATATCTAGTGCTAAGAAACATTGACTTTTCCAATTAATAAATTTTTGTCATTATAAAGTAATATAAATAGCCATTATGAGGGTTAAAAGAAACTTGCTACAATTACAAACATCAATGAAAAACATTCCAGCACAACGTAGCAGCTACTAAATGAATATAACCAGAATTCAAATACTCCTGTACCTCTATGTTTATGAGTGAAACTAACGTAGAAAAATTTTGCACCGTCTCCACCACGGGCAATTTCGTCTCGAGTTATCCATGGGTTTACCAAAGGGGATGTTCACTTCCGTCTAACGCTACATAGTTGACAATTTTCAATTAAAATACCGACAACTTTAAAACCAATTTTCCAAAAACATATAACGAATATTTGAATATACTTACTACAATGGTTGTAATCTCCTCTTGTCATAGATAAACGAGAAAGTAATCAATTTATATTGTTCATTTTTGCCTGTTCTGTTTTGCTCCGCAAAACGAGTCAGCTAGGTCTGATACCAGCAAACATGATGTCTGTGTATCAGCAATCGTCCTAAATATACTAGTTTTCTGAGAAATTTATCCAAAACTACTATGACATTTTAGTTAAGGGCATACTGTAGTTTATTGAATGGAACGTAAGAAGCATCAAGATATCTTTGTATACCTATAAAAGCTATTCAAGCAGAATTAGCCTTTATGACATCGTTAGTAGAAAGCATACCGTACGGAATAAATGAATTGCTAATTATTTAGCTGTTCCTAAAAGGCTGATCACGCTTGTAACAACAGGTTGCTGTGTACGACAGCTATTTGGTGAAGATACCCAAAGTAACGTTGCCCTATATTCCCAAGACGTATTCAAGCAAATATATGAACTACATTTGATTCAAAGGACTCTCTAACGTAAAGTACCACGTAAGGTTTAAGTATTTATTCAATATTTAGCCCAGTTTATTGGACTGTAACTAATGACATGGATCTTTTTTTAAATCTTTTCGTTGACTTTACGTTATTCAAGATGAGTTACGATTTTCAAATCTGCTGATCGCTTACTTAGGGATTGTCGGGTTTATCTTGTGCTATTAGGAAATTATGCGCTTTTTTAGTGGTAGAAAGAATATCTTGATGAATGACACATGTTGGTCCATTATGTCAGTTGATGGTTGTGTTTTTTTAGCTGAGACTAGCAGGAAGAAGATGTTTTTTAAACTTGATAACAGCAGGGAGCCGATAATTTGATCTAAACTCCGTTTGACTTTTTTCTGTATTCTCCAGAAACTGAATACACGCTTTCAGAGCACCTTGTTCATGCTACCTGGTGAACACTACACGAATGTTTGGAGTTTTTTTAGGCACTCTTAGCTGTACCACATCAATACATTATACTAGGGTATTAAGGCATTAATTTGTATTTATTTATTTATTGATTGATTGATTGATTAGCCTAATTAATTATAAAAATAACGCGTTAAAAAAGTAACGCAAATTAACGCATATAATATCATTTAATGTTTATGTTAATTAATTGCTGTACCGATGTTACTGTAAGTTGCTGCGTGTTGAATAACACTACCTATATTTCCAAATAACCCAACCGTCACATTTTGCCACACTGTCAGTCATTATGGGGTTCAGACACTCTGACAAACCGGCCCTTCAGCTAGAGCGGTCGGTGTGGCTCTGAGCCTCTGAGTAATTAATTCGATTAAAAATTTTCATCGATTGACAGCCATAATTATTACATTAAAGATAATGTCGAGGTTTTTAAAATAGTTGTAAGTATATGGAGACTTTTTGAGCATGAGAAAATTACTTGCTCTGTTTAGGATGGAAATGATAATTATTAAATGGATAACTATTAAATATATATTAAAGGTACTTGAGGATGCAGGACTTTTTACAGTGTAAGCCTGTCGAGCAGGTTGGATGCCTTTGCCACAGTGCAGTGTTTCCCCTACAATTGTGCAGGCCTGGCGGGCAGCCAGGCCAACGGGAACCCCCGCCAGGCCAAAAAAAAATATTTTTTTTAATGTAAAAAATAATGCCAGATATACATTCATTCAGAAATCAATAATAATTTGCGTTTGGGAGCTTCTGTTCAGCGCTTTAAATCCGCCGCGGGTATTTCCAAAGCTGTATCCCTCGCTCTACCGGCTAGTGATAGATCAACTGGTAGCGCCTGTTTTTTCTTTTCCAATTCGGTAACACGAATCCACATTTCATTTTCATTCTTCCAGCTTTCGTAAGACTTCTTTTCGTCGAACACAGGGGGCACTCTATAGGTTGTATTAGTCGACATCCTCTGCTACCATTTGTTAACACAATAATGACAACTTCATAGTTTTACTCACTTTACTTGTTAACACAAAACAAGAACTCATTTACACTCGTCATAGCAACTCCAGTTCAACCAAGACGCGCTAATGCACATGCGCAGATGCATTTAACAGGGAGAGCTGTACTGGAAATAGAATAAAGTGACCGTAAATCTGAACTTAACACCTAATAAGCTCCATTCTTAACTCTCAGTAATGTCTTTGTGTGTCTGGATTTTTTTGCAACAGTATTTATATATTTATTTATTGTTATTTTATTAATTATTTATTGGGTAAATTTTGTTGTGGTGTGGGGATGGCTGGTTTAAGCAGCCACACCTGCCCTGGGTCAAGCTAAATTAGACCTGGCCAATTGGATAATTGGTTAAGCATTAGATAATTGGCCAGGCTAATTGGACCCAGGAACAGGAGTGGCTGCACCTGTGCGTAGTGAGGTAATCACTGCGCACAGGTTAAATCTGCCATCCCCGCCCACACAGGGGAGCTTCGGTCATGACTGTTTTAACATCTGCTCCTTGGCGTTAACATCTTGCCAAACCCTCGTTAAATAAATCTTGACTGCTTGAACATCTTCTCCCTGTGTCTCTGTGCTGGAGGGCCCCTTGGAAAGCCACTTCGGTGGCCTGTGGCAGGCGTGTTTGTCACAGTGGCGCCCAACGTGGGGCCGCTTCGGCACAAGAAAGAGGCACAGGAGGGCTAGCCAGGAAGCACACTGGAGGAGGTTCAGCTGAGGTGTTCCCGACAGGGCTTCGGGTGGATCCTCCAGGCCAAAAACGGGGAGCGGGAGATGACCACGGAGGGGAAGGAAGCGATCGTCAGCTGGGACGCTGGGGAGCTGGACCTGGCCGTGAAGGCAGGTCAGCTACGGGCGGTGCACGAGAGGTGGTCGCGCCGTGAGCTGGACTTGGCCGGGAAGGCGGGTCAGCTACGGGCGGCGCACAAGCAGTGGCCGCGCCGTATTGCTTCCTTTCTTGTCTGTTGGTGGTTTTAGTTCGTTGTTTCGGCCTGGTTGGGTTGCCCGGAGCCCGTGAGGGGGAAAGCCTGCACCAGCCTTCCAGCAGTGCCGACTGGCGGCCACCACAGCCACGAGGGTTCCTAGTCCCCAGTGCCACAAGAAGGCCAGCCCACCAGCCCACCAGCCCAGCCACCCCACCACAGCCCCTGGAACAGCCCAAGCCGGTGACACCCCCACCAGCCAGCCGAGCAGCCCAGGACTCCCCGCGCTCCGAGAGGGAGGAGGGGGGAGGGCTGCCTCATCATCCGGGGGAGGGTCACGACTGTACTGGACTGTTCCGGGGCCCTTAGTGTTAAGGGCGCTTGGATTTTTTTTTTTTGTGTTTTTGGTTTTTTTTGTTGCTTGGTTGGAGTGCTGGGGGGGGAATAGGCTTCGGCTAGGGATTCTCCCTGGCCTCAGTTTGGCGTTGGGGGTATGTGGTGTGGGGATGGCTGGTTTAAGCAGCCACACCTGCCCTGGGTCAAGCTAATTAGACCTGGCCAATTGGATAATTGGTTAAGCATTAGATAATTGGCCAGGTTAATTGGACCCAGGAACAGGAGTGGCTGCACCTGTGCGTAGTGAGGTAATCACTGCACACAGGTTAAATCTGCCATCCCCGCCCACACAGGGGAGCTTCGGTCATGACTGTTTTAACATCTGCTCCTTGGCGTTAACATCTTGCCAAACCCTCGTTAAATAAATCTTGACTGCTTGAACATCTTCTCCCTGTGTCTCTGTGCTGGAGGGAGCCTTGGAAAGCCACTTCGGTGGCCTGTGGCAGGCGTGTTTGTCACATTTGTGTCTTTTGATGTGGTCATATAAGTAAGTCGGCTGCGTAGGTCTATAAATGCCATCCTGCGTGCCTCTTCTGTTTAGGGTTTTTTCGGTGAGCACCGCCAGACCTGAAAAAAATTCTAGGGGAAACACTGCAGTGGTTATCCGAAGTTGCGCGAATTTGGGTCAGGTGGTTGATTCTCAGGTGGTTTCTTAAATTTGTGTCTTTGACTGCTCCTTTTCAGATAGGCTAAATGCAGCAAATCACTTCCTCTCGATTTTTGTGCTCTTCTCTGTTCTTGAGCACCAAATGTGCCCCAATGGGTGAATTCATGTGGGCCTTTTACAATGAGATGCATTTTTTTGCAATCTTTTCACTATGTTTATTGCTGTTATAAGCTTAACGGTAGGCTCATGGCCGGATCATGGTCCCATGAGCCCCCCCCCCAGCTTTCCTATATTGGTGTCTTTCTTGCCTTCCTCCTTGCAAAATCATCCACTAGATCGTCAAAATTTAGCTGTCTGTCAAGGTCTGACTCTATTGACATAAGTGACAATGAGCTGAGACGTGTTTGGCACATGCTACTCCGCAGCTAATTTTTTATTCTGCCTAAAAGGGAAAATGTCCGCTCACCCTGGCAGTCTGTCACTGGCAAAGTTAGAAAGTGCCATGAAAACACTGGGGAACACTGACTGCAGATTAAGTGCCTGCAACGTCTCAAGCAATTTAGTTGGGCACTTCTCACCCTCAGAGTCAGGCATGAAAGACTTGAATTGGACTTGAGTTTGTTGGCAAAGTTAATGTCCAGGTCTGATGGATATGCAGCGGAGAGTGCATTTACCTTTTCCACTATGACATCACTGTTAGACAGCTGATCTGACATAAACAGAACTCCAAAGAGACTGGTCAAATGCTTGTAAGCGTCCATGCGATGGTCAAGGTTATCAATGACCACATAAAATTTTTCTATTTTGAACTTCTCCCTCCCCTCAAGTGTCACGCCTGGCTCTGAGCTCTCATCTGCAAATGTTTTGCGTTTCCTCTTTCGCTGAAGATCGTGCTTATATGACTGAGAGACACCTGTCACATTTAAGGCTGCCCTTTCAAAAGCCTCAAACTGGTCTCGCAGTCCTGCCACAAAATCCCTCAACGAAGACAAAAGCTGTGCTGCTACAGAGATGTCAATGTCACTTTTCTGTAGGTGCATACTTGTAGCGTGGAACCGGTCAAGTATGACGTCCCAGAAATGTGCCATGAATACCATCTCTAAGGTGTCCAATTTAGCACATAGTCCAGCGGCCTCAATTCAAGTAGGCTATCTATTTTCTCATTATCATCATTGCACATACCACCGAAAGCCTCTCTAATGTGGGTGTAATTTCTCCACAGTACCTTGGTTGACTCTGCCCGAGCACTCCACTGAGTACTGGACAGCGATATTAATGTCTGACATCTGTCTTCCGAAAGACTTTCCCCCATCTGTGTGTGGATGAAGAGCAAAATGTGTACAGTAACTGCAACATGTTAAAAAACTCGTCAGCCTCTGGGCTACTGCCGTCTAAGGTGTTAACACCAACTAAGTTAAGTGAATGTGCTGCGCAAGGCACATACTCTGTCAGAGGTTTTTTTTTGTTTCAGATGGGCCTCATCGGAGGCGGCTCAGATGCGGTATTAACTGTGAAAGGGGCTAATGACTGCCTGAACTTGAACCCATACACATCACCAGACACTGGGTTTCTTCCCTGGTGACGCTCTGCCAGGCCTCTACTGCAGCTGTCTTCAGTTGGGGGCGACATAGCTCAGGAGGTAGGAGCGGTTGTCTTGCAGTCGGAGGGTTGCCGGTTCGATTCCCGCCCTGGGTGTGTCGAAGTGTCCCTGAGCAAGACACCTAACCCCTAACTGCTCTGGTGAATGAGAGGCATCAATTGTAAAGCACTTTGGATAAAAGCGCTATAGTAATGCAGTACATTCAGTTCCTGCTTGTTCTTGGGGCGTTTTGCCTTCAGCAAGTGAAGGCAATTGGATTCAGGTCAGGTGATTGACTTGGCCATTGCAGAGCATTCCACTTCTTTGCCTTAAAAAAGTCTTGGGTAGCTTTCGCAGTATGCTTCGGGCCATTATCCATCTGCACTGTGAAGCGCCAACCAATACGTTTTGAAGCATTTGGCTGAATCTGTGCAGATAATATAGCCCTATACACTTCAGAATTCATCCTGCTGCTTTTGTCTGCAGTCACATCATCAATAAATACAAGGGAACCAGTTCCAGTGGCAGCCATACATGCCCACGCCGGTGGTATGAGGTGGTATGCTTTCGATAATGAGCAGTTCCTTCCCTTCCCTTCTCCATACTCTTCTCTTCCCATCATTCTGGTGCAAGTGGACCTTTGCCTCATCTGTCCATAGGATGTTGTTCCAGAACTGTACAGGCTTTTTTAGATGTTTTTTTGGCAAACTCTAATCTGGTCTTCCTGTTTTTGAGGCTTACCAATGGTTTACATCTTGTGGTAAACCCTCTGTATTTACTCTGGTGAAGTCTTTTCTTGATTGTTAGTGGGCTTGCTTCCGGCAAGCCCACTCTTAATATCTTTCATATTTCTTTTCTGCACTTTCCGCCCAATTTTTCTAGGTCTCACTAGTCCTACAGTTCTTGCATTACATTCAAACTTTTTACACCAAAATGACCGGCTAGTTCCAGACATTGTTGCTTGTATTGAATATTTTTGAAATATCTATGATCTATGAGTAGGACGCACTTCCAACGGCACGAGATTTTTAAGCACAGCTTTATCGCCTACGCTAACGTTCACATTTCGCCTACTTTAGTTAACCTACTTAGCGCGTACGGATGCTATCCTGCACGCATGAGTAGAAGCTAATGACACACAGCTACAACCACCGATACAGATGTATGGACACACGGAGGACAACAAATAACATTACAGAGGTAAGGACATGCCATAGCTAGCTAGCTATATAGTTAGCCAAGTTTTACTCATGACACTTTTAGGATATGACTGATCCCTGGATCATAATCGCTACTTGCTGATCCCCGGCTGTATATGTAATGCTATGGTGCCCCGGGGGTCTGGACGGTTTCGTGCTTCTTCTGAGCTATGTAAAAATGATTTATAAAACGTACTAAGTTCTAAATGGTATAGCGCCTGGTTGATAAGGGCACAAGGTTGCTAAATCTTCTTCTAAATATACTATATATATATATTTTATATGTTAATTTTGTTCATTAGTTGTTCAATAGTTCATTTTGTAAACTTGGTGAACTAACATGTTACCTGCTATGTTAATTGCCATAGTCTATTATCTGCTATATGCTGATTGTATCAGCATTTCTCGTGCCTCATTAACAAGCTGTTTTCAGGCATTTTGTATTGTTTATTTTGGTTTTAAACTATTGAGATGTGTTTGATATGCAGATCGCGTTAAGAAGTTGGCACTCTTGTTTGTGGTTAAGCGCGTTTTGGGTTATTAGCCACATGGTTGTCCGCTGCATTAAAGACATGCCATTTGTTATATTCTGTCGAGACCCGTGTTACAGGACCGAGCAACGCTAAGACTGTGCCTTTCAGAATATACGCTCGGATATAATAAATTAGAAGAATAGTTGAGACTAGTGTGATGTATGGATGCACATTATATGAATACACATTCATGGAAGTACATTTTTATTCAGTGAATGTTTGAAGCTATAAATTTAATATGCACTTTTGTTGGCTTAAAATCAGTAGCAAAATAAAGGGATACTTTAAAGAGACTCTGGGATTAGTACAGTCATGTGCATAAATGTTGTTTTCTGTCATTTAAAGTAAATATATTCATGTGTTTTGTATTTGTTTTTCCTTTAGCTTTTATGGTGTGTTTGATTAACAACATTAAAGGACTTCATAAACCATCAGTAAAGAGTCTGACCATCATTCACCCGGGAACGCTACACCCTCATTGAAATGCATTGAGGCTTGAGGACAGTGCCAGTTGGAATTTGAAGCAAGCCTACACAATTCCTTCCGGAATCGTAACCTTTCTAGTTGACTTTGACACAGATACGCCTACCTCCTGGAGGGTGTTGTTGATCTGGCCTGTTGTGAAGGGGTTTTTCTTCACCAGGGAAAGTATTCTTCTGTCATCCACCACAGTTGTTTCCATGGTCTTTCGGGCCTTTTGGTGTTCCTGAGCTCACCAGTGTGTTCTTTCTTTTTAAGAATGTACCAAATGGTTGATTTGGCCACACTTAATGTTTTTGCTATCTCTCTGATGGATTTTTTTTTTCAGCCTAATGATGGCTTGCTTCACCGACAGTGACAGCTCTTTGGACTTCATAAGTCAACAGCAACAGATGCCAAATACAAATGCCACACTTGAAATCAATTCTAGACCTTTTATCTGCTTACTTGTAAATGAAATAATGAGGGAAATGCACACACCTAGCCATGGAACAGCTGAGCAGCCAATTGTCCAATTACCTTTGGTCCCTTAAAAAGGGGGGGACCACATATTAAAAGTTCTGTAATTCCTACACCGTTCAGCCGATTTGGATGTAAATACCTTCAAATTAAAGCTGAACGTCTGCACTTTGAGCGCATATTCATTATTTAATTTCAACTCCAATATACTGTGGTAGACAGCTAAAATAACAATAACCTTGTCAATGTCCATTAAAATGGACCTGACAGTAGGTATGTGTCTAACCCCTTCAGTCTGTTTGACTGAAGCAACATTTGGTCCATAGTTCTTCCTCATGAAGAACAAATTTGTCACTCTGAATTTTCAAAAACAACCAAACAAAAAAAAAAAAAACACTGTTACTGTACCAAAATTTGCTATGATGCATCTACAGATGTGTTCTATACAGGCGGTTCTTTTCTTGTGGTTATGTCAAAGGATGGCCAAAATAAAAGTCTGCATACTTTCTGTGGGGATGGATCTTAGAAATGCTTATAAATGAATGATGAAATATGGCATATTCAGTGGTGGTTTTAGTGATTTGGAGGCCCCGGGCAAAGACCAATGTGAGGCCCTTCTCCATTTTGCTTAACGCAATCATAGCTAGTGAACAAGGAGGCAAAAACTCATTAGTGTTCAGTGACATTGGTTTTAAAGACAGGGTGAAGGGATAAGTAAGCTAAGTACTCACCCAGGTCACAGATCACAGGCAGCAGGTCAGTGGGGTGGCTGGAGGGTCATGGAGGTCTGGATGCTGACATCATTCTATGTTGGAACAATCTGGAGAGAGAAATTGGAAGAGGGAGACAGAGGCAAAGAGAAAGGGGCAGGTAAATAATAAAGCCCGACCGATATATCGGTATGGCAGATATATCGGCCATTATTTGACTTTTTTGACGACATCGGGTTCGGCAGTTATGCAGCCGATGTGTCCCGATTTTTAAATAAGTATAATAAAAAAAACATTGATTATTTATCTGTACTTGTCTGTTCGAACGTTGTAATTGCTATTTACTAGAATTATCCAGTAGAGGGAGCTCTAATACAAGTGTGAACTGCAGCAGCTGACGCGCTACTTCTGTAATAAGACGTTTGTCACTCGTGCCTCATCCAATATTCTCCACTGCAAGACTTGTCTGCACAGATTCGATTGCCACAATAAAGGTATGTATATTTAGTGAAAGTTTTTAATTAAATGCGTTTATACGACCACTATGTTTATCAATCCTCATTATCAAGCGAGCGAGCTAGCTAACATATTTGGTTCACTTTAGCAAGCTAGCTGGCTAGCAAGCCTTTATGAAGTGGCAGTGAGCACATAAGCAGCGTAGGATCTACATATCCAGAGGTCATCGCTGTATTCTCAAATAAATAACCATCCAAAATAAAATGGTGATTGAATGCATCACATTTGTTTTTTTATCTGAGATGATATTAGCTACTATATGATGCTGTGTCGATAGCCAACGCGTTATTGCAAGCGAGTGTGTCATCTAGTCACGCGTCATCATAGCAGGCTAACCAGACAGTAAAAACGCTGATAAAACACTTCTAACGTGGATCATTTTAAGCCATGTTATCTAGCTTTGTCGTGATAACATGAGAGAAGGATTGCTGTTGGAGAAGTGAATCAACCAACAGGGTAACCTGCACGAAAGCGCATTGTAGTTTTTTTCACGTATTTCATCCAGTAAATTTCATTTCATCTAACGTTACACTTGATTCACTCATTAGCTCCACTAGATAATGTCTTACTCTTTGAGATCATGTAGTAGAAATAAAATAAGAAAATATAATTAATTTAACTTACTGAGAATATATAATTAGAAATAATGAGGCTGTGTCAATAGCTAATGCGTTATTGCGAGCGAGTGTGTCATCTAGTCACGCGTCAGAGTGCATTGTAGTTATTTTCACCACCGAATTCTTATGGACAGGGAAGCTCGCTAGATGAAGTCTTACTCTTTGAGGTCATGTAGTAGGAATAAAATAAGAAAATATAAATAATTTACTGAGAATAGATACTAAGAAATAATAATAACAAATTAATAACAACAACAATAATAATATTTATAGAAATACATGTTTGAAACTATAAAAAACTTAATTTTTTATAGATGGCTGGAAAAGAAAGGAGTAAAAGCAAGGTGTGAAGTTATTTTGATTTCACACACTTAAAGATGGTGTTAATATATTTAATTTAAGATCATCTTTTACATTTTTTTTATCTAAAAAGTTCTTTGTGTGTTTATTTTTATTTGTTTGCTTAAGTTAAATGTTCTTAAATATAGAAACTTTAATAAAATATAGGTTTTTAAAATTAATTTGAAAATGTTGCACTTTGACAAAATATCGGTCAAAACATCGGTAATCGGTGGGCTAGGACTCTCCAAAATTGGGATCGGCATCGGACCCAAAAATCTGGCATCAGTCGGGCTCTAGTAAATAACTTAAGGAGGAGAGGGATCACATCCAATGGAAAATATCTCAATGAATAATTAGAAACATTTGAAATTTTAAACTATCTTGTTATGCCTCCGCGACGGCACAGCCGTGGCCGGAGACATTATGTTTTCGGGTTTTCCGTACGTCCGTTCATCCGTCCGTCCTGATTCTCGTGAACGCGATATCTCAGGAACGCCTTGAGGGAATTTCTTCAAATTTGGCACACACGTCCACTTGGACTCAAGGGTGGACTGATTAGATTTTGGTGGTCAAAGCTCAAGGTCAATGTGACCTTCACAAAACACGTTTTTGGCCATAACTCAAGAATTCATACGCTAATTATGACAACGTTTCACACAAATGTCTAATAGGATAAAATGATGAAGTGATGACATTTTATTTCCAAACGGTCAATCTAGCCGTTAAAAGGAACCAGGGAAGGAGTGAATTATCACTTGCATGAAGCCTTTCCTCCTGGCTAGACCCCCTTTGTATCGAGATTGTACTTAAGCTGTGCTCTTTCAAATGCAAGCTCTCCCCCGAGACTTAGGTGCTGAGAGCCATTGGAAAGCAACCTTGGGTGACTAGAAATTATAATATGTGAAGAGTCATTGATCTAGCCAGCAAAAGGAACCAGGGAAGGAGCGAATTATCACATGCATGAAGCATTGATGAAGTGATGACATTTTATATCCAAACTGGCTACTGGTTGTTGGAGGCATACCAACGTGAGGTGGTATTTCTAGTTTATATGAGGGAAAGGTTAGTGTACAACTGTATACTTTCTGTGTTTAGATGTTAATTTTCACCTTCCGGGCTTTAGCATTTGCGAATGCCGGTATACGGTCCTCCATGTCCAGCGTTCTTCTGACTTTTTGCTCTATTGATATAATGGCAAGATCTGACCACCGCTCCTGACACATTGTAGACCTCAGATGAGTTTTAGAGCTGAGAAACTCCTTTCCCCAGAGGCAGTAGTAACAGGGAGAGTGAGAAGCAGACTGAATGCAATGCTCAGATTGGGATATAAATCAAGGGGGTTTTCCTTGTATATATATTCCAGCATTTCTGTTGGGGTAGAAATGCGGTCTGGGGAGGCTTTCACTGCAGCCCTTATCACCAGTTCCAAGTCCTCACCACCGACATCTTCTGTTTTTATCTCCATGTTCCTGCAGCTAAGGCCCAGTGTCACATCCTGCACTACTTTTTTCATGTTACCTACTGAGTACAAGAACCCATACAGAGCAAAGAAACGTTCCATCTGGGTGAATCGATCATTGAGGCTACTTAGTGGTGTATCAACAAGTGGCAAGAAGAACTCCCGGTTGAATCGTTCTTCTGGGGTGGACTGTGTTTCTTCTCTTCCTTCATAAAGGAACTGGCAAGTTGTCTTCCGTTGTCTCTCTTCTGGCAGTTTCATCTCAATCTGCAACTCCTCTGCGATCTCTCTCGCATCTGTCTGTGCTGCTTTGAGTCCTGTGTCCCTGTACTCTTGTAGAGAGTCTCTTACTCCATCAGTTTCTCTTTTTATTGAGACTCTAGGACTCTGCAGGAGTTTGCTGACACGGTTTATTTGATATAATATATTATACCAAGTAACAACACACAATATGAAACTCCATGTCTTATTTTCTTTGAGAATGCCCTGAGATGTGGACATGGTCTCAGCATCCTTTTTCTCCAGGGCATGCGTGGTAAGTGCAGCCAAGGCTTCCACAAATTGAGGCATTTGGTACTGGAGGGCCTTCACACTGTCTATTCTGCACTTCCATCTGGTTGTAGACAGATTCTTGATGGTCAACTGTACATGCTCCTGCATAATCTCCCACCGTTGCACAGAGGAGCTGAACAGGTTGTATAGTCTCTGGAGAAGTCCAAATAAGCTCACTGACCGTACAGATGACTTCGCTGCATCACCAATAACCAGGTTTAAGGTGTGGCTCCCACAGGGCACACACAGGGCCTTCTTGTTTGTGTCCAGCACTCTCTTCTGTACACCCTGGTGTTTCCCCTGCATGTTGCTTCCATTGTCATAGGATTTGCTTTATGAAAGTATCATACTGTCCTTTTCCAGTTGTGTCATGGACATCAACAAAACCCACAAAATGCTGCTCAATGGAAACACCTAAATTTGTTTCACAGTTTACTATACACATGACAATGGACAACTGTTCAGTGTGGCTTTTGTCAAAGTACTTAGCTCTCTTGATCTGATCAACAATAGCATCTGTTGTTTTCTGTGCAACCAGTGATATGAGTTCATTTTGGATTTGCTTGCTCAAATAATGGTCCGTGTACTCCTTGTTTTTATCCTCCTCAAATGCTCATTCATTACAGGATCAAACTGGGCCATTAGTTCTACCTGACCCAGAAAGTTGCCATTTCTGGGCTCATGAAGGTACTCTGAGTGGGCTCGAAATGCTTGGTTCCTTTCAGCCAAATGGCACGCAATGGCTAACAGTCTTCTAAGGACCATTTTCCAACAGTTGATCTCCAGGTTTATTAATTCTTGGTTAATTGAGTCGATGGTAGTGCTTGATTTTAATCTCTCCGCAAGGTGGTGCCACTTCTCCATATTTTCTGTGTGCTCCTTGCTGCGCTCATGAGTTTTCAGCTGGTTACTGATATTTTTTCACGTGCCGAGCTGTGTGTCTCTTTTTCCGAAGACATGACAGCTAAAACAAAATACAGCATCTGCACTGACTGAATACATTAGCTACTTCCTTGTTATTTTCTCCCCGTTTTTCATTGTTATCTCGTAGTTTTCTTTTGTAAACCTTCTTGGGGTCGTGTCTGTATTTTTTGGGAACTTGATATCCATTATTTGTATAGGGCCTTTTTTTACAATTTAGTCCATTAAATGTGAAATGTGGGTGATAATAAATATTGGCAAATATAGATATTTAATTGGATAGGCCACATTATGTGACAGATTTATTTTACTATAAGATTTCATTCGTGAGTACAAGAAAGGAAAAATGTTTTATGCTCCGTATTCGACATGGTTGTCGTGTATCATCTACTAATAAAACTAGAACACAGAATTTGTGTTTTCAGCTCAGGTTGATTGCAGGAGCAATGAATGTCTGAGTTCAGCAATCTAGGCACGCCGGCATGCAGACCACTAGGGGGCTTGAGCAAAGGGGTTAAGCGTTGTTCAGTGTCAGTAAATTTGTCCGCAACTTAGTCATTTTTTGCCAGTTTGTGCTGTGCTTCTCCATTCTAACCCAATGGTGGAATGAACTCCCTATTCCTTTGCGAACCACTCGGTCACTGCCTATTTTTCGCCATGGTTTGAAGACGCATCTCTTCAGACTGTACCTTGATTAACTCTAACACTACTCATTCACAAGGTTACTCCCAATCTCAGATCTGTGTTATATCACTTGTATCTTGATATTCTAGCACTTTCATGTTAAGCTGGCAGTATACTCAGTAAGAAGAAATAACTTCACGATTGAGAACCACCGGCGAACAGGTCCATGAACACTGTTGTCGGTATACTCAGTGAGAACACCACACCGTTTAAAGTCACTCCACGCCGCTGGGGCGTGAATAATTACAAGGCAGCTATTAATCTCTCTCAGAATAACCTGCTTGACCCCCACCAGTTCGGCTTCAGGACTGGCCAGTCGACAGAGACTGCACTCCTCTCGGTCAGTGAGTCACTCCATGCCGCACGAGCAGCCTCCCTCTCCTCTGTCCTGATTCTTCTAGACCTCTCCGCTGCATTCGACACTGTGGAGCACTCCATCCTCCTGTCCTCCCTGGCAGCAACAGGGATCTGCGGCACAGTCCTTGACTGGATTGAGTCTTACCTCTCCGATCGTTCTTTCCAGGTTGCCTGGGCTGGTAAAGTATCGCCGCCCCGTCCCCTCGCCACAGGAGTTCCCCAGGGCTCAGTCCTCGGTCCCCTTCTCTTATCCTTATACACCAGATCCCTTGGCCCTGTAATCTCTGCCCATAGCTTGTCCTATCACTGTTACGCCGACGACACACAACTCTTTCTCTCCTTCTCCCCATCGGACACACAGGTCCCTGCCTGCATCTCCGCTTGCCTGAGAGACATCCAGAGCTGGATGGACAATCACCATCTGAAGCTCAACCCGGGAAAGACGGAGCTAATCTTTATACCTGCTCTAACCTCTCACCTCCTCGATTTTTCCATTTCCCTAGGGGACACCTTAGTGACATCACCCTGTGCCAAGAATCTCAGAGTGGTGATGGACAACAAGTTGTCCCTCTCCAAGAACATCGCAGCGGTTAGCCGGGCATGCAGATTTTTCCTGTATAACATCCGGAGAATCCGCCCCTTTCGCACCACCTACTCAACCCAGCTCTTGGTCCAAGCAATGGTACTATCCCGCCTGGACTACTGCAACTCTCTTCTGTCTGGACTACTGGCATCTGCCATCAGACCCCTGCAACTCATTCAGAATGCTGCAGCTTGTCTGGTTTTCAACCTCCCCAGACACTCCCACGTCACTGCCCTGCTCACTACCCTCCACTGGCTGCCTGTTATGGCTTGCATCAAATTTAAAACATTGGTCCTAGCATACCAGGCAGTCAAGGGATCAACCTCAGCATACCTCCACAAGATCTTCAAACCCTACATGCCAGCCAGACCCCTCCGTTCCGCTACCTCAGGACGCCTGGCACCTCCCCCTCTTCGCACTTGCGCTTCCCAAACACGTTTCCTGTCTGTTCTGGCCCCACGATGGTGGAATGACCTCCCCATGGAGGTCAGATCAGCTGAGACACTGACCCACTTCAAGCGACAACTGAAGACTTACCTCTTCAGGCTGCACCTCTCCCCATCCCTCCCTACCTCCCTGTAATCTCTAAATTGACTGTAAGTTTAGGGTTGTAACTAGGTAGCTGTTTCGTAGGTGACTTGGTTAATGCACTCTTCTTAACTACTGCTTGTATTTCTGTAAAGACTGCGTTGTTGCTGTTCTTGTTTGTGGTAGTGTTGATCAGTTTTAACCTACAGGGTCCAAGTTGAACTATGCGGTTGTTCCCTGCACTTGGAACGGTACTTCTCTCTAGGGTTTCGACACACTTGTTCCTGGTTATGGTTATACCCTTCGTTGTACGTCGCTCTGGATAAGAGCGTCTGCCAAATGCCTGTAATGTAATGTAACCGGGGCTGGAATCACGCCCAGACCTCCGTCTCGCGGCTACACCATGGGTGTAAGAGAACGGCTACGCGAGATCACAACACAAAACAAAAGTTTAAAGTGTTTAAAATGGCTTTAGTTTATCTAGCTATGCAAAAGAAGAAAAAAAGGCAAAGGAGATGGTACATTCGCCCTCTAAATAAGAGTAGGACAGAGAATGGAGAGTTTTGTCTGTACATTCGGCAAATGTGGAGTTTAGACGAGGGGGTCCACTTTCTTTTATTTCCGAATGTGTGCTAGGCGTTTTGATGACTTGCTGAAATGAATAGCACCATTCATCAAACATGCGGGAACTCACAGAATTCCCGTCTCTACAGAAGAGAGATTGGTGTTTCTCCGTACATTAGCATGTGAAGTCTGCCCTCTGAACTCTCAACCGCGACGTAACCAACCATGTGATATTTGGACCAATAGCTGAGAGGGGGAGGTCGGAAAACAAGAAAGAAGTTCTCCAAAAGTTCTCCCTGGAGGCTGTCGCACACAGCACCATACGAACACACAACACCGCATCTTTTTGTTCTTCAGTTGTTCTCATTGCTTCGTTTTGCTCAAAAAGTCCTACTTCTTACAAAGTATACTGCCTACTTTACCCTTGGATCTTCATCTAGCACGTTTGTGTTGCACTTGTACTATCATCTTAATGTTGTAGCACTCTTATAACATCTCTTGTAATCATGCCTCACTTCTAGTTTGACTTGCCATAACTTTAATGACTTAGCCTATGTTGTGTTAACTAGACTCGATGTTCATGGCTATGAATAACTGATAACTTAATGAGAATCTTATTGGACCTGTGCTGTGTACTTGTTCCCATGACCTTCGGTATGCACTTATTGTATGTTGCTTTAGATAAAAATGTCTGCCAAATAAGTGTAATGTAATGTACTAATTGTTCAGGCTTGAACTGAAGTGTTCTGTTTTTAAGGTAAATCCTGTACAGTGTGTCAAGCTGCAGTAGCAGGTGAAATTGATTCATTGCTAAATTCATTGCTACCATGACTTTTACCATGATGTGTAGGTCTGCTATTTTTAAGTTGCATTCTGTTTCAAAGTTTGTGCTGTGAATATTGCAGTATTGTATTTCCATTATATACAAGCGACATACAGTAGAATGGCTTCACTGAGGCACTGTGCTAGCCTATATCCTTATAGGCTGTGTAATTAGTTAGCCACTGCTGCTTCGCCATGAGGTTGCCATGAGGTTGCCATGAGGTTGTTTTCTTAAGTTTTGTATGTTTGTTCAATGTTACTGTTTTTTTGTTTTGTAGACCTGACCACTTGAATGGACACATAAAACAGGTCCACACGTCTGAAAGACCCCATAAGTGCCAGGTGAGTGAATCACCATTTCCTATGGATGAATCTACTCTGGTTCAATTGCATTAAGGCACTGGCCTGGTGTATACCTGGAAGCTAATTTTCAACCCTACGGATGCTAATGATCTATCTTTATAAGAGAATGCTACTGATATGCTCTTTGTAGGTGGAAATATGTAGCTAGATCAGGGCCAAAAGTTTGGTAAATCAGAAATAAAGTATGCAAAAAAAAAGGAGAAAGTTGAAAGTGAAAATGAAATTGATAGAATTTGAACAAAAATTGTTTTGAATCAGCTTATTTCACATTTTTAAAACTTTTTCAGTTTCAAATCTTTTTCTTTTTCAACCAACTTTTGGCCTTGTTTTGGCATGGGCTGGGGTTTAGAAGAGAGGGGCATGATGGGGATGTGGTATCCCTTGAATGACAGTTTACCAGAGTAAACAGTGAATAGACTGACTCGGTGCTTTGCTAACACACTCTTATAATGACAACTTGTAGTATGTTATTGATGACAAATTGTAGTATGTTATTGTTGTATGTAATTATACTTATATGTATTTAGCTAACTTGGACAATTAGCTATGTAGCTTATAGTATAACCATAAGTATAACAGTATACTATACCCTGAAGGTGTTGAGTAGTAAGGTGGCTAGCATGCTATACCTCGAAATTACATTATGCCTTGAAGTCGGTGTAGCTTGCATGTTTTCTGGTGATTCAACGTTGCCAAGACATCTCCCTTTTGGTTGTGCAATTATGTTCCTTTTCGTGTTTTACAATGCATAATTTGCATTTTATCTAAAATGAAAGAGCGTTTGGCTTTAATGCTTGCCCTTTCGCATTAGTAAAGCAAAATTCTAATGTCACTTCCTCGTTTTAATCTGTTCAAATTGATCACTAAAGGAAACCGTTTACCCAGCTAACTCGGGTCACCTTGGATTTTGAGTTTGAATCAGTTGCTGATCTCAAGGAGAAAAAGATACCAGCTTACGCTGTCCAAGACCAGGATTGAAGATCACACTAAAGCTTTTCATTATAGCCTACCTGAGTAGTGAATCAGCATTACTAGCTAGCATTACTTTTCAGGTTGCTCAAATGGTTGGCAAAGTAGTTAACATACATAGGTAGACATATTTTCATTTTCAGAAAACACAACCTATTGTCACGAAAAACGTGACCAGTGTGGATTTTGCCAAATTGAAAAAAGACATCTATTGAAAAAAGGTGCTAAATATTTATTTATTTATTATGGGGACTATTTTCGGTATATTTGTGCCAAACACATTTCTTTTCTGTGATTTCTGTGATCCTGGGATGTGTTTTTGTCAACCACATGAAATCTGCAAGGCCTTGGTACCCAGCTGATGTCATATGAACACCCAGTAGATAGAAATGCTTCGCAAAAGCATTTTATGTAGGCTCTGAGGTTATTTACAGTCGCTTAAGGTATGATTAAAGAAAAAAGAAAGTGGATATGCCATGTGGTATTGATTGTTATTACGCTTAAAAAAACATTCAATAATCATCAATATGGTTTATCATCCAGCCCTACCTGGAAGTAGGCCTTTATTTTCTTTTAGTTGCATAGCAACGTTTTCAGGTTGCACGCTAGAGTTTTTTTCTACTACCCAATTTTTGAATGTTATTCAATATTTCACTTTGGTTCAGTGTTCATGTTCCTAATAGCAATAGTGAAATGTATTACTGCATTTTGATTTGATATCACCAAGCCCCACTTATAGTATCCTTATAAGGGTCTGAAACCTTTTTCCTCCACCAATCATTGTGGCTAGTAGATCCAATTTTCTACCTGCCATTCTGATTTTTATACCAGCCACTTCTGAAAACCATGTGGAAAATATTGCAGTTATAATTGACTTTTGGGCTTGTTCCTTTTCTTTGATGTCGCTTGAAAAAATGTGAAGTTGGATAGAGCTCAACTGATTTGAATTCCTCAATACCAGTTCCGATATGTTGGAAGAGGAAGAGCGATATGCCAACATCGGCCCATGTAGTTAGCAATGTATAGCCAATATATATTTGACGATATACACTCCTGGGCAAAAAACAAAATGGGCCAAGCCCAAAATGGCAAAAAATTAAGCTTTTAATAGTCTTAACAACAAATCATTGGTCAGAAAATTAGCAAGAATTAAACAAATGCACTCCTGAGACCTCCTGTGCCACCACTTGCTCGTTTACTTTTGCTGCAGTGAACTGTTCGGAGAAAAGCTAGAAACAGGGAAATTCACTTATACAGTAGACAAATTAACATAATGTCAAATAAGAGTCAATTTTGTATTTGGTTACATATCATTTGCATGTCATGACTTCCTGATGTCTGTGACCTATCAACATCATCAGAGTCTGGATATCTTATTTTCAGGTTGTCCTACAAGTGATACAAAAACTCTTTGCATTTGAATGAATCTCTGTGGGAATTGGGGGGTGGGACTAGATTCAGCAGTAAATTCTGCTGATACAGTATGAAACACATTTGTTAGCTAAATGGCTTTAAGTCATCAAGGGTCCAAGGTATAAAATGAGATTCAAACCACCATGCTGCTGCCAGATATGCAGTAGATTCCATTTTTTCTTACTTCCTTCAGACAGTTTTTGTGTATTAAAATTAATGAAAGACTATTTTAGACATGGCATAACCGGTCAATTTCTGTAGCACATTTCAGTAACAATTGTCAAAATACGCTTCACAGGCAACCCTGGCCTACACCCTCACAGGAGCAAGCCTAAGGCAACTGTGGCAAGGAAAAACTTCCTGGTAACATATAGGAAGAAACCTTGGGAAGAACCAGACTCAAGGGGGAAACCCATCCTCTGGTCGGCGCAGGGTGTAGGTTTAAATGACCAGCATGGTCAGTCAATGTACACGATCAAATGATAGTTTAGGTTACAATCCTAAGGTTGTGGCTCAGATGATGGTCGGGGTTGGGTGGCGATAGTGGGGAGCAGCAGCCAGCGACGGTAGTGGATAGGGTGAAAGCGGTGACGAAAGACAGGCAGGACCGCAGCGGTGGGGGAGTCCAGACGATAATATGCTCAGGATTCCGGCAACATTGGGTGGCACTGTAGTATAATGAGTAAGGAACTGGTCTTGTAACCTAAAGGTCACAGGTTTGATTCCCAG
Organism: Anguilla rostrata; assembly: GCF_018555375.3. NCBI lineage: Eukaryota > Metazoa > Chordata > Actinopteri > Anguilliformes > Anguillidae > Anguilla > Anguilla rostrata. Next base: position 26,461,125 of record NC_057942.1, on the reverse strand, counting down.
GAACGACACTGTCGTTGTACTCTTGAGCAAGGTACTTAACCTGCATTGCTTCAGTATATATCCAGCTTTATAAATGGATGCAATGTAAAGGTTGTGTAAGTCACTCTGGATATGAGCGTCTGCTAAATGCCTGTAATGTAATGGTGAAGAAAATTGAAAAGGCCATTAGGAAATGTGCACTAGAACAGCAGGGAGTGTTATTAAGTAACATGGGCACAAATTGGGGATTACAAAGTGAGGCCACCAGGAGTAATCTAGCTGCATAGCTACAAGGACAGGGATTGAGAACCCATGCAGTCATGAGCGGGAGACAACCATACCTGCCTATCAAGAGCCAGCCCATGTGAAGTGGGGTCACAGCTGACTGACAGGTGACACTAAGGAAAAGGTGCCACCCCACAATATTCTATGGCTACAGGCTTCTTCCACCTTTTTTTCAAACTATACCTGAATATAAGCCTGAGTATCTAGTATAAATGTGATTTTTTAATCTAGATTTAAATATTGAGACTGACTCCCTTATAAATTTCGGAAGGGTGTTCCTCAGTAGTGGTCTCTGTAGGAGAAAGCTCATCCACCCTTCAGGTTTTTAGAAATCTTTGGGACTAACAAGTAGGCTTTCCGTCTTGGAAACGGAGTGACCTTGTGGGCTTATTAGGTAAAAACGGGTTACATGCAAGTGCAAGTCCATGCAAAGCTTTAAAACTCAGGAGCAAAACCTTGAAATCCATCCCATACTTAATTGGTAGCCAGTGAAGCGATTCTAGCACTGGTGTAATATGCTCATACTTCTTAGTTCTAATCAAGATTTGAGCGGCTGCATTCTGCACACACTGGAGATTAGTAGTAGGGCAGCTAGATAGTAGGGCATCTAGCCTTGATGTAACAAAACCGTGGATCAATTTATCTGCATCCCCTATCAATAGGAAGTTCCTGATTTTAGCTATATTCATAACTGAAAGAAAGCAACTACATGTCAAAGGTTAAATCTGGATCAGTGGTATCACTAAGGTCTTTCACTGCTGTATTTGGTACAACCTAACAGTCATCACGATTTACAGTAAGATTACACATTTACTATGTCCTGTAGTATTTTAGGACCTAAAATACTAACATTTTGGTCTTCTCTGTGTTCATGAGCAGAAAATTAGAAAGCATCTAAACCTTGATATCCACAATACAAGCCTCTAACTGTGAAAGTGGTAGTGGTTCATTTAAATTATATCTGCGAATCATCGACATAGCAGTGAAACTCTGTGCCATCAGCCCGGATAATATTCTGGGTAACATATAAAATGAGAAGTACTAGTCCTTGCCCGGATCCTTTTGGAATACCATATTTCATTGCTGAGTAGCTGGACTCTTCTTATAATTCAGTTGTTTCCTGTCACATAAGTATGATCTGAACCATGCAAGTGTCTGTCCATGTCCAACACTGGAGTCTGTCCAATAGAATTTCATGATCTATTGTATCAAAAGCTGCACTCAGGTGAAGAAGTACAAGAATAGGTGGTTAGCATTGTTTAACCCTCTGGGGTCGAGAGCTCCGCCGGCGGAGCTCGACAAGATTTTGTTGCTATTTGGATGAATAACTTCGCGAGCTTTTATCATACAGACACAACAAAGACATTGACATAAACCTTAGAATCGTGGCATTCCAATGTGTCCATTGACAAAATAATATGAATTGTTTTAAGCTATTTAAAATTAGATCAAACAGACCATTGCCATGTGTTAAGTCTTTCTCATTAATATGTGATTTTCGCTCGGCAGTAAGTACGCCCAGACCACATTCACAAGATAATGACATACTAATTGCTATCGATGGCAGGGGAGGGGCGATGCGTTTGATGTGCGAGAGTGCCTACTGTAAACAAGGATAAAATGTCATACAGAAGCATAGCCCACGTCTTCTCGGGCAATCCTTACATTTCATTTCGGAAAATGGCACGAATGACTGGACTGGACGTTCTTCATGCTTTGTGGGAGAGCGACCATGAAGACGCGAACAACTCATCAGGTCCGGACACTGAAGCTGACACTGATGAAGAACGGTGTCATTTCAAACTGCGAACTGATCCAGCTGAGGATCAACTTCATGAGTAAGTGTATTTCTTACGATAATATTGGTAGTGTGTACTGTATTGCAACTTATCTGTGTGTTTGTAGGAATATCCAGCAATATGCGCATTTGTAAATTCCCACACTACGAACGATTCGAACTATTGCATCTCAAAATTATAGGCTAGGCTATCTGCGTCTGGTTGTGTTAGAAGTATCAGGTAGACTATGTTTTTCGATCATATTGGTAATAAATAGCCCGTGGCGTGGCTAAGATTCTAAAACTGATGTCCTTGCACAATCGATATTAGCATACTGTAAGTAAATTCGGGAAATAGCAATATAATAACCACGTAGCTAAACAGACCTAGCCTACTTCAGATTGAGGCATTGTTATTGATGAGTTAATGTTATTGATGTCGTGGGGCGACATAGCTCAGGAGGTAAGACCGATTGTCTGGCAGTCAGAGGGTTGCCGGTTCAAACCCCGCCCTGGGCGTGTCGAAGTGTCCTTGAGCAAGACACCTAACCCCTAACTGCTCTGGCGAATGAGAGGCATCAATTGTAAAGCGCTTTGGATAAAAGCGCTATATAAATGCAGTCCATTTACCATTTACCATTTATGAGTTGCGTGTAGTTAAGCTGGAATATCAATTTTAGTTTATTTAGTTTAGTATTAGTTTATTTAGTTTAGCTAATGTTGTTTCGTTGATAGCTTGCATTATTTGTAAATGTGTGCTGTGTTACATTCTCTGTGTGTTTGTAGGAATATTCACTAATATGCGCGCTTGTAAATTCCCACACTACGAACGATTCTAACCATTGCTTCTCAAAATTATAGGCTACCTCTGCGTCTGGTTGTGTTTGTTTGGTTCTTTGTTTGTATATGATGTAACCATGTCACATTTCCTAAGTTTTGTTTTAATTAGTTAGTGGTTTGCCCCTTTTTTGTAAAGCACATTTAATTTTCACCTGTTGAAGGAAATGTGCTATATAAATAAAGTTTGATTTGATGTCACATTTCCTAACAATTTTGTTTTTATCATATTTACAGAGATGCTGATCAGGAAACACGGCCTAGTTCACCACTAGCTAAGAGGCCACGCAAGCGTTGCAAGAGTAGGCCTACACCAGTCTCATCTCATCTTCCATGCATATAGTTTGCTTCAATAAAGGTTCTGAAAATCAAAAGATGTCTTTGTTTCTGTCTTCTAAATGGCTCACTGAGTCTTTGTCTTAGTGGTGGGGAGGCATGCGGCCAGGTGTGAATAGCCTACTTAGCTGGCAGGTTGTCCTACCCAATGCATATTCATTACAGAAAGGCCATTTGCCCTCCCATTCTCACCTGATGTTGAAAAATTGTAGTCACAACACTAACTTTTAGCAATGTATTTTATATTTCTCATTGGATTTGCTAAAATATTTTGTCATATTTTGATACCCAAGACCTTGATGAACACATTTCAGTGACCAAAAGTCTTATTCACAATTGTTCAGTGTGCTTTATTACAACATTCCTGTGCATGTTCAAAACTACTGTTTACAGTTTGTGTGTTTTTAGAGCAGTTTACAATCCAAACATGATTATGACCTACTTACTGCTGCCATATTCTTGTAGCTGAGTTTGTGCTGAAAACAAAGATATGAAACACTTTGGAATCACTGTATATAAAGTTGATGAAATTTACACAAATTGTTGTACGTCGCTCTGGATAAGAGCGTCTGCCAAATGCCTGTAATGTAATGTAATGTAATTTTTGACTATTTAGCAACATCATATTGTCCAAGGGGCAGTAATGAGGGCTTTCTTTCCCTGATAATTCAGTGGGACACTGGTTCTAATTGAAGTTACTTTCTCAAACAAAAAAAGGGCGGGGAAGCTAAAATCAGGAACTTTAATGACTGACTGATTGATGTTGTTTTTAGTCAACTCTGACTTCACAGATCCCAACTTCTTCTGTACACAAAATTTGAAACAATGACAGGAAGTGGCAATCTTGTGTCAGTGTTATCAAAACCGATAACTTCCCAGCAGTAGCTGTAGATCTTGGAGGCAAAAAAGAAAACACAACCAAACATCAGCTTCAACTTCACTCCAAGACTTTGCTCCTTACCTGGTTTGGAAAATAGTAGGAAAACATTCATCACAGCAACAACATCCGCACTTTATATAATAAGTATAATACAGCTAGAAATAGCTGTACAAAATAAGTAATTGTACCTTACTGAACCCGTGTTCAGCAGTTGTCTACGATCATGAAAATGCACTTTTTGTACGTCGCTTTGGATAAAAGCGTCTGCCAAATGAATGTAATGTAATGTAATGTAATGTCAGAGCATCGCAGAATCACCAGTGTGCCTCATTTTACCCTTAGACCCCAGAGAGTTAAGTGTGGTCTTTGTGTGTGGCCATTGTAAATGACCACTGTATCTAAAGAGTCTCTAGGTTGAGAAACAGATGCCTCACAAGTCTTCTGCTGGCAGCTTCATTGAACTTTATTCGTAAAACATCAGTTTCATCTCAAACAGTGAATAGATGACTCCGGCATGTTGGCCTTGTAGGCATAGTTTCTAAGAAAAAGCCACTTCTGAAACTGGCTAACAAGAAGAAAAGGTTAAAATGAACAAAAAAAACAAAAGATTGGATGGTAGATAATTGGAAAAGAGTATTATGGACTGCATCCCAGAGTGATCTCTTCACTGTTGCAGATGAAACAAATGTTTAGCGAGTACTTCAATGAAGCTGCCAGCTGAGGACTTGTGAGGTGTCCGTTTCTTCTGCGTTTTTTCACCTTATCGTCTGAAGATAATGGGATTATTCAAACTTTGTGTAATATCAAAGTGTGAAATGGCAATCATTTATAGTGGTAATAATCAGCAATTGAGCTGTGTTACACCTAAAATGTTTTTAAATGACTACCCTATATGTTCGAAAAATTGCCTGCATCCAGTGTTCTGGGTGTATGAGAAGCACATCATAAATGAATAAAAAAAGATAATTATTATTGTTATTAGCAGTAGTAGTAGTAGTATTGTTTTTAAGAAAATTGTGTTAGATTTTTTATAATTATCATTAGTAGACGATACATGACAACTATGCCGAATACGGAGTGTCGCAGCGCCACCATTTTCGCCCTGCTCATTCATTTAACAAGCACCTCCTAGTTGCAGTCTCATCTGCAACTACAGCCCCCACCCATGACATAATGGACAATATTTTCTATATGGACATTCATAAACATATTCTTTCACCACTAAAAATCGTATTCCGTCATAGCAACAAGATAAACCCAACAATAGCCCCAAGATATGCCAATACAGCAATGAAAATGTTGCCCACTGAATAGGCTAACGAAATAAACAAGGCAAAGTTTACAAAAATTATACCATGTCATTCTACAGTCAATATCTGGGACTAAATATTGAATAAATGTACAACCTTACCATTGGTTTTACGCGTAGAGATGTCTCTTTGGTCATATATCGTCTTGGATAATCCGTTTGTGAAATATATGCACATTTGTGACGCATGAATACCTTCCGAAATAGCTGTGCGTAATACCAAACGTGTTGTTTACGGCGTTGTCGCCGTTTTTAGTATAGTCTGGCTTGATTGACAATTCATTTATTCAGTAGGTGACAGTATAAGCTTTCTAACGATGTATAACATGTCTAATTTTGCTTTTGGAATAGCATTTTTTTGCTCAGTGTAACCGAAAGTTTTCTCATCATCACATTCACTTAAGCATTCACTCTGGTAGCAGTAAAAGACACTGCACCCTACGAAACGTTATCAACGATTTTTTGGAATTTATTGGAAAGTACTATTATTATTGAGGACGTCTGAGCATAGTTAAGCCATATGTTTGCTGATAGACCTAGCTGACATCATTTTCTGGAGTAATACAGAAGCAGAGAGAACTGTATCATTGATTTACTGTCTCTGTCTCTATCTACTGAACACAGATAAGATTTCATCATTGCTATGTAAGTATTACTGCTCAAAATATTTCGGTTATATACGTTATTTTTGAGTGTCTTCAAATAGGTTAGTGGTATTTTATAATGAGGATATTTCACACTGTAATGTAAGCCTTCGTTGGTAGTTTAATAGTTTTTGTGATGCATGCAACAGTGATGAGGTGAGAGTTGGAACATTGCCAAAACATGGTGGACAGTTGAAAATTCTTTTCATGTTGTCCCATCTCCATACAAGAAAACATACAAGAGTACAGAGTACTGAAATACATTCAAGAGTTAGTTATTACACATTTAGATGCTTTACCGCGTTGTGTGACAATGTTTTTGCATTAAAAAAAAACTGATATCAATGTTTCATCTTAAACCGTCATAAGTGGCTAATTTATATGCTTTATAATGGACAAAAAGTATTTTATTCATTTTTGGAGAAATTGTGGATATGTTTCTGGACTGCTAGATATTTTAAGCCACTGTACGGAAAGCTTGTAATTCCCAATTCATTTTAGATTTTTTGCCTAGACAATTGCATTAGTGGCACTTTATTTCTTCCAAAATTATGAATATAAACTAATCTAATTGTTAGTATTGTAAATGGTACAAATGTCTTGCTTCATCTAAGCCATTTTTCAAGTCTCTGTGGTGTTCACATCTGGAGTTATAAAGCTTTAAATAGGGTACCCCCTAAATGGGCAAGGATTGGCCAGATTTGGCATGTGCACTAAGGGGTTAATGGTGTAAACTTATGTCTGGATAGGTTATTATTTATTCATCACCCGCTGTCTGTAGTGTGAATGATTGTATGTTTTTTTGTATGTCTGTTTGTAAATGTGAATGTTATATCCTGCTAGGAAAATGTCCGCATTGGCATGATTAAGTATTATATGTGTGTCTGTGTGTGTGTGTGTGTGTGTGTGTGTGTGTGTGTGTGTGTGTGTTTGTATGTATGTATGTAAATCTGTTCAACATTTCACATTCAGTGTTTATTTTAAGTAGCAAATATACACTTGTATATTTTGCAAACTTAATTTGACAACCGAGTATAAACATATCCTTTCTGGAATGTAGGTTTTCATCAGGTGTTTAAAACATAAATTAAAATTGTTTTTTTTTTCCATGAAGCGATTTTTGTTATTTGACACTGATGTGACACAAAGTTTGAACGACCAAATTCTCTTTAGTTGATAAGATGAAAAGAAAAACAGGGCCAAGATACTTGAAATTATTTAGGTAACACTGGTTTGGAATACAGCTTGTTTCATTTTGTAAGCTAAGATAGTCCGAAGTTTCTTGTAACTTGGCCCAATTTTGATATCAGTACTTTTAATGGCAGGCCCAAATTTTGCAAGTTTGAATGAATGACTTATAGACAGTGCTTTGAATGTGTGAGTAACTTGGCATTTTTGTACGTTGAAATCATGTTTTCCTTCAGATATCATTTCTTTTTGTACTGTGTTTGTTATGAGTAAGTGATAATAGTAGCCTAATGCATATAAATGTAGGCTATAAGAAAGATATGTGCATAAATACATGCAAACACATACATTCTAGCTGAAAGAAACTAGTATGTTATGGTTTCAGTTAGTCATTGTTTTTTTACTGTGAATGACAAATAAATTAAAATGTAATGTTTTGAAATGGAAGTGTTTTAGTGGGTTTATTGTGTACACAACAGACCTACTAATTGTATGTTGGTAGAGGATCTACAGGGCTAGTGAACATTAATGTAGAAACGTGGTGTTTGAGGGTGACTACAGTTGCCTAATTAAAAAAGGAGTTAACAATAATAATAAAAATGTAGTCAGTTTCTCACTTTATGAAAGTGAATAAACCAGTGGTGATGAAGTCCACAGCCTATGGCTTCCCTTTCGTGACTTTTTCAAACAAATGTATTGAGCATTGTAATTTAAATATCAACATTTCATTAGGAAAAAAGTTATAAACACTTAGGAATGGCCGTGAACGGTGAAATTGACAACATGATGATGGCATAATACAAGTGAGATGATATTGTACAAGTTCCGTTTGCTGTGGTTTTGATGGCATAACCTAAATGTTATTGAAGGCATACCATAGTCTCTTGTAAAAATTAGGCCAAAAGTTGGTTGAAAAAACATTTTGAAACTGAGGGAGGCATTGAAACTGAGAGGGAAAGAAACATTCTCAGTGGAAAGGCGATGATTCTTTTTGTTCAGACAATATTCATAAGCAAATGAATCTTTTGCAACACTATGTTAGAATTCTATTTTAATTTATTTTTTTGGTTCCAAGGTTGTTTCCCTTTCAATGTTTTCCTTTTCACTTACTGCACAGCAACTCACATTTACTTTATGTTTAGGAAAAAATATGCCCATGCAAGTTGTTGATTTTCTATTATTTAATAAATAATGTCTGTGGTTGTCACTGTAAAATGTAACCAACATTAAATGTTGGAACAGAGTTGTCTCAGGTCTGAGTTTAGTCATCTGCCCAGACAACGGAAACTGATTCTTGTTACGTGGAATTTTACCTCACTGGTGGGGAAGGAGCCGGAGCTGGTGTGTGAAGTTGCAAGGTACCAACTACATCTAGTTGGTCTCACCTCTACACACAGTGTTAGCTGGAGTAAACTGCAGTAGAGGAGAGGGTCACCTCAATACGACTGCGTGTGGCAGAGAGCAAAACTCTCTGTCCTTGCGGCAACCCAAGGACTCGTTTGTGGACTCCAGCGGTGAGGGTCAAGCTGAAGAAAGAGGCATTCTGGGCCTGGTTGGCACGAGGAAATGCTGATTCAGCAGACAGGCTGACAGCCGGCAGCCAAAAAAGCTCACAACTGGGCATGGGAGCAGTTTGGAGAGGCCTTGGAGAAGGAGTTTCGATCTACCCCAAAGTGGTTCTGGAAAGCCATCCGGCACCTCAGGAGGGGAAAGTGAGACACTGTCCAGGCTGTTCTCAGCAGGGATGGTGAGAAACTGACCTCAAATAGGGATATTGTCGGCAGGTGGAAGGAGCACCTTGAGGAACTCCTAAATTCGACAGACACACCCTCCTTTCTGTGGGCTGAGCTGGAGCAGTTTGGGGGATCAGAGTGCATCTCTGTGGTAGAAGTCACCGGGGTGCTGAGAGAGCTCGTTAGTGGCAGAGCACCAGGGGCGGATGAGATTCGTTCAGAAATGTTGAAGGCTCTGGGTGTTGTTAGTGTGTCGTCACTGACTTGTATCTTCAATGTCGCGTGGAAGTTGGGAACAGTACGTTTGGAATGGTAGACCGAGGTGATGGTTCCCATTTTTAAGAAAGGGGACCGGAGGTTGTGTTTCAGTTATCGGGGTATCACACTCCTCAGCCTCCCTGGGAAAGTCTTTACCAAGGTGCTGGAAAGGAGGCTATGACCGATAGTCGAACCCTCTGGTTCAGGAGGAACAATGCAGGTTTCTTTCCAGGCTGTGGAACAGCAGACCAGCTTTTTGTACCCTCTCGCAGATATTTGAGGGGGCATAGGAGATTGCCTATCCGAGGTATGGAGTGTGTCCAGTTTGGGGACATGAGTGATATCTCTGCTGTTTGCGGATGTTATCGTCCTCTTAGCCTCATCGTACTGTGACCTTCGATGCACACTCAAAACAGTTTGCAGCTGAGTGTGACAGTTGGGATGAGGATCAGCACCTCCAAGTCTGTGGTCATGGTCCTCTCCCGTACAAAAAGAACAGAGTGGCACTGCATTTTGTTTATATATAAGGCCCTTATCATGAAACCTCCCCTTACCTCTCGACATTAATCATGCTGAAGGTCAAAAACTATTCCAAAAGATCTGACTATTTGATTTTAGACACACCACGTGTGAAAACCAAGTTTGGTCAGTCCTGTTTTAAATTCTTTGCCCCTTTTATCTGGAATTCATTTCAAGATGCACAAGCACATAAACAAACATCCCTTGATTTTAAAGATTTTTATTCTGATTTTTCAAATTCTGTATGTAAATGTTTTGATTGATTGTATGCTGTCTGTTTGTTAATTGTAACATGTGCCTGAACTGTATCTGTCTGTTTCTATGCCTGTATGTGTTTCTTACCTATGTATATAGGTCTCACTTGAAAAAAAGATTCCAATCTCAATGTGATCACCTAGCCTATTTAAGCTATTTTACTGCAGGATTAATGGGAAATTAAAACTGGACCATAATAAGTATACATTTAAAGCTTCATTTAAATTTTGAACGTAGAAAATTAGAACAATTTCACAGCACTACTACACAAGAACATCAGTTTCCTCTTGGGAAATACTTTTTATGAGTATGTCCTTGTTTACCATTACTGTGGTAGACCATCATGGAAATTGGCAGTATGCCGGCACACAAAGCATGCCGCTCTTAATGAGAATCGAAAGAGGTAATTCGATTGGATATGATTGAACCTAGCTGCGAGACCCCCACTGATAATATATTCAGCCTAATCCTGCCAATTTTCCACTGTGCTGTGAGTTCTGCGCTCCTCACCTCTGGTCAAGAAAATACCAAGATTCAGTAGCCATGCCCAGTGCACCCATGATCTGTGCCAATGACTGTACCCATATTCTGTGTGCCATTGATTCCGCAAACTAGAGCCCCTTAAGTGCAGAATATATAGTTTTAGTAAATATTATGAATGTGATTTGGTCAGTGACTGGGGGGTTTAAATTTGCTGGGTAGCCTGATGTCACAACCAACAACATTCTTTATTTTGTAGACACTCATGAAAATGTATGAAATTATGAAAGCTGCTAATTTCTGATTCATGTTTCATCTCATTCTACCTTTCCCTCCTGAGTGTCAGTTGAGAAGTCTCAAGTTAGGCTTATGTCTTCTTATGACTTGTCCAGCTCACCAGCTAGCTTATAGCAATTTGTGCATGCCTGGGCACATCGTTGACATGACAAGTGAATTAAACTAAAGTTATGTTTGCAAGACGTGCTTGATTTTGGTCAATGTCGATTCATTTGTTTCTAAGGGTGAATAGTGATTGTTATATTGCTGCTACTGATATTACCTTTTGCTGGACATTATTCACCACTGCAGGGCAGGCACTGTTTCTGGCAGTGACTGGTGGCTGACCCAGGAACTTTAAAAATTGACACTAAAGCAGAGGTGGAAAGTCCTGACGTCAGGAAGTAAAAATCCTGCTATGTTTTTCTTCCACCCATGAACTCAGCCAGCTGATTTCACTTATTAGTTCTACCTCCTAGCTGAAGAATTGTGCTAATTAGTAAATCCAGGTGATTGAAACTAAATACTGGGGAGTTTTTTTCTTTCTGAACCTGGATTTTCCCACTCTGCACTAGAGGATATGCTTCATTTACACTACATGGCCAAAAGTATGTAGACGCCTTTTGTAATTAGTGGGTTTGTCTACTTCAGCCACACTCATTGCTAACTAGAAGTGCTGTTACTGTGAAGTGGACATGTCTAGGGGCAGCAACAGCTCAGCCATGAAGCAGTAGGCCACACAAGCTCTCAGAACGGGACTGCTGAGTACTGAAGCATGTAACACGTAAAGATTATCTGTCCTCGGTTGCAGCACTCACTACCAAGTTCCAAACTGCCTCTGGAAGCAATGTCAGCACAAGAACTGTTTGCCGTGAGCTTCATGAAATGGGTTTCTATGGCCGAACAGCCTCTCACAAGCCTAAGATTACCATGCACAATGCCAAGCATTGGCTAGAGTGGTGTAAAGCACACCGCTATTAGTCTCTGGGGCAGCGGAAATGTGTTCTCTGGAGTAATGAATCACACCTCACTATCTAACGGGCGAATCTGGGTTTGGCTAATGCCAGGAGAATGCTTCTGACAGAATCACCCTGCCTGGGAAAAATGAAGGCCGTTTATGCACTGACATCAGGTTTGAGCAAAGTTAAAAGTCACTGAGGCTTCTGATGTTTTTAATTTAAAAAGTAAAATAATTTTTTTTCAGTTTTTTAGATGGAGTTTTTTTGTGTTATTTATGTGTTTATGTGGAGTAGCAGGATGTCATAGCTAGGGCAACTAGTTTATCTCTACCTCGTGACCCAGGGATTTAAACTTGCATTACAAGTTTATCTGGTTATCCTCCAGAGGTTCCCTTGGGCACTCCAATGGCACAGTCAAGTGACTAATCCTCCAATTGAGTTTCTAATGGAGACATTTATAAAAATTATTAGTTGATCTCATAGGGGGAGAGTCAGGAAGGAAAATGAACTTGGATGGAAGTTTAAATGCTGTGAAAAGCATGTCCGAGCCAGTGGTCCTCACTCCTGGTCCTGGAGAGCTGCAGGGTTTGCTGGCTTTTGTTGTTACTCAGCACTTGTGTAGCACAGCAATTTATCAGTTAAAGCAGGTGATTACTTGGTTAACTCAGGTAGTCCTGGTTACTTTGGTCTGAATCTGTCACTGATCTTAAGGGATAAAACAAATACCAGCCAACTGTGAATCACTGCAGTAAAAAGAAAAATGCAACTATGTAAAGCTTGGGTGTCCAATCTTATTTGAAAGGGGCTGGTGGATTCAGGTTTTTGTTTTATGGTGAAGCCACTGTGATAATGGCAGGCGGCGACACCGCCTCCATTCATTTTAAATGAGAGGTGGCGGCACACCTCCGCAAGGCTTGTTGGGATTGCAGGCAACAGAGACACGGATGAGAGGAACACTCTGGAGGATAGTCTCTGAAATTGTCGGTGTCTCGTATGCCATTAGGCTATGTACAATTTCATAGACGATGCAATGCTGCTGCTGAGCTAATGAGTAGTCGATATCAGACAAGCTAATGAATGTTTGTCTAAATGAATGCCCATGAATGTACACTGAACAAAAATATAGGCCTAAATGGAACACTTATAAATTTCGATGATTTTATTGAGTTCAAAGGTAATAAACGTACACCAGTCAACTGAAAGATTCATTAAGCACATATCTATTGATTTAATGTGATTGGGGATACAGAAATGCATTTGTTAGTCACGGATTCCCCAAAAAAGATGATACCATGAAATGAATAGAATACCGATCAGTATCTTGTGTGACCACCATTTGACTCATGCAACGCAACACATCTCCTTTGCATTGAATTGATGAAATTGTTGACTGTAGCCTGTGGAATATTGTCCCACTCCTCTTCAATAGCTGTAAGTTGTTGGATATTGGTGGTACAGGTCCTTGCAGCATGGGGCCGTGCATTGTCGAGGTGATGTCTGTATGTGGTGTAAGAGGGAAGTCAAACTGGGACCCAGAAAAGGCTGGCATTTGAACGAGCCGGCATGCTGGGACGCAGCCTGTACTTCAAAGGACCCGAGAGCCTTGTGGTAAAACAATAAGTTCCCGGATTTCCTTGGGATGAGCAGGCCATTTGGCTCTCTGGACTGTTACCCTCTGGACAAGACTGAGATAAGGGGAACTGGACTGGTTGTTTATGGTTGTGTGAGCAAGCCGTTGGCTCTCTGGAATGTTACCATCTGGACACAACTAAGATAAGGGGAACTAGTCTCTTTGTCTGTGGTTGTGGGTGTGTGTGTTTTGGGGTCATAAAGGGTGAAATGTCTGGCCAAAGGGTGGGGCAACTGTGTGGGACAGTACCACAGTGCCCTTATGTGGGCCCTCTGCCATTACACTTTTTATTTCTTTTCTGGATCTGGACTTTAAACCATCTATTTATCCTATTTACAAACCCCGGAAAACCGTACAAACCATGCACATGTTTTCATTGTATTATTGTATTATGCCTTATGTAATAATAACATGGATTACATGTAGGCCTAACATGGTTAAACAAAAGGGTATTTTCATGACAACTGCACCATAATATTACATCCACATGACATGTTTAGTATGGACATATTCAGGAAAATTATAGCAATTGAATTAAATATGTTTCATACCAAATAGAATTTAAAGGAGTACCATGGTGATTTTCACACTTTCTCGGTTTTATGTGCTATTTGCACAAGAGGCATTGAAGAAACACAATGAGCAAAGTATTAAATATGTCCGTTCTGTATTTTTGGAGAAATATGCGTTTTAAATTCATCGTCCTATTTTCAACCGGTTGAGAAAGTTGTCATTTTGCTACGTCACGAATACAGTAACCACTCCCATTTCCACGCCCCATAAAGAAATCTGACAGGAAAACACCGTCCTGCTGTTCAGACAATGCAAATATTTGACTAACGTTAGGTTCACTTAAATTAGAGTGGCTTTAGATTATTTCTGGTTAAATTCATTTAGCTAGCTAGCTAACGTTAGCTAGCTAGGAGGTTCGCTTTCATAAGGCAATGTTATCGATAACGTTAGCTTGCTAGTTTGCTTTTATGAGGACGTTATAGTTGTGCTTTTATCTTAACTTGGCTAGCTAGATAGCAAAAATTATAATTGGTTATAAGTCAACGTCCTTACCTTAGCTATCTATCGATACTTGATATACTACTAAGCTAGCTAGCTTGTGAAAATTCAGTCTCCCAAAAATAGCGCTTATCATGGGGCTAGCTATGGTAACGGGGCACGGTCTGTCAATCATAGCTAACTGACAGTTCTCATTACCACGCCCAGACGGTTCGGGTGATTTTTTATCGTGGGAAATTTAGGCTTAGAAAAATATGTTTTAAAGTACATTGAAATGACTGAAGAATAAAAAAATTATGCACATTTGTTTTGTTGTTGCCTGAAGACAACTGGGAAGTGTCACATTCAACCACCATGGTACTCCTTTAATAAAACATCGTTTTAGAAACTCAGGAAAAAACTAACATGTCCTCTCTGGTAATCATCTCCTTTTCCCCATTTCCCCACTAATTGTTCTAACAGCAGCCTCCAAATGGTGGGGGCTGAAATTCGAGATTTATGATTCGGCCAGGTTAATTTTGGTAATGCCGCCTAGACCAAATGCGGGATTTGGCTTAAAAGGAAGGGAGACAAAGCAATCGAGGAAGATCGTAATCGACTTCCCACACTACACGGACTCTGTGTTGTGTGTGTAGCTGGACAAGGAAGATCGTAAACGACTTCCCCACGTTGCACATACTCTGTGCTCTGTGTGTAGCTAAACAGGCTGGGTAAGAACTTTTTACCCTGTGTTTATGTTTTTAAACCTTATAATTGATATTGAATTTGAAGCTAATGACCTACCTGCCTGTTCAATAAATTCTTCTTATTTTTAACTTGCGTGGTCTTCATGACTCTAATCCACTTTATCTTCTTTTCAGCCGAAATTCCGCTTAAATACTCAGGGGGACAATTATGACTAGGACCTACTGATCAGGGGTCTAGTACAGCAAACGTCTTTAGTGGGGTTTTCAGGGTTAGATAGGCGACCACGATCTGCCCGCTAAGGGATTGGTGGTATTGGTTCTGGTGTTTTGACTTAAGAGGACCCATGGGCGTTGCACGCCGGTTCTTGTCAAATTCACCTTAAGGAGCCCGATAGATACGCACCGTCCTGGGCTCATAACTATCGATGCACTATCCATGTAAGGAAGGCATGTATTATGCTGGTCAGCCTCCTACCCTCTGGATTCTTCACCGAACTGAGATTTAACAATAGTGCCAAACCCGGGAGCATATATTGAGGAATGATGGCACAAGATAGAGTCGAGTGTAACCACTCCCAAGTTCCACGTATAGTTAAACCCAAATTTTAAATTATCATTTAATATGGAGTCAGATTATCACGAGGGTAAAACCTAGTAACTGTTACGCTTTCTTGTTGTGGTCATGGATATATTTGATGTGTTGTTCCGCGCATTTGTGAATATTCTGATGCTCCCATTGGAATATTGACAGTCCGGCGACAGATCAGATATATCTCTGATGACAGCATAGCCCCGTTTGCGAACGGAGAGTAACCAGAATGCTACTGGTCCGTTTCAGGCCAGTTTTAAGCGGGATATGAAGCAACGCCTTCATATCTAACCCGTGGCAACGGAACCAGTGCATTCTTAATTATAATTGTGCCCTGTTCTTACGAACAGAGGAAAAATAACTAACATCTCGGTTTTGAATCACACCAGCCAAGGGAAAACACGCGGTGCCTTCCCCTCCAGCTACAAACCCTCATTGGTCTAGCTGTGAGGTGTTTACAGTGGCAGCAACTGACTTCATCTTTACTTTCTCAAATATTATCATAAAAAGTAATGCTAAAGCATTTTGTCTATGTTCTCTTTGCAGATCTGCAATGCATCCTTTGTCACACGGGACCGTTTGCGCTCTCACTTAGCCTGCCATGAAGACAAAATCCCTTGCCAGGTGTGTGGAAAGTTCCTGCGGGCTGCCTACATGACTGACCACCTCAAGAAACACAGCGAGGGTCCACATAATTACTGTGGTATATGCAACAAAGGTAATACTTTGTCTCTGTCATGTCTAAGCTCACTTAAACTTATGATGCATGGAAAATGGTTAATATGATCTAGGCCTGTATGCTTTCATTCACAATTAAAGGCAGGTACCCATCATGACAGCCTTGCAGAACATAGAATATTGGCTGTGGAATTACAGTAAAGCTGCGTTCTCACCAGACGCGCTTTAACAGCTTGGGGCACTTTTTTTCTAATTATTTTCAATGAGTTTGAAGTGTTTTCTACATTGTTTTTGCACACCAGATGTCCTGCTTTTACCCACCAAGGGCACCTCACTGTTTTTGGTGTGCATGGAGCTGAAAATGATCCTATTTTGAAGTGCTCTGAGAAAAAAGCACCCTTTCTCACTGTCAGACTCAGTTATGACAAGGACTGGCCTCTTCAAAAGCTGATATTGTACTTATTAAAGTGACATAATGTTGTTGAAAGCAGGGCTAAGCTCCATTATTATGAAAAGATTCATGAATTTAATCTCTAACAAGACCAAACATGCATATTTTTAGAGTTAATTCAGTTCATGTAAAAGCATTGAAGTTTACTTCTGCTTCTAACACCAGAGATGATATTTGTAGACAAATAATCCAGTCAGTTGTGAGCTCCATTTTCAGCAGCCATTGAAATTGCGACCATTTTGATCGCATATGCTCCCAAAATATAATTGGGAGCATTTGTGCGAGTGCAAATAATTGTTATGGTGCGACCCTTTTTTTCCAGTTGAACGTCCCTTTCTCTGTACATTCTCTAGTTAGTACACTCTGTATGTACCTTGTGAGCTCACAGTGACTATTCTAACCAATCAAACGTGAGCTTGACGTTCTTACCTTTAATGCTGATTTTAGATTGGTTAATATTAGCCTTCAATCAGTCCCTTTCGCGGCACTCCACTGTCACGTGACACAGAGAGCTAACGCGTTAACTAATGTTACCTGAACTCAAAAGTTTGATCGATTTATTAACGTTACCTAAGTAACTAGCTAAATTGGTAACGTTAGCTAGCGTTATTGAAAGCTAAAATGAAAAATCATTGACATGTTTCATCAGGTGCAGCGTCTTTTACTGTAAGTGAATGCGATGATGAGAAACCTTTCGGTTACGCTGACCTATAAAACGCTATTCCAAAAGCAAAATTAGACATGTTATACATTGTTATCAAACTTATACTCTCACCTACTGAATAAATGAATTGTCAGTCAAGCCAGACTGTACTAAAAAGGGCAAAACGTCGTAAACAACACATGTGGCATTACACACAGCTATTTTGGAAGGGAAGGTACCCAGGCGTCACATATGCGTGTATATTTCACAAACGGATTTATTAGCCCTGCTAACTCCCAGTTTAAGTAGTAAGTGTATAATTCGTCCAGGTGCGTAGAACTGCCGAAATCCGTCCTGCTAGAGTGGATAAGTATCTGCGTTCATTTACTAATTACATACCGCGTTAGATTTTAAACTTTTCCCTGTGTGGAAACTGGTCTTTGTTTTTAGGTTGCGTTAGGTGTCTTTGTTTTTAGGTTGTTGGGCTTCACTTTGATTCTTAGAATTGATAGATTGCGATTATTGCACTATCACAAACTGTTAACCTCTGTAATCAGTGCGTTATTCGACTCAGCTTTTCAGCTGCTAATTAGGTACACTCCTAGTTTATGAGCCAGTTCCCCATTCCAGTCTGTGCTCTCCCCCTCAGAAGGCGCTTCCAGCGACGTGGCCCCCCTCGACAACGGAACCCCTCTAACCTCTGCTACCCCCCGCTGACCCCCTGTGAGAACTTCACGGTCACAGGGGGACTATGGAACTGCCAGTCTGCTACATGCAAGGCAGACTTCATTTCCGCCTATGCCTCCCTCCAATCCCTGCAGTTCCTTGCCCTCACAGAGACCTGGATCACACCAGACAACTCTGCCACTCCTGCTGCCCTCTCATCCTCCTACTCCTTCTCCCACACCCCCCGGCGATCTGGCCGTGGTGGTGGTACTGGTCTACTGATCTCCCCCACCTGGAAATTCTCTGTTCTCCCCCTCCCTGACCTGTCCATATCCACTTTTGAATTCCATCCTGTCTCTATCACCTACCCTGCTAACCTTTATATTATTGTTATTTATCGCCCCCCGGGGCCCCTGGGAAGCTTCCTGGATGAGCTAGACACCCTGCTCAGCTCCTTCCCTGAGGACGGCACCCCGCTGATTCTCCCTGGAGATTTTAACATCCACCTAGAAGCCTCCCAGTCTGCTGCCTTCCTACCACTACTTCATTCCTTTGACCTCTCCCTACAACACTCTCCTCCAACCCACAAGGCAGGCAACCTCCTAGACCTGATCTTCCTGAGGACCTGCTCCAGCTCCAATCTTACGGTTACCCCCCTGCATACGTCTGACCATCATTTCGTCTCCTTCTCCCTCCCCCTCTCTCCACACCCTTCCTCTCCCCCTCCCATCCCCACTGTCACTGTCCGCCGTAACCTCCGCTCCCTATCACCCTCTTCTCTTGCTCCCAGAGTGACTGCTTCCCTCCCCCCTCTTCAATCATTTTCCAAGCTCCCCACTAACTCTGCATCCTCCACCCTGACGTCATCTCTCTCTTCAGCACTCGACTCCCTATGCCCCTTCGTCCCTAGGCCAGCACGTTCATCCCCTCCCAGTCCATGGATGTCTGACATCCTACGCACCTCCACGGCCACCCTCCGCGCTGCTGAGAGGAAGTGGGCCAAATCCAGGGACCCATCTGACCTCTCAGCCTATCAGTCTCTCCTGACAGAGTTCTCTTCTTCTGTCACTGCCGCTAAGGCAAAATTCTACCAAACCAAAATTCATAACTCCATTTCTAACCCTCGTCAACTTTTCTCTATTTTCTCTTCTCTCCTCAGCGTGCCACCTCCTCCACCCCAGTCTTCCTTCACTGCAGATGACTTTGCAGCATTCTTTGACGAAAAGATTGCAGACATCCGCAGCTCCTTTGCCCCCTCTGCGTCCTCCGCCCCCTCTGCGTCCTCCGCCCCCTCTGCGTCCTCCGCCCCCCAAGAAGGCCCACATCACCCCGCTGCTGAAGAAACCCACACTAGATCCTTCAGTCATTCAGAACTACCGCCCGGTATCTCTCCTCCCTTTCCTATCCAAAACACTTGAACGTGCTGCATCTAACCAGCTCTCTGCTTTCTTCTCTGAGAACAACCTGCTTGATCCCCACCAGTCTGGCTTCAGGCCTGGCCACTCGACTGAGACTGCACTCCTCTCGGTCAGTGAGTCACTCCATGCCGCACGAGCAGCCTCCCTCTCCTCTGTCCTGATTCTTCTAGACCTCTCCGCTGCATTTGACACTGTGGACCACTCTACCCTCCTGTCCTCCCTGGCAGCAACAGGGATCCGCGGCACAGTCCTTGACTGGATTGAGTCCTACCTCTCTGACCGCTCCTTCCAGGTTGCCTGGGCGGGTAAGGTATCACCACCCCGTCCCCTCACCACCGGAGTTCCCCAGGGCTCAGTCCTTGGTCCCCTTCTCTTCTCCATGTACACCAGATCCCTTGGCCCTGTAATATCTGCCCATGGCTTGTCCTATCATTCCTATGCCGACGACACGCAACTCTTTCTCTCCTTCTCCCCATCGGACACACAGGTCCCTGCCCGCATCTCCGCTTGCCTGAGGGACATACAGAGCTGGATGGACAATCACCACCTGAAGCTCAACCCGGGAAAGACGGAGCTAATCTTTATTCCTGCTCTATCCTCTCCCCTCCTCGACTTTTCCATTTCCTTAGGGGACACCGTAGTGACATCATCACCCTGCGCCAAGAATCTCGGAGTGATGATGGACAACAGGATGTCCCTCTCCAACAACATTGCAGCAGTAACCCGGGCAAGCAGATTTTTCCTATACAACATCCGCAGAATCCGCCCCTTTCTCACCACCTACTCAACCCAGCTCCTGGTCCAAGCAATGGTTCTATCCCGCCTGGACTACTGCAACTCTCTTCTGGCTGGACTACCGGCATCTGCCACCAGACCCCTGCAGCTCATTCAGAATGCTGCGGCTCGTCTGGTCTTCAACCTCCCCAGACACTCCCACGTAACTCCCCTGCTCACTACCCTCCACTGGCTGCCTGTTATAGCTCGCATCAAATTCAAAACATTGGTCCTAGCATACCAGGCAGTCAAGGGATCAGCCCCAGCATACCTTCACAAGATATTCAAACCCTACATGCCAGCCAGATCCCTCCGTTCTGCTACCTCAGGACGCCTAGCACCTCCCCCTCTTCGCACCTGCACTTCCAGAACACGTCTCCTGTCTGTTCTGGCCCCACGATGGTGGAATGACCTCCCTGTGGAGGTCAGAACAGCTGAGACTGACCCATTTCAAACGACGACTGAAGACCCACCTCTTCAGGCTGCACCTCTCCCCATCCCTCCCTTCCCCCGTGTAAATGACTAAAACTTAGGGTTGTAACTAGGCAGCTGTTTCATAGGTGACTTAGTTGATGCGCCTGTCTTAACGACTACTTGTATTTTTATTTATTTTTATTTTTCCATAGATTGCGTTGTTGCCGTTCTCGTTGTTAGTGTTAATCAGTTTAACCATCAGGGTCCAAGTTGAACTATGCGGTTGTTCCCTGTACTTGGACCGGTACTTCTCTCTAGGGGTTTCGTCATACTTGTTCCTGGTTATGGTTATACACTTTGTTGTACGTCGCTCTGGATAAGAGCGTCTGCCAAATGCCTGTAATGTAATGTAATGTAATGGACTGTCCAAGACAATATATGACCACTCAGTCTCAAAAGGGACATCTCTACGCGTAAAACCAATGGTAAGGTTGTATATTTATTCAATATTTAGTCCCAGATATTGACTGTAAAATTTTTGTTTATTTTGTTATTCAGTGAGAAGCGTTTTCACTGCTGTATTGGCATATCTTAGGGCTATTGTCATAGCAAACTTTACAATGTTGTGATGTGAACACAGCATTAGATATCGTTAGCTAACGCCCATAGATGTATTCGTGTATATATCTATAAGCTAACGCTGGTCACTCACCAAGACACCTGCCCAGTTCTCCACTGGTTCTCCTCCTTTGGTGTTTTTAGATGCGGAAGTAAAATTCTCTCTCAAAAACGACTCCAGAAGTCACTGTAGTGTATAAGTATATTTTTATGTAAATCTAGTTCTTACATCATTTTCCTACACATTGATTCACTGGGGTCTCCAACCTGCAATACGCTCTTTAAGCATGAGAGTTTAACTAAGCACGGAGCCAACCCGAAACACAAGAAATGCCATGACAAATGTGTGGCAACGAAGAATTCAGGCTCGATTGGTCAGGCATTTATTTGACAACATGCTGCTGGCCATTCAGCTTGGTGCTCCTCACATTTTGGTGGGTGCTCCTAAATTTTTGCTGGTGCTCCTAACTTTTTGAAGTTGGGAGCACCAGTTCTACCAAGTAAAAAAATTTCATTTCGAGCCCTGTTCAGGCAAAATATTTTCCAAGTAACAAAACCAAATTGCAACGCATTGGTGCTTGAAACTGGAACTGCTTCTAGAAATGTAGATTTCAATTGTCACAATAGTCATTATCTATACAGACAAGGATTTTCAATCAATGATTTTAATTAAATGCCACAGATTGCATTCAGACTTAAAATCAAAAGGAACATTGTCTTTGTGTGTTCTTTAGCTACGCTGGGCCTCTGGCCTCATAAATAGCTTTGTTTTCTTGTGTCACTTCTGAGACAAACTGCCAGAGGTGGCACCCATAGATCACATGCCTAGATTAGGGCATCAGCATGACTTTTATTTGCCCCGAAATATTTCCTTTGTGGTTTGTGGAGGGGGAAACGAACAGCATTCTTATAAACAATATGATATAGTCTCCAATTCACTGTTTCTCTAGGGCCATAATCTAAATATCTGACACTATCCAATGATAGAATTTCCCAAATGTCTTCTTAATCTTCTTTATTTTTTCGGGGCTGTTCTTTTACAAAATTGGTTTGAGCAATGATGGGTGTCCTAGACCACCAGACTCTTATTTTGGCAGCTTACTCAAGATTATTAAAAATGTTTTGCACCTATTTGTCTCTCTCCTTTGGAGGTGGAGGCCAGAGACTTTGCTGGGTGTTTATTTACAGTGGTCTTGGACTTTTCCTAGGCAGACTGGGAGGTAAAGACACAGACGTCTTAATGGTATATCTTAATGGACATCTTAATGATAGATAGGAATTGAAGGGTTGAAGATGTCTGTGTGAAGTTGGTAGGTTGAAGATGTCTGTGTAGGTGGGGGAGTCTTTGGCCTTTTGGAGCATCCTTTGAGTGTGACTTGCCAGATGTGTGTGGGGAACAGGGAGTTAGGGGAATGCTGTTGAATGAATGTACCCGATACGCATAAGTGCAGTTAGCTGGATGTCATTGTGATGTGTGTAACTAGACTAGACTGAGGCACAATACTCTACTGCAGTATGCAGAGAAGATTGTTTCTGGATTTTGCCTTTCTGATGGTTTTTTAAGGACAGGGTCCTATCAAGAGTCACTCCCTGGCATACTGGGTTTAGAGTGTGCTTCAGTGTAAGTCCGGTTAGCTGTATGTTTGGCTCTTTGGCAGCCTTAGTGTTGTGGAGGTGGCGTATGCTGAAACACTATTTTTTTCTGGGCTTGGTTTTAAATGTCAGGGATTGCAGTGCTTGTCTAGTCTTCAAATGTCTTCAGTCAGTACCTGCTCCAATGAGTCAGTTGAATGCTATGGTTGCTAGCCTGATGCCATGAACATTAATTTGCTCCATGCACTTTTGTTCTGTCTGTACATACAAACAGTATGTAATGTTTTCTTGTATGGGGATGGGACGACATTGAAACAATATTCAACTGTCCACCATGTGTCCACATCTCAGTTTCAAAAATAACGTATATAACCGAAATATTTTGTGCAGTAATACTTACATAGCGATGATGAAATGATATCTGTGCTCAGAAGACAGCGACAGAGAATCAATACTGTCATTCTCCTGTTCTGACTTACTCCAGAAAACTTTGTCAGTTACGTCAATCAGCAAACATATGGCTTAGCAATGCTCAGAAGTCCTCAATAATAATAATATTTTACAAAATAAGATGAGACTGATCGATGATATTTTGCTGGGTCTTTTACTGCTACCACAGAGTGAATGTGTAAGGCGGCGATGATGATTCACAACTTTAAAGTAAAATTAGACATGTTATACATTATTAGAAAGCTTATACTGTCACCTGTTGGATAGATTAATTGTCAATCAAGCCAGATTGTACGACAAAGGGCGACAACACCGTAAACAGCTTGTGTGGTTTTACGCACAGCTATTTTGGAAGGTACCCAGGTGTAGCAAATGAGCGTATATTTCACAAACTGATTGTTCAAGACAATATATGACCACTCAGTCTCGGAAGGGACATCTCTACTCCTAAAACCAATGGTAAAGTTGTATATTTCTTCCATATTTAGTTCCAGATGTCGACAGTAGAATGACATGGTATAACATGGTATAATTTTAGAAAAATTTGTCTTGTTTATTTTATTATTCAGTGAGCAGCGTTATTTTAGGGCTATTGTTGGGTTTATCTTGTTGCTATGACGGAATATGATTTTTATTGGTGAAAGAATATTCTTTGAATGCCCAGATAGACACAATTGTCCAGTGTGTCATGGGAAGATGAGACTGCAAGGAGGGGGTGCTTTTTAAATGAAGCGCGACAATGGTGGTGCTGCGAAACTCCATATTTGACTAAATTGTTGTGTATCGTCTACTAATGAAACTAGAACAGAGTTTCTGTTTTGAACTCATAGTTTGGTTGCAGGAGCAATGAGTGTCTGAGTTGAGCAATCTAGGCATGCTGTGATGCCGACCACTAGGGGGATTGCGCGAAGGGGTTAATGCTTATACCTGTACTGACGTCAAGACTGACGTCATTATTATTATTTTTTTTTGTTTTGTTAATCTCAGGCTATAATTATGGTTGGGCACCTGGATATTCTTTTGTTTATGGTACCAATATATTGTGTTTTGTCTAAGTGTTTTTGTTGCATGGTTGGAGATGGTTACATTACAATTCAAACTTAAATTATTGATCTCAATCTGTAGCATATTTGCCACTTTCACTTTTCAGCCGCTAGTGGCAAATATGCTACAGATGTAAATTTTGATCTTTCTCTCTATAGTGTTGCAGTCAAGGAACTACAAGATTGAGAGGCTTCAGTGTCTGCAGATGAAGCATTGATTGTGTTTGCATGAATATTTGTTTTATATGTTGTTAACTAATTGTGTTCAAATGACTGCTTCTGGTAGTAGGACATGGTATTTGTACAAGCAGCTAGATGCTGTTAAGGTACAATTTCATGTTAGCTCATCCTTGATTAACTCGCTGTCGTTTTTGTCACGTCATTCTTCTAGATGGACAGGACGATTCAGAGAAGTGCCCTCATCAGGACTCCGAGACCTCTGATGCCCCATTTGGGGAACTTTCTGATGGAGGCGATCTTAAGTCCCAGCATAAGGCTGAAGAGGGCAGTATTGGGGTGTTTGCCTGTAGTGGCAGTGGGGGGCCATCTGCAGGAGCCAGCAAACTCAAAGTTGACCCTGAGAAGAAGCACCCATGCACCGACTGTGGCCAGGCTTTTCGCTCCAAGTCCTACCTCAAAAAACATGTGCAGCGGGTGCACAGTGGCGGAGCTCAGAAAGGGCTGACTGTGACAGGTACCACCTTGGGAGAGCTAGCCCCCTCCCTGGGTTCCCCATTATCTCCTCAACAGAACATGTCATTACTAGAGTCTTTCGGGTTTCAGATTGTCCAGTCAGCTTTTGCATCCTCTCTAGCAGACTCTGAAGCTGGCCACAGTAGCATGAGTATGGGCAGCAAGTAAGCAAGGACTGGGTGCATGCCATCCTGACATCTCTCCCAAAACTCCTGTCTGATGTCCATAACCTTTCATTTACTTGTTTATACCTCTGCCTGCCCCCACTCTATTATGTCCTCATTTCTCAAACCTATGGCTCATGGACTGTGTGGCTATGGAACATTTTGTGCTATTTCCAAGCTGGAGAGAAAAATGTTACATAGATACATTTATATATATATATATATATTTTTTTTTTAATTTAAATGTTTGGTTTCATTTATAGGGACTAAGTACAGGGTAAAAAATAATCCTTCCCATCCTGATAAAATATACAACATACAGACAAACAGAGCTACAATTACACTAACACATGCAGCCATGCAACCAAACTATATACCCCTAATCTTTATGACATATGTATTTGAGTGCAAAAGAGAAGGAGAGATGGGTCTGTCCTCTGGAATAAGCTACATTTCCATTAGCTTCGTTTTATGCAGCTTTTCAGTGTCACAGTTTAGGCGACTAGCCCCTTGTGCACAAAAACGTTGACTTCATAAAGAGATTAGGGATATGGAAACAATGTTGAAATGTTCTTTGAAAGTAATTTGATAATGCTTGTTTTGGTGGGTGTTTTCGGCACAAGTAAAAACCATTGTTTTTGTCAGTCCAATTCACTTTTATATTCTAATGGAAATGTAGCAATTGTTGTAAATGTTAGAATTTTATTGCTCCTGAATTGAATGTACATATTTTAAGGGCCGTGAAAATCGTGCCACAAAATGGGTACACAATAAGTGTCTATATTAACTTGAAGTAATTAAGCTGTACTTTAAAGTAAGTCTCCACAGATACATCCATCCTGTAAGTCAGGGGTCTTCAATCTTATCCAGAAAGGGCCGGTGTGGGTGCAGGCTTTTGTTTCAACCAAGCAGTAACACACCTGATTCTATTAATCAACCCCTTGGAATCTTTGCTAAGCACCTTGATTATTAGAATCAGGTGTGTAACTGCCCAGTTGGAACAAAAGCCTGCACCCACACCGGCCCTTTCTGGATAAGATTGAGAACCCCTGCTGTAAGTGCATGTCTGTTATTTAATGTCGTCTACAAATATGGCAAATGGGGAGGTCTGGAATTAAATGGAACCAAGCTATTTAATCTGCCCAGATTGACATCTGACATATTTAGCTGAGTCTAAATCTTCAAGAACACCATTAGTTGAATTGCTAATGTACTGCCAAGGCTTCATTCAGAGCTTTGTTCATTTCGTGTACTGTATCCTCAAAAAAAATTCCCAAATCTTAAAGAGGTGTAATTAAAACAAAAAGTTGTCTTGCAGAAGGGGTTAAAAACCAGAGAAATGTAGCCAAATGGAGAAAGGTATATCTGAACTTTCTAAAGTTTGGTCATGACATAATATTCTTCATTCAGATGTACATAAACTTTAATTGGTAATCAGTTCTGATTTTGCTTAGGGACAAATTTACAAGCTTCATTGTTAGAGGCCATGAAATGTATTTGTGAATCCCCCCTCACCGCCGCCTGCAATGAGGATTAATCAAGATTTGTTTTGTAAATGAGTGTAGCAGTGGAAATGGCTTTCTTAATCCTACTTTGTGTTATAGGTCTCCTGATGACAGTGTGAGAGACAGATGGTGTAAATGGTGTGTGTATATGCATTTTTTTGCAGAATGTAATTAATTTAACCAGATTTAAGATTTAAGTAGTTTTTATTTGGCAAATTACTATATTAGGTCTATACATTCCTTGTTAATTTATGGAATTATAAAGTTGTCATATTTACACCAACACATGCACCCACAGTATTTTATGTATATCACTGTCTATCATATACATTGTACATATACAGAATTTTTACTCCATATCTTCAAAGGAAAGAAGGGAATTTTTATTTCGGAACAGAAGGGGTTTAATTTCCTCCCCTGCCTTCCTCTCTCCTTATTTTCTTTTTAGTTTTGATGATGGGTGTAAAACACTGGATTTATAAATTATCATTGTTTGCAATTTGGTCAGCAACCAGCAGTGAGACTTTTAGGCTAATAATGTGTATCGGCTAAAATGTAATTGTTCCCAGCCAGATCCTGCGTGTGACGTTCAGATTTTCTCCATCCACTGAGGTGTTTCAAGGGATAGAGGCCATGAAAGTATTAAAAGGATATTGGGGCCCATGTATAGCAATTTGACTGTGGCCATGTGTCTTTATTACTTTGGCATTGGTTTACAGGAAATTCCAGTGATTGCATGAAATAAATGTATGTAGTGATTCATTTAGTATTATTTTTGTTGCAATGTGCCTTCCAAATGCTGATTACACAGCGCAGTGGATTAAAAAGTCTGGGGGAAAGACCAGATTATCTAAATTGCAGGACAAATGTGCTCACTATTTAAATAAACACTTTTTGTATAGAGACATGCACACAGAACCAATATGTACATTTGGAAATATATATTAACTTACAGCTGTTTTTTCTCCAAAGGTAGTTCCTTGATGACAAGTTAGTCTTTTTTGGTATATGTTTCAATACAAGCATACTTTTTTCTATAGATGTTGGTTTTTGTACACTGTTTTTGAGTCTGTAGTCTCTGGCTATTTGCTGCAGAGATTAAATAAAGATCTGTTCATCTGAAATGGTTCCTTTGTTTTTTGTTTTGTTTTTTTATTTATTTATGTACAGAATACTATTTTTGCAGGTTCTAATTCTTGTGGAAATTTACACATTGTACCTTGGTTTAATACCTTGGTGTCATGTATTACTCCTATATGAAATTAGAATTGTCCTGGTAATGGTTAATGGTGGCTTGTCGCAGGCCAAGAACCTTTGCAAATATGTCCCCAAAGCTCTGTACTTGGCCCCCTCCTTTTTCCCTTTTATATGCAATCCCTTGGGTCTGTCATCTCCTCCCAGATTTTTGTAAAATTTCTTTGCTGATGATGCTCAGCCTTTCCTCTCATTACGTGCAGCTGACACTGAGGTCTCACTTTGCATCCCAGCTTGCCGGAAGGACATCTTGTGCTGGATGGGGGACCATCCTCTTAAACTCAACATGTCTAAAGCTGATACATTCTCTTCCAAGTCCTCAGGGAGTGGTGGCATAAAAAATCATGTGAAGCACCTTGTCGATTCTGAGATACAGTATCTGCCATTATAGAAAGGAAATGCCTGGGGCTTGAGTGGCAGGACCCCCCTTAGCCTTCGTCTTCCTTATATGGCAGAAATTCTAGTGCAGATCAGTGCTTCCTGGAATTGCACTTTGTCAGCTCAAGCCTCCTGCAGGGGTTTTACTGAGCACATGCATACGGCAGGTGCAACCTCCCAGGGGGCCAGTGTGCTACACACTTATTAGTTTTGCTGGTCACATACACCATGGACCTTTCTAGCAGTGGAAATACACAGGAGAGCTAAAATGGCCATAGGACTGATTTCTAATGCCTGGCTATAGGCAATGGTATGAGTTCCTCTGTTGCAGCACACAGCCTCTTATGGCTGAACCAAGCTTGCACTCCAGCAGGGGACTTGGGCATCCTCTTAGACATATATCCCCCACAACTATCTTGCCGTGTAGTGAATTTTAAAGACATTATAGAACACTTTGCATAGTGTAGTCTCTCTGTGGTCCCAAGTAGCACAGAGAGACTACTTGCCTGCCACCAGGCTCAAGATTCCAGGATGAATGCAAGAAACTGTATACTTGGTTCCATATGTTATGGGAATGCCCCAAGGTAATGGACTTTTGGACAATGTCTTTTTATATAGAACTGGGATGTTGCGTAGTGGAGGATCAGAGCATATAAACCAGTATACCAGTCCTTATGGCAAGGGTTTGGGAAATAGGAAAAATGTGAGAGGTAGCGATGATAGTGTTGTTGGATGGGTGGGGTTAGGGGGGTGGGTGAGGTGGGCAGGGGGATAAAAGTTTATCTCCACTCCCTTTTAGTTATTGTCAACAACCTCAAAATGTGACTTTTGTCATTCTTATGCCCCTTTGTAGTATTTTGTGTGTGTGTGTGCAGGATTGGCTGTTTTGTTTGTGCAGGAAAATAGTAATTGATCACAAAAAAGATTCAAGTTTATGGCCAGTACTTTGCTTAGCACAGTCTTTTGTGCTCCTTTGAGGGATTTTTAATCTAATTGAACAAACTGGGTCCTACCTCATGTATGAGATGTACAAGACCCTCAAGTATGATTTGAGGGTCTTGTCACCGAAGTCCAATACGGGTTTGTATTGTCCATCCATTATAAGTCCATCCTCTGGGGTCTGTCCAATAGGATCTCATGACCAACGGTGTCAAAGCTGCACTTAGTTCAATTAGCACTAGTATAGCTTCAGAGTTGCAGTTTGAAGACTGTATCAGAATATTTACAACCATTACAAGTGCAGTTCCAGTCTTGGACTGGAAGGTTTCAACTAAGGCAACGAGTGGCTTAACAATAACATTTTTAAGCATTTTTAAATTTTATTTTATAAGAAGATTTGAGATGGTTCTACAGTTTTTTCAGATCACCAAGATCAAGAATAGGCTTTGTAACCCCTTTGGTGTAGATGCCCAAATCTGTCCAATCCTTGTCCATTTAGGGTGCCCTATTTAAAACTTTATAACTCCGGGTGTGAGCATTACTGAGACAATGGCTTAAATGAAGCAAGACATTTGAATGATTTACAATAACTTACATTAGTTTATATTCATAATTTAGGGAGAAATAATGTGCCACAAATGCATTTATCTTGGCAAAAAATGAAGTTGTTCTTTTTTAGTTTGTAATGAAATACTGTGGGATTCCATATATAAAGCAGGTAAAACTATATAGGTCCTGGTTCATAAACTCCTTGCCCACAGGTTCATAAAATCTAAGGGTGAATATGTAGAACTACTAAAGATCTATGAAGCAAAAACTAAGCAGTGTATGCTGGTGTCCCTTAGTGTCTCCAAATCTTTCCAAAATGTCTTAAGTTGATGTAAATCATAATCGTGTATATTTTGACTCAAGAAACTCACTTATGTACCATTTTCAAGGGAATTGCTGTCTTTCGATCAGGACGGGTCTAAAATATCTGGGGGTCCAAAAACATACAAAATCTTTCCAAAAATGAGTAATATTATATTTGTCTATTGTAAAGCATATGAATTTGCCCCTTAAGATGTTTTAAGATGAAACATTGATATCACATTGAAAAATAATGCAAAAACACTGTGGCATACACCTAAATGTGTAATCATCAACTCTTCTATTTTTTTCTGTACTCTGCGGTATCTTAATGTTTTGTTGTATGGGGGTGGGACGACGTTAAATCAATACTTGCATGTAACCAAAATATTTTGAGCTGTCATAGTTTATTCAGGATGAAATCTTATCCGTGTTCTTAGGCATTCTCCTCCTCCAGGTCTAGGTCTACCAGCAACATAGCCATGCTCAGAAGATTACATCTCGTCAGGTGCTTGTCTTTTACTGCTATCGCAGACGCTGAATGCATAACTTGGCAATGATGAAACAAAACCTTTGATTATGCTGGATAAATCGTTATTCCAAAAGTAAAATTAGACATGCCATACATTGTTGTTAACCTTATATGGTCACCTACTTGGTAAAATAATTGACTATCAAGCCAGAATGTACGAAAAAGGCAGAAAATGCCGTAAACAGCATGTGTGGGTTTTACGCACAGCTATCTCGGAAGGTACCCAGGTGTCACAAATGAGAGTATATTTCACAAATGGATTGTCCATCTTGAAAGGGACATCTCTACGTAAAACCAATGTTAAGGTTGTATATTAATTCCATATTTAGTTGCAGATATTGATAGTCGAATGGTACAATTACACAAGAATTCATCTTGTTTTTCACAGCTGTACTCCAAATCTAATGGGATAGTACAAATATAAGATGATGTGATTTCACTTCAAGGTTTGCAATGCACAAATGTGAACCAGCTGCATTCATTTGTGGATCTGTTACATTTAAGCCGTCTGTACACTGCTATACCGGTTAAGAATGCTGGATCAGAGCCGGGAAAAATTAAAACAATGACCAATTTACACTGACATCCTTTTTTTGTTGACTTTTACCTGGTATTTTCTCTTCACACTGCTCAGAAGAACCGGAATTGATACCATAATTATCACATGGCATATATATAGGCTATATATAGACTGTATATGTCATCTTCATTTTTATTTTTGAGGTAACTCACTGTTTTGTTTGCCTTATTCCCCAAGCTTTCAGTGTTTCCATGATCGTTTGATGAACACTGGAATCGTGAACTTTACTGTCAATTTGTTTTATAATTTATGTTTTCCATCTTATATTTTATAATTCTCTGATTTCCATTTCTGTATAATTATTTCATGTATCCTCTCCAGTGGCCATAATTTTGTTTGGTCCTTTTAATCTGTCCCTCACACCACAGATTTGATGTTATTGCTGAAACTGTTGGCACAAAGGAACTCACGCCAAATGCTGACAGC
Source organism: Anguilla rostrata (assembly GCF_018555375.3). Taxonomy (NCBI): domain Eukaryota; kingdom Metazoa; phylum Chordata; class Actinopteri; order Anguilliformes; family Anguillidae; genus Anguilla; species Anguilla rostrata. The sequence goes on along the minus strand of NC_057942.1, from coordinate 26,429,426 downwards.
TGATGGAATGTTTATGTGAATTGTTCCCATAGCAATGCACCAACATTTCTGCAGGTTTACTTTACACTGGAGAAATATTGGGTCAGATCCAGCTCGTTTCCTATGTCGTGAGGTGGGTCAGAGCCAGGTTATTTTACCCCGCCTTTTTCCTGGCTTACGGTATTTACGGGTCAGCTCAATACCGGTACAGCTCTGCCAATAAGCGGGTATTTATGCTCTGTGTAAAGATGGCTTTGTGGGTCGGTTACATTTATTATCCACTGCATTTATTTGTGGATTAGTTATATTTATTTATTTTTGCGGCAATTATAAACGCATGTTTCTATTGTTGGTCATGTAAGCGAGGAAACAAAAGTGGTATTTGGGTAGACTGTTGCAAATATTATTTGAATATGGCATTTGTTTGTCAGTAAATTAAACAGTATGTCTTTTATTGCTCATTATAGCAAGATCAAATCTGTATTAAAATTGAGACTAAGCACTTTATGCTACCTGATTAATATGAGCTAGCTAGATGACAAACATCAATATGTCAGCATGAAAATGGAACGTTACTTAATTTTGCTGAAGTTATTAAAAGTTGTTTTTGTTAATTAAACGTTACTCTCATTATTTTGCTTAATAGAAACACATTACATTTCAATGTCAAGGCGAGTTAACGTTGACAGAACTGCATTGGTGGTACCCCTTGCCTGTTTTTTTCAACAACTGTATACCAGAAGGAAACACCTGGAGTCACACAGATGCTTTACAATCAACAATGGATTTTCTGGGGTTGTTTTCCATGTTTTCCAATCAACAATGTTTGTTTATTTATTTTTATTTTTACAAAAGTTGCTGTCATTTATGAGTTTCTATTCTTCCAGAATTCATAGAAGGAGTATTACTCTCCCAGTGTGGAAAGAGATAACGAAAGAGAAAACAAAAGGGGACCATATCACAAAGCAGGATTACTCAGCTGGATAACTACACTGAGTAAAACCCAAAACCCTTCCAAGTCTGGAACATTGAATGAAGTAAAAAGAGCTGTTCTGGGTTTTACTCAGTGCAGTTATTCAGCTAACTCAGTAATCCTGTTTGTGATTCAGTCCCATGGAGCCATATAACTGTAAAGCTTGTTTTTCTTAGTTTTGATTGTTTTTTTACAATTCTGTGTTCAGCAGATGTCAACTTTCATTAAAATGCATAAGTGAATCTTTCCTGTGATTCTTTTCTACAATCTACATTGATGCTGAAACAAGAGCAGCAATTGGCTGATTACTATACTTGATTAGTACCTGTTAGGCTGTGTCTTGTTCAGGTGCAAGCTTACAGCCTGATGTTTGATATGAAAAAAGAATATATTACAATATTGTTTTATTGACACAGCTTAGTTCCATTTATTCTTAACTTGATCCATCTGTTCAACATGGCAACCACAACACTGGGCGATTTTTGAATTCAGGGAAGGGATAGAAGCGGGTGGAGAGTCAGAGTCAGAAGGGGTCAATCATTGTCTTGGTGGCACGATGTCAAAACATTAAGATCTGTGAAATAGACCTGTATCCATCAGATGGCCTTGGGCCCTGAAACTAAGTACCCTGTTGGTTCCTCAACAGTGTCATTGTATGATGGCCAGTGGGCTACCACAACACATGTAATATTTGCTGCAACAATACTAGGGTGCTGTAAATACAAATGTATATGATGTGGTTTGTAGAATAAGGGGTACTGAGAGTTATTAACGAAACAAGTAATATACAAAGATCACAAATGAAACATGAAGGTTATTAAATCTGTTGAAATGAATGAAGTACTGATTTAAAAGGATTAAGTTATGGGGACCTGGGTTCTCATAATGATGAACAAATGGGTGATTTATTCATGATTCATCCTGCCTATGTATACTTTTTCCCCTTTAGTAATTCATGCAACTAGTAGGATACACAGAATAGACACGTGAGCAACAGGTGCAGGCTACAATGCACACTATTCTGAGGAATGAATCATATTATTTGGTTAATACGTAAGCATCAAAAAACAATTTTATTTTATCAGTATCATCAAACCACTGCACGGTGGTGTAGTGAGTAACACTGTCGCCTCACAGCAAAGTTGTGGGTTCGAATCTCAGCTTGGGGCCTTTCTACGTGGAGTTTGCATGTTCTCCCCGTGTCCGCGTGGGTTTCCTCTGGGTACTCCGGTTTCCTCCCACAGTCCAAAGACATGCAGGTAGGCTAATTGGAGACTCTAAATTACCCATAGGTATGAGTGTGTGAGTGAATGGTGTGTGTGCCCTGCGATAGATTGGCGGCCTGTCCAGGGTGTATTCCTGCCTCTCGCCCAATGCATGCTGGGATAGGCTCCAGCCCCCCCCCCCGTGACCCTGCTCAGGATAAGCGGGTATAGATAATGGATGGATGGATGGATCAAACCAAAGAAAATCATAATTAACTTAACAGGGAAAAAACATTATAATGGAAGTACAGTCATTGCTGTACTTTGTAAGAAAGCTCCTGTAATTTCATGTTTTCAATATAATGCTGAACTTACAAAATGTTTGCAATGTGTTAACTTTGATATTCTACTGGTGTAATGTGCTATACTGGTGATATGGGGTTATCAAAAAGTCAGAATAATAAGCAATGTTGAAAGGAACAAAAAAACTCCAAAAAGTGTTTGCAAGTTGTGATATCTGCCAGAGGGGGTGTTACTAAGTACTGACTATGTAGGGTGCCAAAACTTTTGCACATGCCACAATGATGTTTTTATTTTTGTGCAATTTATGACATAAGTAACTATGCATTAATGTTTGCTGAAAATATTGTGTTTTTTTCCATATCCTAGAGAGACCGTGTTTACATCTTTTCAATTAAAAAATCACCAAAATATGTTATTTGTCAAGGGGTGCCCAAACTTTTGCATACAACTGTATCTGCCCATCAACACTTCAACTATGGGACTCACAAGCAAAGTAGATCAGTGTTACCGCTGCTCTTATTTTAATGGGAAAGGAGAGGAAAATACATTTTAAAGATAAGCTGTAAATAGGGACATGCTTGTTACCCATGACATTCTAGTGTGTACTTGAGTGACATGTACGTCTATAAACGGTTATTCACCAAACTTTGTGGTCAGACTGTGAAACTTAATAATAGTCATATAATTTTTGAGTCTAACCTCATCCATGTTAGTTTCACATTGGATATAGGGGAGAGTCGGTATAAATGTAACGCATCATAAATGTAACATTGTAGATAACTTTTTGTTCACTGCTGCTACAGTCGTCATAAGCACACCAGATTGGTCTGTATAGTAGGCTTTTGCTATTTGGTTTTGTGTTTGTTTTTAATGCGAAATGAATCATTTTAAATTAGAATGTATTCAAGGCAAATTGCCCGTAGTCGTTTCTCTCCTGTCAGCGTCTAGTTCCTCGTTTACTGAAATATTGATATTACTGAATTATTGAAATAAAACATTTGAGTATTTGCTCATGGTTAAAGGAAGGAAGCGTAGATAATGTTGGTTCATTCAAATGTGCATATTTTATTAAATAATACATATTTTTCAATCTGCTTTTCATATGAAACGTAACAGTCATCAATCGAGTTTCAAAATACCACCAAGGACGTTTTATTTAGCCTTCAAAAGTCTGATATTCCCCATTCACTTCAATGGGAGCTCCAATGTTTTCCCCTCAACATGCGCAGTACAGGCTTAAGCCAGACACCCACCGCACGCGTAGTGGGCGCGAGCGCACGACGCACGTACTACGTGCGTAAGTGAAGCGTAGTTGAAGTATTGTTATTACAACGGCAGCGGGCGACTTCCTCTACACCAGCCGTGAACGCAGCATGAACCGGGTACGAAACCTGTGCGACACAAGCAAACTGAAGTGTAATTTTTCGCTTCTGTTCTATTTTTTGTCTTGCCGCGAGTCATGATGACCTGTTTATACACAGAAATATGCTCAAAAATGCTAGGTATACATGCTCTGATTCATATTTCATCCTTATATTATTGGGGGTGTGTCCCTAGTTCCCTCTTGCAGTAGTGGAGAACAAGATATAACCAGATAAACACCAGATATTTTATAAGCGGCTAAAAAATACAAGCCTTTTCGTTTTTGTATTGTCCTTGCAGGAAAAAAAAACATTAAAACTGTAACCTGGGAAAAAGGCAAACTACTGCTAGCCAACCACACTAGCCTGTTAGTGCCTAAAGCCAGCCGCCCACACTGCCTTTATTCGCTTAGCCAGCCTGCTAGCTCCCTGCTACATGGCTCTTTCTAAGCCTGTCTCTCTCTAATTCTCCGAAGAGCTACACTCGCGAGCATGCCCGGCCACTTGTGGTGCTCTCATTGCCGCCAAAAATACCTATCTTCTCCGTGTCATGTGCTTGGGTTTTCAACATGCCCAGGAGGCCCTTGACAATCCGGAGAGCTGCAGCCACTGCCTGGCTTTGCCCAGAAGGCCCTTTGACCCTGAGGGGGCTGACCAGTCTGACCCAGACATGTTGCGCCTTCCCCTCTCCCTCTCTGGTACCCCTATACTGGAGGAAGAGGTGCCTGAGTCGCAGCACGACAACACGCCAGTTGCGTGTAGTGACTCAGGCGAGGAGGACGCCATTCCTTCCGCCCAGTTACCACCTGCTGTGGGGACGGCTAACGCCCAATCCCACGCTGTGCTTCTGGAGGTGTGCGAGCGGGCCGCCGCCTGCCTCCACATCGAATGGCCAGCTCTCCAGAACCCCGCCAACGAGGAGTGGGATGTTTGTGATGGGAAATTCCTAGGCCCTCGGAAACAGCTCCTCGGGCCCTCGGAAGGGCCCTCCCCTGGGCCCTCGGAAACAGTCCTTCCTACCTGTGCTAAACACATGAGGCACCACTGGAAGGACCCACTTGACTTCAAGCACGGCTTTTCTGGCCTAGAAGTCAAAGACATAGCCGCCCACACCATGGGGGAACCCCTGGTTGTCGAACCCTCCATAGCTCGACACCTGGACCCCACGCAGGGAGGGCTTTTGGCGCCACCAAAGCCCACCCTACCAAATAAGGTTTCACAGCCTCCATTCACCAGGCTTCCTACAGGTCCTCAGCCCTTGCTATTCGAGCCCTCAATGTCTGCTCTCTACTCTCAGTGTACCAAGCCGAGCTGATTGAGGAGATGGGGAAACAGCTCGAGAAGGGGAGCCCTTCCCCCTTACTGTGGCAAGAGATTGTCATTATTAACGACCTGGTTCTGCACAATGCTCGCCAGTGTGTCCAGGCCTGTGGTCGCTCCATGGCCCTGGCTGTAGCTGGTGAGCAGGCCCTGTGGCTTAATCTCTCTGGTCTGCCCAACAGTGAGAAGAGGCGCATCGCAGGTGCCCCAGTTGAGCCAGGCCAGCCTCTTTACGGCCCTGCGCTGACACTCATGCAGCAGTGGTGCAAAGATAAAAAGAAAGAGGATGAGGCCTTCAAACTCTGCCTCCCCCGCAGAGCTACGCCTCAGCCACTGCCTCCCACACAGCCCCCACAGCCCCCGGTTGTGAACCGCTATGCCCAACCGGGCCAGGGCAGAACCAAGCCCCAAGGGAAATCCCTAGGACAGTAGGGTAACCCCCCTCCCAAGCCACAGTGAAGAAACCATCACCCACCCCCGCTGGCCCCAAGCAGAAGCGGCCTGCCTGGCCAGCTTCCCCTCCGGGGGGGGCTAAGTCCATGTTCTGGGGTAACCAGCCCCGTGGACACATGTTCGTGTCCCCGCTTCAAGAAGAGGAGACTTCAAGTTCAGGGGGATGAACCCTCCCCCCCAGGGGTCCCCACCCCTATGCTCACTGTGGTCAGGGCACCAGTTCCCGTGTCCCCCAGCCTCAGTCCCCCCTCTCAGTGCCCCAAGAGGGAGACTCTGCCACACAGGCAGTGTTACCCACATTCAGTGTGCACAACACCAGGCCATTTCTAATAAAGGTTTCTGCTCTGGAAACTAGGTGGAACGCCGAAACCATTATTCAATTTAGCCTCACCCAGCCAAATTTCTCAGCGGTACCCACCGGCAGGGACACTCATGAGGCTTCAGACTCCAGTTCAGAGTGAAACCACCACGTTTCAATGGAGTCATTTACTCTCGAACCAAAGAGAGTATGGCCCATGTTTTAGAGGAGGAAATCTCTCTTACACAAAGGGGCGATCCGTGTGGTTCCGCGAGATCAAGCCCAACACGGCTTTTATTCTCGCTACTTCTTGGTTCCAAGGAAAGACGGCTCCCTACATCCGATTTTGGATCTCAGGGTGCTAAACAAACATTTGAGGCAATACAACTTCAAAATGTTAACGTACAGCACTTTTCTACGCTCAATATGTCAGAACGATTGGTTCATATTAATCAATCTGAATGATGCCTTTTTTCACGTAGGCATCTACCCCCCTCAATTTCTCTGCTTCGCCCATCGCGGTGTTTGCTACGAATACACAGTTCTACCCTTCAGCCTCTCCCTAAGCCCACGGGTGTTCTGTCTTTGTGTAGGGGCGGGTCTGCCTCCGTTGAGACTAATGGGAGTCAGAATTCTGACTTATATCGACGATTAGCTCATCATCGCCAATTTGAAAGTCAGAGTTGTGCAGGACACACAGCTAGTTATGACACATCTGTCGTCTCTTAGTTTCAGAGTGAACCTCTCCAAGAGCAATCTCTCTCCATCCCAGAATGTAACGTTCTTGGGATTTGACCTAAACTCTGTGTCGATGCGAGCTTGGCTATCAGCAGACCGCATTTTATCACTCAGAGTCTGTCTTTCTCAGTTAAAACCGGGCTCGAGAGTACAGCATCGCACATACCTCAGGCTGCAAGGGCTGATGGCTTCAGCCTCTCAGATCCTCCCGCTAGGTCTATTACGAATGAGGGGCTTTATGAGGTGGATTTCATCCCTCCACCTCAGCCCCGTGGGCGATCTCCGCCGCCTCTTGGTGACATGCGAGTGCTACCAAACTCTGCGTCACTGGGAAAACACGGACTTTTACACTCAGGGAACCCCTCTCGGGATCGTTTTCATGGGGAAAGTCGTGACAACAGACGCGTCCCTCTCTGGGTGGGGTGTCACTCAGGAGGGACGTATTGTGAATGGGATGTGGCCGATCCAGCTACGCTCAGCTCACATCAATTATCTGGAGCTACTAAGCATTTGGATTGCTCTCAGATATTTTATCTCCCGTCTAAGGGGACATCATGTGCTAATCCGCTGCGACAACACGACTGCGGTTGCATATGTAAATCGGCAAGGTGGCATGTGCTCCCCCCAGCTCCACTGTCTAGCCTACAGACTGCTGGTCTGGAGCAGCCGTCACTTTCTGTCGATACGCGCGCCCCATGTTCCAGGCATTCTGAACACGGGCGTGGTTCTGTTGTCAAGGGGAAACCCACTTTACGGGGAATGGCGGCTGCATCCCCAGATTCTGGAAATGCTGTGGCAGAGATTCGGCCGTGTGGCCATAGATCTCTTCGCCTCACACGAAAATGCCCACTGTCCTATGTATTTCTCATTACGAGAGGAGAACGCGCCTCTCGGCGTGGACGCACTGGCCCACCCATGGCCCGATGTGCTCCTTTATGCGTTTCCTCCCCTCGCTCTCATCTCTCCCACTCCCTACTCAGAGTGAGAGAACAGAGCTTGACACTGATCCTGATAGTACCCAGGTGGCTGAAATCGCCATGGCTGGCAGAGATTATCCCTCTCCTTTATGCACAGCCATGTGCACTCCCATTACACACGGACCTACTGTCTCAGGCGAACAGGGAAATACACCACCCCCGCCCGGAGCAAATAGCTCTTTGGGCTTGGCCTGTGAGAGGTATAACCTTATTGCGTTAGGGGTCCCCTCTCGTGTTGCTGCTACCATCCAATGCGCGAGAGCGCCCTCTACCAAGTCACTTTATGAAAATAAGTAACAGGTATTTGAAGGATGGTGTGCCTCTCGTCAGTCAGTGCCTTACCAATGCTCTGTTACTGATGTGCTGTACTTTTTACAGGACCTTATGGATAAAAGGAAATCCTTTTCAACCATTAAGGTCTACCTGGCAGCTATCACTGCTTGTCATGTTGGTTTCACAGACTATGCAGTGGGGCAACACCCCCTCATTCGCAGGTTTTTGAAGGGGGCTCGCCGTTCTCTACCTGTTGCTAAAAAGCACATCCCTTCTTGGGATTATCATTGGTGCTGGAGGCTCTGTCTCTACAGCCATTCGAGCCTATAAATGAGATAGAGTTAAAATTGCTGTCTCTCAGACAGCATTGCTGCTAGCTCTAGCTTTGGCTAAGCGAGTCAGTGACCTCCATGCGCTCTCAGTGCATCCCTCGTGCGCAATGTTCTCCCTTAATATGGATAGGGTTTACCTTAAGCCCAATCCAGCCTTCAAGCCTAAAAGCTTCCCAGCTTTCACATGTGCAGTGTTGGAGCTTGCTGCTTTTCACCCACCGCCTTACTCCTCTCAAGAGGATCAAAGGCTGCATATGCTATGTCCTGTGCGTGCTCTCCACACGTATATGACAAAGACTAAGGCTTTCAGAAAGAGCGACCAGCTCTTTGTCGCCTGGGGCCCACCCTGCAAAGGAAAAGCCATCTCTAAGCAGCTTGTGGATTCTATTGCTATGGCATATGACTCAAAGGGAATAACACCCCCCTTGGGCCTGAGGGCTCATTCTACGAGGGGCATGACTGCATCATGGGGCCTATTCCGTGGGGTCTCCGTGCAGGAGATTTGTTTAGCTGCAGGCTGGGCTTCTCTACATACCTCTACATACCGCCTAGACGTCACCAGGACTCCGGTAGCCCACGCAGCTCTGTGGGTGAGCTCTGTGTAAAGCTCACGCATCTCCCCTCACCTGCTTTGTGTTTAGTACTTCCTTACATGGGATGTGACAGACACACTTTCCTGGCCTGACAGTTTCTCAGCTGTGAGCATAGGGCAATCTGGGAGTTGTCCATATCTCCCCATATGGTGGATCTTGAAGCGAGATGGTGAAAGAGAACTTTAGGTTACTCACGTAACCCCAGTTCTCTGAAACATTGAGTGGAGAGATCTACCAAGACTGCCCTGCTTGCCGCGCACGAGAAGCGAATATGTTCACTGATGAGTAGTAGCGCTGCAGTGTCCTATATGCTCTTACAGGAGGGCGGTGCCTCCTGTAGCATTGGACGCGCTACTGTCTGTCAGAGCCAGACTTGGTGCAATTCTGAGAAGTCATGACCAGATGTCATTCCACATAGGTGGATCTCTCCACTCGATATTTCAGAGAACCGGGGTTACGTGAGCAACCTAAAGTTTTTAACCAACCATTGCTCAGCCTATTTGACTTCTCCGATGTCTTCGTTCGCCGTGCTTTCAAAAAGGGCTTGTTAATAAAAATAAGGTAATCCACAGAGCTTCTAAATCTGAAGTATTCCTAGTCAAATCTGCTGTGCCTAACGTGACTGTGATGCAAGGCTTCACAATGGATATTGGGCTTTATGCTTACTGTTTGAAGTAGCTATGTTCATGGCTCGGGGTAGCTGATACTTTATCAGCTACGGACCATGTCAGACCTATGTTCTGTAGTTTTTCCAACGACCTTCGGTATACACTTATTGCACAACGCTTTGGATAAAAGCATTTGCCAAATAAAATATTATGTAAATGTACTGTTTCGCAAACCTGGTGTGATCAATTATGGTTTGAGAAATGGCGGTTGCTGTTCTCTATAAAAGTAAGAAAATGCCAGGAAATGGAAAGAGATGGGGCGAAACAGTCGTCTTGTTTTAGACAGTAAAGTTAACAGCTCATTTCTCGCACGGGCCGCAGCATTGAAAACCCTGACAAAGACGCTTGACTCTGGTTCAAGTTATTGGTCTAACATGGTGGTTGCTGCATTAGTAGAATGAGGAAATTCGTACAAGGAGTCGGTTTTTCATATCTACAACTACATTTTGACTAGTCAGAATGATAATTGAAGATATCTCCAAAATAAGATTGGTCTCGTTTCAAGCTATCCATAATTTCTTGTAGATATTTTAAAAGGACTTATGACTAGTAATAACTCAAATTCGAGATATCTCCACTTCAGTTTTGACTAGTCATAACTCCAGTTAAAGATATCTACAATTGTATTTTGACTAGTAATATCTTAGTTTCAGATATCAAAAAAGATCTAGATATCTTCAATAACAAGGAATTAAAAATATATTTAATTGGAATTATAACTAGTCAGAACTAAACTGAAGATATCTCAAATCTGAGTTACGACTAGTCATAATTTAAATGGATATCTGGAATTCACGTTTCAGATAGTCAAAAGTAAATTGTTGATATCTTTAATTGGAGTTCCATATATATATATAACTTAATGGCGAAATATTACTAGTCAAAATGAAATTAGAGATATATTCAATTAGCGTTTTGACTAGTCAAAATGTAATTAGAGATATCTTTTAATTAGAGATATCTAAATTAGCATTTTGACTAGTCATAAATGAATTACAGATATCTGTAATGTGAATCTGGACAAGCTATTATATGTTAAAAGGGCTTGCCATAGATATTATATGTTGAATAAAAATAGTTGTTATTAATTATTCAACAGATTTTACTGACAGAGGTCAAAGTGTGCAATGATTTTAAAATGATAATACATGACGAAGCAGGTTTCGGTAACGGCCAGGTGCGAATGTCTCGCTCTCTCCTCTGACATGCATTTGAGCTACTGTATGTAGACCTTTGTAATTTCATTGGAGCAAATTTCATCCCAATATCTGTGGTCTGTTGTTGTTCAATATCATTAAAATAATTTTTCCTCAAATATAATGGCTTGTGCAAATGTATCGTCAATTTATCTTCGGTAGCACTGTATCCTACAATAGCCTAAAGTGTGAATATAATTTATTCCACTGTTAATGTTTGATGTTGGATCATTCCATTGCTAAATAGCCTGCCAGAGGAGAGACAGACATATTCGCTCATCTGCATTCCTTATCAGCACTTGGCTATTGTGAGGCAGTGGGTGTGTGAAGACAAGCAAAACTCCAGCAAACTTTCCTACATTTTAAGTCATTCTGCCAGACTTGGCCTATATTATTGAGTTTGTTTGTTTAACATCCATATGTTCACCCAACTCCTAAAAAAATGACAAATGTTTTTATTAATACTTGCCAGCTAGCGTACTAACTATCACAAACAAGTATTAACTATCACTTCTCCCTTTTCACTGTAATTAAGAAACCACGATGACAATTCACAGTGGTGGACAAAGTACACAACTTCATTACTTGAGTCAAAGTATAGATACCCCTGGTCAAATATTACTCCACTACAAGTGAAAGTTGTTCAGTCAATTTTTTTTTAACCTGAGTTAAAGTACTGGAGTACTTGCTTTTAAAAATACTTAAGTATTCAAAAGTACATTTAATTTTTAATGCCAACGCACTGTTGTATTGTTTCTATGATGCATTTACAGAAGCTTATTTACAGATGCATTTTTACTGTTATTAGATAGCAACACATGATAGACAGGGGTTAAATTGGGATTTGGGAGGTGGGTGGACCCTGAGATCCGGTGGGAGATGGGTGAAAAAAGGTACAAACCAATGAATGTCTCAGCTCAAAATAGTTGTATCTTTAATGTATTGTGCACATAATTGTGCTTAAGAAAAACAATGTTTTAAAAAGAATGTATACTATTGATGCTATAGATACTAAGTACAGATACTCGAAAAATGTACTTAAGTACTGTACTCAAGTAAATGTACTTCGTTACTGTCCGCCCCTGACAATTCAACATTTCCATCGCAAACGAGCAGTTTTGGCTGCATATTTTTTCTAACTGATGGCTGGGCCAGACCAACGTTACCAGTTCCAATTTCTTTTTATTAGGTCTGTACAGTTCAGTGGAGAGACCCCAAACTGGCATGTCATTTAAAGGACAGTGCAGCGCAGAGATGGATGCATTTTCATGCCTGTGCTTAAAATGTTGGGCATGTGACGCTTTACAATTATGCGCCTGTTGCTCCCTGACCTAAATGAAGGTATAGCATCTAAAAATGCAGCTAAAAGCGCAAACAGCACAATTCCTTCAGCAAAAGTCTGTTTTTAGTATGAAAACGGTAACTAGGGTGATTAAACAAACAAAAACTACTTCACACGTCTCTCACAAAAGAGTTGACTGGGCTATTGTAACCAGCTGTGCTTTAGTCTGTGGCCGTCTTCACAGGTTCTGTATCTTCACTGAGCAGTGGTCAAAGAAAACAAGTGTTTTCACGTGTGCAACAATTTTAAAATGGTAATAAATCCAAAATAAATAAAAAACCTAAATAATTTGCCTATATACGGTAACAAAAACGATACAATTTAAAAATACAACTGTTGGAATTGATCCAGCTGAGTACTTTATTAGAAGAAAATAGTTTTGCAACATAGCCTAGGCCTATTGTTTCATTATTGTATAAACTTAGGTTGTTGTGCGAAGTAACAGAAGTAATCGAAACACAGGCTTTTAAATGTTAAACAACCACATATTCGTGTAAAAACCCATAAACATTTTTATATTAGCTCAATGATTTGCAAGAAAGCATGTGAAATGAATTTAAATAAATATACTTTTAAATACTTTTTTATCTCCATTCACCCTGCAGGCACCTTTTGTTTAACAAATGAGTAATTAGAGGCGTAAATCGGTCTGTTTGTCTGATATCAATGAAATTTATGAAGAGTGTTATATTAGGCCATCTATCGCTTGAAGAGATATAGATAATCAGGTATGTAGTGTAGTGCTCATTATCTAGGCTTCAGAAGATGTGACGGTCCTGGGCTGGCGTGGTTACACGTGGTCTGCGGTTGTGAGGCCTGTTGGACAAACTTACAAAACTGGAGGCGGCTTATGGTGGAGAAATGAACACCCGTTACTCTGGCAACAGCTCTACAGCTCTACCAGACATTCCTGCAGTTACCATGCCAATTGCATGATCTCTTAACTCTTGAGGCATCTGTGACATGGTGTTGAACAACAAAAAACTCAACATTTTAGGGTGGCCTTTCATTGACCTCATCATAAGGAACATCTCTGCATCTTGATATACCACACCTGTGCAGGAGATGGATTAACTTGACAAAGGAGAAATGCTAGCTAACAGTGATATATACAAATTTGTCGGCAAAATTTGAGAGAAATAAGATCTCTGTGCACTTCTTTTATTTGCTTATTATGACATCAGTGAACTTTCACAAATTATACATACTTAGGCTTTAAAGTGGAGTGCAAGGTACAAGTCTGCCTGGACCTAACTCATAGCTTTGTTGCAAGTACAAAGTCTTTCATGTCAATATTGGATTCCATGCCCTTGAAATTGAGTTTGTTGAAGTCCTCCATAATCTCCACCATGGTCTTGTCCTTAGTCTCTGGGATGAAGTAGAGCAAGAAAGCACCACTGAAGATGCAGTACGCCACAAAGATCAGGAAACACAACTCTTCAAAGCTGTCCTGCATAAATACAGAAGGAAATACCACGTGACATTAGTGTGACCAATACGCATAATAATGGAACAATGGAGAAACTATCCGAATAGTAATTTCATTTAATCTATTCCTTTTTTGAAATATTTTGTTGAGCAAATATATGACTAGGAGCATCATTTTGATGAAAACAGCAGTTCAAATATGCCTGAGCATTAGTGTAAGTCCCAAATGTTGATTTAGATTTCACATTTTGACATTTTTAAGCTTAAAACTTTTAGCTGAAATTGATTAAAAATGGTGTTTATGATTCAAATATGGTCTATAGTATTCATGACAATTTAAAAAAAGAGTCATAATTAAGTTAAAAATCAAGTGGAGTTATGACTCAGACCTGATTTAAACACAAATGCTGCCACATTGTGTTATTTTGGTGACCTTATGAATGTGCCACACACATGAATGGATGAATGCTTAACACATATGCTGGCTATTTAGGCAATGCATTTGTATGGAGTTGTATTGGATCTTCCAACTCTACAGGATGAATTATATTTTCACTTGTAGTGCTAACAGTGCAATGTTTTGCTTTACATTACATTACATTACATTATTTTTGCTTTGTTGAATGATTTACTACAGAATTTCTACGGAATCCTTTATATGGTAAGAATACCTTACTTAAATGTCATTGGAATTAATTCTGTTTATTGAATGGAGAAAATGGCTTAAGGAAGTCCTGAACAAATTAATCATTGAGTTTTTGAGTCTGAACCAGCCTTTCCTCATTTATTTCAGTTTAGATGAATGTCCAATATGGATACGGATGGACGATCTCTTACCACTATGTAAGGGAAGCACATCCCAATGAGGAATTGGCTAACCCAGCAAATGGTGCCACTGATGACAAAAGCAGAGGGACGCCAGGCTTGCAGGAAGAGGTCAGCTGGGAGGGTCATGGAGACACCAGCTGAAACAGGCAAGGAATATACAATCAGTTCTTGTTTGGTGTTAATAAGAAGATTTCTAAATATCCTACACTTCTCATCCCTTTATTTTACAGTAATTCATAGAAAACACCACAATCATTTTCTATTTCATATTTGGTATGGATTTGATTTTTACCATGGGATGACTTTATGTAAACTTTCTATTCACATGAGTACTTGTAGTTAATGCTTAAAATGTACTTATTATAACAGGTTATCAGAATTCCCATGGGCTATTATGTTAGATTACTTAACATTATTACAAGTATAGTAATTGTATTCTTTACCTGGCCCAAGTCCATAAACACAGATAACACAAAACACAAGGCTTATGTTAAGGCCTGAGACCCAGGGGTAATAATCCTACAGAGACAGGAAAAAAATTGGCATGAAAAAAATTCCATAATGATCTTTAAAACTGTGAAGGTAAATGCTGGATGTTTAAGAGTGTTACCTTGAAATACAACGTGACTGTCAACAGTGACATTAACATTCCCATTAGGAGGTAGCCAAAACCCATCAGCTTCTTCCGGCCTGTACGGTCTATCAACAGTGACTGAAACAGTAACAAAGCAAACAAAGGGAAAATGAATTCAGAGAATCATAATTATAATCAAAAGTAGTGTGATTACCTTTCCTGCTGAACTTGAAATTTGTTTGTATAACCTTGTACAGCACAAATGTTTTTTTTTTTTATGAAACAGTACAAAGAAGAGCAGTGCTATTTCAATTGTTACCATGTCCAAAACACAGGTTATGCTACACCAGATTATATAACTCATTATGTTTCCATACCAGTTTCTGAACCTATAAGTTATAGCCTAAATAAAACTTGAGAACCTGGTCCAAACCTGGTGAGACTTCACCACTGCAGGTATGGCCAACAGGCTCCTAACAGAAGAATGCCATTTTCACATTCTGTACTCTGTGCCATTCATGCTTTAAATACACTCTTAACAAATACAAGATATTTGACTAAAAATGGCAAGTGATTTTCATCTGACTGAAGGAGAAGAAAAGAATAGCCATATTTCTTGTTTATGAAAAGGTTATTCATTTGACTGTTTTGAGCCATTAGAAAACTTGATTGGTCACCTTTCTCCTTCTCCTAGCTTCATCCGCTGGTATTGAATGGCTACAAATTTCATTCCTTCTACAAACTGCTTTTCCGGTCTCAAATCTCACATATCCGCCTGTGGTGCATTTCGCTGTAATACAGTTTTTGTGAAGACAATAGGATTGATGGAGACTTTACTTTTAAAGGCTAGGATGGAAATGGACTTCCAGTAAGACTGCAGTGTTGTAAAAATTATTTTGGTAAAACTCTTGCAGGCTTGTTGCAGTTGTTAAAAATACCAAAACTAATTTGGACACCTCTTTTTAATCTGTGCTTTTGCCTGCCTTTGCATCCTTAATATATGGGCCACTTCATGAAGACAATGTGCCTTCTTACAAAAATCCTTCCAAGAGTAAGAACATACCACTTTGATTATGTTCCTTTTGTGGGTCTATTACTACTTACACAGAGAATGATGGAAACGAGCTCCGTGGCACCAATCCCAATGGACAGGTAGTGCATCTGATCCTCTGGCACCCCAGTTTGACGGAATATATCAAATGCATAGAAGTACAGCTGTTGAATGGGGAAAACATGGGAGATGGGTAACATATTGCTGGACCTAATGTTCTGTTAACCATTGTGTTCTGTTCAGCTAAAATTATGTTGAGGGGAAAGTATATAAAAGGGGTATACCCTAATCCAAATACCATATTCAGAGAAAATGGTGTGGCGTTCAATCCAACAGAAAGTCAAAGTAGTCTCTGCCGCACCTAGAGGTGAAGTGAGCCCACACAGCTGGGTTGTGTTATTCAATCAACCAGGTGCTTAAATGTGGTCTCCTCCACAGTATGGGGCTGGGACTGGGAGCATGCACACCGAGAGCGAGCGAGTCCGGTTGTGAGGGACAAACTCAAAATTAAAGTAATTTAGCTGTCCAGCTGAGGAGCTGGTCAGCTGAAAAGCATCAGCGTTTGCTTTGTCTTTATTGTCTTAGTTCATTATTTTTTCCAGCAACCCATGAGGGAGACAGGTGAAGATTTTCATTAATGTACATTTATGTCTGTGTAGGTGCTCTCTCTCTCTGTGGAAATCACCGTCCCAGAATTGACACATTTCCCTCCTGTAGTGATGTGTGTATGCAATAGGTTGGGTAAGAGAACATGTAGTGATTCATGTACGTGATTGGTTGAGTATGAGAACATGTGGTTGCTGAGGCTGACCATTGGTCACAGCAAGAATTTCTTGACCGAACCTATGCATTTTATCAGCAACACTCATCACACTCACAAAACGAAACACAAATTTTGGATTTGTTTTACATTTTTCTAATTTTACTATTTGTACACAAGTGAACACTGCTTCACATGTGCATACAGCAATGTCCAGCAGCAGTGTGAGCATCACTGTCAGAAAGCAGCTTTATTTTTTGAAGACAATAAAGATAAGTATAAAACATGAATTCGTTTTCATAGCTTTTGTTGATTAAACTTGGTTGATTTAAATAAATATAGGAAACTGGACATTATGTAACTTTATGCATTGCTTGGGCATAATTATTTGAACAGAAGCCATTGCAGCTATCAAGCCAGAGTTAACCCTGCATATAGGTGTGATCTTTGCCGTGAATATTCTCAAAGTGTCAGTGCAGAGAATAAAGACTACATTCATCCACAGTTTTAAATAATGTTGACAAAACATGCACATTTTTGCATTGCAAATAAAAATTATTTTATTACTCGCTTACAAGCTGGTGAGGAGAATGGGCTATACGTGATGGTATTGAGCATTTTGTGAATGTAAGGTGCTTATATTCATTTAATAACATCAGCGTTGAAGCTCTGCTGATGCACTTTTGTATAGTCTCATTTTTACTCTTACTTGATTTTTAAATTGAAATTTCAAAGTACCAGTATGGGCGGTATGGCAATAATTACACCTGTGCTGGCTTACGCTCCATATGCCACCAGTTAAACTTAACCCTGCTACAAGCCTACTTTATTCTTTTCTTTTTTTGCAGCGCTAAATAAACTAAAGCGACTTTGAAATCATGGACGTCCATTTGTCCAATTCACAGAACTGTCTGGTTAAATTTTCATGCTATTTTACGGACCATTGTAGTTTCTGTGTTTGGTGCTGCAATTATTGTTATCACTGCCATGTTTTCTGATCAGAACTAGAGAATATGAATCTGTGCTCTCCTCTGTCATCGAGTGTCACTAAACAAACACTTTGAAGCCACAATGAGGAAAGTTATACACACTTTTGTATAAGACGCCATTTTTGAATGCTTGATTTTGGCTGAGTTCACCTTCTCCCGCTGAGGAGAAGAGAGGGTGAGAGGGTGAGAGGGTGAGAGGGCGAAACACATGGCCAATGGAATGTGCACACAGTGTCCACACAGTGGTCATGGGAGTTGTAGTATCATGTAGTATCACCATGAATAGACTGAACTATTTCAGATGCATTTTGTGAACTACAATATTTACTTTTTCATAGAAAATGCTGCCAAAAGGTCACCAGCCAAAAAAGCTACTAAGAGTGAACGATTTACACGCCACTGCCAAATTCTGTGTGCATTTAGCCAGTGGTGGGTGTTAATGTCAAGTCCTGGTTGTAATATATTTATGTGTGCAAAGCAACTGCAACAAAAATAGTCTGTGTCTGTTTTGGTTTCGTCATACTTTCTCATTTGAAATGCAAAAGGAATTAGTCATTGTTCCAAAAAGGCTTTTTCATCACATTATTGTCTTCATCATTGTCATCAAAAAAACTAAGCATTGACTAAAAATTGTCATAATTTTAGTCCACAAATACATCACTGAGATGTGGCAACTCAGCTTTCTCAAAAGTCCACAAATTTGAAAAGTTATTTACCAAAACCTCTTCTATTTGACTAGGATGGACAGACATTCACGCCAAAAAGTAAATGATAAACAGTTAAAGTGTAGTTTTGTATTCTCAAAATTACTGTGTTTTATTTTAATACGTTTTTGTAATACATTTTAACACATATCCCCATCTCCGATTTACAGTGAGGACAAGCAACTGCAGGTCAGTTGACCAAAATATTTAACTTGAGGAGAGTGCAGCCAGTTTCAAAATGGGTGTGGTACAACCTATTAATTAGCTTTACCTTGTTTTTTTCCATATTTATGTTCACTACCTATATAGCAAAGTATGCTTTAGACAGGAAATAATGTAATTAAATTGTTTTAAAGGTAGCTACAGTCAAAACATTACCTTTTTATTATGTACATTCCTTATATTCAAATTTTGTATTTAAATACATTGACATGCTTCACTTTATAATCCCAACCCAGCAGTACATTAAGATCTTAGTAACTCCATTTACACTCACCGCTGTGATGCCAGAAAACTGCACAGCAGAACAGGGGATGGTCAAAGCAAGTAACTGCCAGCGTACTGAGCGTGAGCACAGAACATCACAAACTGTCTTGGCCTTCTGCCCCTGCATACTGCTGCGATCCTTGGCCATATCTTCCAGCTCCAGTTTCATGTCATCATTGCCCCAGAGCCATCTTAAAGCTGATCTCACACACATACACACACGCAGATACACACACAAACGTTAAAAATGGCACACATTTATTGCTGCATATAGGGAAAACTACATCATTGATTGACTTGCAAAAATTATGCATGATTATATACCTTCAGCCTCCGAAGTTAATTCTGCGTTCACCTCTCCATATCCTGCTCCACAAACAGGCTCTAATTTAAAAATTTATCTGACATATACAATTCCCACCTTAATTTTGAATGTCCAATGTCTTAATTTTGAATGCATGCAATGACTGCTTGATGCCAGTGACCGACAGACATCACCAGGTGATGCGATGCTGAGTATCTTCTCAGGTGATGCTCTGCCAGGCCTGTACATCATCTTCAGCTCCTGCTTGTTTCAGGAAATAGTTTCCTTAAGTTTTCTTTTCAGCACACAAAATTTAGGTTCAGTTGGATTCAGATCAGGTGAATGCCTTGACTAGTTGAGAATTTTCCAGTTTTGGGCTTTGACAAATTGCTTTGTTGCTTTAGCACTGTTTGGGATCATTCTCTTGTTGCTGTACGATGAAGTGCCGTCCAATGAGTTTGGAGGCATTTGGTTGAACTTCAGCAGATAAGATGCTTCTGTACACTTCAGAATTAATTCTGCTGCTGCTATGATTAGTTACATCATCAACTAAGAGAAGAGAGCAACTACCTGTGGCAGCCATACAGTCAAAACCATATTTCACAGATGACACGGGCCTCCACACTTTACTCTTACGATCACACTGATACACGTGAATCTTGGTCTTATCTGTCCACAAGACTTTTTTCCAGGACTCATCTGTTTTGGAATTATCTATAGTGCATTTTCCTGGTTTAAACAACAAATCCATGAATTGCCATTACCTGCCACTGTACAGTTAAATGTCTCTAAATATCCGAAGTATCTTTCAACTCAGAGAGAAACTGTCCAGGCCATACAACTAAGCACTCAGTTCTGTTTCTTTTCTAAGAAATGCACATACCTTTCTTGCAGCCCTCCTCATCTCCCTTGTCAATGTAAGTATATCGAGGTGCCTCAGGGAAATAGAGAAGTGTCAGGAACTGCAGTAAAGCAGGGATGCCACTGAAAGCCAGCAGGTAAGGCCACATGTTGTCTCTACCCATCAGTTCCCTGTGGAACAAATGCAGAAGGGCAAATTGTTCCTCGGTATCAACCCTTATCCCTAATTACAAGCTTTCCTGTTCTTTGCTGACAAAGTTTTGAATATTGACTGAATCTATACAGATAAATAAAGTGAGATACTAAGCCTAAGATTTGTATACATTTAAATTCCAATTACTTCATGCAAATAGTATAATATGGAATGAAGACATCATTGGACTACTTTATGGAACAAAATTTCAAAACTAAGTCAACACATTTATTTTTTTAAATTATTTTAATTTATTTACTAATCCATATCCCTCTATTTTTCTAAAACCATTGCTGAGCATACATGAAAGAGCCATATCTGTGAAAAACACACACGCACACCGAGAGAGAGCGAGAGAGAGAAATAACATAGAGCACTTAAAGTGAACGTCAGCGGGGACAGTCATGCATTTGGGCAATTTGTTTAACTTCATACAACATTGAATTTGTAATGTTAAAAATGGATATGTGAGTATGATGTGCCGTATGGAACATTATTCTAATTTGAACGCTCATACATACTACTGAAAACGTAAATATAATAATAAATATTAATAGCATGTGTGAGGGTGTGTCCGTGGTATAGTGTGAGTCTATTTTAAACAAAAATAATTTCAATGTAAAGCAAACATAAACATTTGGTTACGCTGTAACCTTGGATACCTCAGTGAGATCTCTCCACCCAGATACATATTGCATATATATGGAACCATTGGTGGCATGTGACGTGGGTACTCTGTAAGACACTGTAGCTTGCTAGCACATGCGCTGGGTCCCTAACCTTAGGCAATATAAACCAATGAACTGTGCAAAACGTCCTCTTCATGAATGTGTTTCAGAGCAACACTCTGATGGGAAGACATTTTCTCCCTCAGAGAACTTTTCCACCGCATGGTACCGGCTCAACTCGACTCTCTTTTGGTACCAGGTAGGCTACTTCGTTTTCCACTGCAGTACCCCCGTCAATGTAGCTGGTCATTACTAACGACTCCGCTTGAAACGCGTTGCTCTGACCAATCAGTGGTCTGCAGTGTTTTCAGGTCACCTTTTGGTATCGCCTCAGCTCGCTTGGAACCTCGACGGAGGTGATACCAAAAAAGTACTAGGTACTAGGTACTATCCACAACTTTTTCCCGATGGAAAACCAAAAAAGTTGTGTCAAGTTGAGCCGGTACCATGCGGTGGAAAAGCGGCTTAAGGCTACAATATAACCAAACATTCTAGATCATATCAACACCCAGATATATATTTCATATGTATGGGACACCCCTGTACAACACATTACGAGGAAAAGATGCAGGTCCCTGGAACCACAATTAGGTCACCCAAGGACAGAAGCAAGCAGAGTAAAACACTGAGCTGAGTAACAACCCAAAGCTAGGCTGGGGTGGGACAAACAGAGCAACACCAGTAGGAAGTAGCTTCAAATGTGAATCTAAATGCTATGCAACCTGGTCAGAATGGTGCAGCAGACGTTGAACCATACATTTTAATGGCCATGACACTAAGGCTATCACTGGAAAGTAGATAGAGAATAGCAGAGGCACTTGCAGCAACCTGAAGCTAAGGAGCCACGGTTGTAAAAACACATGCAAACCCATGAGGGACGAGGCAGGAAATGCTCAGCCACACAATCGCACAGCTATGGTGCAATGCCACAGCAATATAGGTGAAACCATGTATTTTACAAAACAGTCGAAAGGGACAGCAATGGCAAGACACTGGATTGTTAATTCCCTAGCCATGGCACCAGGTGCTAACGTGGCAAGGTGGCTGACAATAGCTAAGAATCAGATATACCATCCTGCAACTAAGAGCTGATGCTTACCAATTATATACAGTGCCAAACGGTGAACGGACCAAATGCTGAACTATGTATACTGTGCAATACCTCACAAGAGACTGAAACAGCTAGACACTCCGTAGGAATGGAGACAGCCAGACACTGAGCTATTGAACAATCCTTAAAGGCATGCTGCAGACACTCTAAAGTAGAGGTTTCAGTTCAACAATGCTGATACAGGAACACCATGCTATAGGGTGAGGCTCGCCCTCCAAAATCTACCTGCCAGACGACAGGTAGACAGACAAGAAGTAAGTACATCACCTACTGAACATTAAGGCTAGCAGGTGTCAGAGCCAGGCAACCGCACCCCATTCGGAATGGCAAGTATGAAAAAGACAGACTCAGCTATCCTGAAGCAGTCCCAGCAGACTGACTGTCCAAAAGAGGAGGTGGTGGTGGCCACATTCAGGCAATAAAACCATGTAACAGTAGAGGATGTTGACCAGGTTACTGCTGCACAAACATCTACCGATAATGCACTCTGGAACAACACCCATTAGGGAACAATGCCCCTCGTAGAGTGAGCACATATTACCAAGGGTGTGCTTGCATCTGAAGCAGCTTGTTGTATTGTGTCTATTCTGATACAAAACAAGCTTACTTACTGTGTTTAACAAAATAAAATGTATTTTTATGTGTTTATACAAAACTATGTATGTAACTGAAGGTGAACAATGGAAAGGTACTGGAGAGCAATGACCTGTGAAAATGAGGAAAACAATGTGGGCAAAATAGGGAGCTTGCCATGGGCGTTTAAGAAGGTCATGAATGTGTAAATGTGACACTTTAAATGAAGTAAAATCATAGTTAAAAGTAACATCTGCTGTAAGCATATAACTATTGTGTGCAAAACGTCATGTCTTAATCAATAGCGTGTGAGAACTGCATATACTGTGTATAATATCAAAAGAGGACAAGCTGTTCTGATAAGAAGGAACACCTACCCCCGCCGCAAAGCACCAGTGAACTGGGCATTTGGTCAAGGTTTCTGAGGGAAGCAACAGTTTCTCCGAAAAACAGAAATGAGTGCGGGCGGGGTGACTGTCATACCAAGGCCTGTCTAAGGGCCGTTGGAAAGAGATATAAAGGAGAGAGGTGTAAACAGAAGTTTGAGACTCTCTTCTTGAACTCTGAAATGAGTGCTTGAACGGTTTCTCTTATTTGGCCAAATAAAAGTTGTATTGCTGAATTACTCTGTGACCTGACTAAATTATTTGCCTCCGTTGAAGATAAAAATCCACGACATCTACAATCCAATGGAACAGCTTTGGACGTTGGTAGACAAAGAAATTGAGGCTTATGGCAAAGGAACAGCCTGCCTGCCATCCTGAGATGTTCAGCCCTAGCTATGTAGACCCTTAAGGCCCTAACTGGGCACAGGAGAGACAGCTTCTGGTCCTCCTCTGTGCCCTATGGAGCGGGACAGAAGGGGCACTGCTCAATTAATTGTTTGAGATCAAGTGGAGACAGTAACTTTGTGAGAAAGGCTGGGTTAGAACAAAGTGTCACCCTCATACCCTCATGCATTAATCTACAGGAACGCTCTTGAACAGAGAGAGCCTGCAATTCTCCCACCCTTTTAGCTGATGTTATGGCTAAAAGGAACACTCTCTTCATGGAAGCCCACCTCAGGACAACAGAGTCAAGGGACTCAAATGGGGCACACATGAGAGATTTTAATACCAGCTCCAGGTCCCATTTGGGAAGGCAAATGGGACCTGGAGGTGACAGTCCCAAGGATGTGCAAGTGACTAATATTGCTGCCACAAATCCTCTAAGTGTAGCAGGAGATCCTCAAGGAATCCTCCTGTCTGCATCTCCACCAAGGCTGGAAGCGCCACTGATAGGAGTATGCTATGCTGGTTGAGGGTGCCTGTGCCTGTGCACTCTGCAGGCTATGCATTACAGCCTGGGATAGTCCATCAGTTAGGGATTGGGACCTCTAAGAGGCTAAACCCATAGTTTGATCTTGCTGGGAAAGGGTGCAATAGTGTGCCCTGTGCCCGATACAGCAGATCCCATCTGACAGGGAGTTCCCATAGCATCATTACACAGTGATCGCTGAGGCTCGAGAACCATAGCATGAGAGGCCAACTGTAGGCCACGAGGAGCACCAGGAGAATTCTCTGAAGGAGTCATAGAAGTAGCCCAAATGGGGGAAAAGCATGTAGGAGAACAAGGGGCAAGTTGAGGGAGGGCCATTGTGTCACTGCCTTAGAGTGCGTCATCTTGTTCCAGGTAGAAGAACAGAGGGAACTGTGCTGACTCCTTCGAAGTGAAGAGATCAACAACTGCGATTGAAAACGATCCCAAATGGACTGAACCAACTTTGGATGAAGCCCCATTCCCCAGCTTCTTGCCAATATGTTATTGTCACATTGCCACCAGCGAGAAGCTGCTTGCAAAACCTTCACTTCCTGGTGCCTTAAAAGGCAACGTTCCAGGGACTGGAGGCAACGCTGGACTGGGCACATGAACAGCAGCCCCAGAGAAACCATCTGTACTAGTGCAGCCATTAGGGTGAGAAGACAGAGACACATCTGCCACCAAACCTTTGCCTTGGACCCCTAGGTGGTGCAGGTGCCCCATGACACAAGTGACGTGCTGATATATAGCCTCAGAGGGCATGCATACCAACCAGTGATACAGGTAATTGAGAAGTCTTATGCCCTGAACTTTCAGTGGGTCCAACGCTGCCTCCATGCACTTGGTGAATGTGCGAGAGGTGAGAGACAGCCCAAAGAGAAGGATGCAAAACTCAAAGACAAAATTGAGAAAGCCCCTGTGCCCTTCCTGAATAGGTTTAAGGAAATAAGCATTCTTCAGTTCTTGAAGCAAACCAATCTCCAATGCGAATGGCCTGCTTCACCTTGGGGATGGTTAACTTAGTTAAGGTTAAGGAAGTAGCAAGAATATAACCTGGTTCACTAGTCATTCTACCCCAGCTCCCATACTGCACCCTTTGAAATAATAACTTTATTTATATAGCACTTTTCAGAACATGGCACTCAAAGAACTTTCCAAAACAGTAGAAAAAAGGATAAAATTAAGTAAGTAAAGTAACACATTAAGGTAAGACAAGACCAACAAAACAGCCATCATTGAAAATGATGAGTATATTGGTACACAATAAAATATAAATGATAATAACTTAAAATTCAAACATAATTCACCCAAAGGCCAATCTAAAAAATGCATTTTTAAAAGTGATTTAAAATTGTCAATAGTCTCTGCCTTTCTGATGTTAACAGGGAGTGAATTCGCACGCAATAGTAAAAACCTGAGCAATTTCCCAGAACTACATGGCACTAAGAGCTCAGAAATATAGATAGGTGTAAGGCTATGCAAAGCTTTAAATGTAATTAATAACATTTTCAAATCAATTATAAAAATAACAGGAAGCCAGTGGAGTTCGACAAGGATTAGGGTGATATTGTCATGGTTCTGTGTTTCTGTCTCTGTTTTTCCTTGTTGGGCCGCCAGATTGCGGCACTTCTGTTTTGTGCCCTGCTCGTTCCCCTGTTAATTGTATTATTGCTTTCAATTATTTTATTATTGTTTCTGATTGTGTCTCGTTGTTCCCACCCTGTCCTGGTTTGATTATTAATTGTGCCCTCCTGTGTCTTTTTGGTTTTGAGTCTATTTAAGTCCTTTGTCTCCCTGACTCGGTTGCTGGTTCCTTGTGTTTCTGCCTGCATTTCATTTATGTTTCTGCCTATGTGTTCCGCCTGCTTGTGTTTTGCCCTGCTTGTTTTCTGCCTGCCTGTTTCGGTTTACTGTTTTCTGCCCTCGTTATGTGTTCCCAGTGTTTTGACTTTGAGTTTCTATGCTTGTGTTTTTGTTAAGTATTTTTGAGTTTTCATTTGTTATTGCCCCTCGTGGCCTTTTGTTTGTTCCGGTTTGTTTTTTGTAATAAGTAAAGTCTTTGTTTCATTTACCTTTGAGTCTCCTTTTTACTCTGCGCTTGGGTCCAACCCGTCAAAACCCTGACAGATATGTTTCCTTTAACTGCTCTTAAATAAAACTGTTGCAGCTGAATTTTGAACACACTGGAGCCTAGACAGTGCATAACAACTCAAACCAGCATAAAGTTTGAGTAATCTAATCGAGCTCAGATAAAAGCATGCATTGCCTCCTCAGTGTCAGAAAAAAAATTAACATGGCCGAATCTTGGCTTCATTCTTGAGCTGATGGTCGTAAGATTGTACTAACTTCCTAATATGAGACTCAACATTTAGGTGAAAATTGAAAATAACCTTGAGGTTCCGGAAGGAAGAATTCATATCCAATCTGAGAGAGTTAAAATGATGGGATATAAATTCAGACTCAGTGTTGTGACCAGTAACTAAAACCTAAGTCTTATCTCTGTACAGCTGCAGAACATTTTAGGGCCGTCCATCAATTGATGTCAAATATGCAATCATGAAGAGTAGCTAACCTAGTCATTTCATTCTGCTTGACAGGTAAAGCTGTGTATGAGTGCCATAGTTTAGAAATAGGCATTTACCTAGTTTTGGCATTTATCGTGCAGTGTGGCATGATACTTATGTACAGGTGAAATATGAACTTGGTTCAACTTCATATTTTTTGTTGTTGTATGTGGGGGAAAAAAATTAGGTTAAAGGCACCTTCACACCTAGTACTTCATTCATAAATAAAATGGGTTGGACTAAAATTTGTTCTTATGTACAGCCTAGACTACAAAACAGGATTGCACTGTCAAACACATAACTTCCAAAAACATCATGAAATAAGTTCATTCCTGTAGCCTTCATATTTAATACCAAGATATAGATGAATCCATAGGCGTACGTTAAACTTTGAGAACATTTCATGAATAACGTTATAGACAAAGTAATTATAGACAAATTTTATTTACCAGAAAAGATGGTGAGCATTTTTGTTTATTCAGGCAATTGCAAATATGCTACACATGTAATACTTGCTGTAGCTACACCAGGGTTTTGAGGCATGTAAATACGACTGAATATGATCAGAATTGTTGAATAGTGCCTAATACATACTGCTAATTATTCAGATTAACTAAACAAGAGATATGCATAGAAAAAGAATAAAACATCATGGTTATTCATTTTGTTGAATTTAATGTAGTACAGATTTAAAGTGATTAAGTCATGAGGACCCGGATTTTCTATTAATGAATGAATGGATGAATGGATGATGATTTTTACATCCTGCCATGATTAGATGGCCCATCTATTAGATACTTTTTTAGTTATAATTCATGCAACTTGTAGGTTACATGTAGTGCACATAGGTGTGAGCAATAGGTGCAGGCTACAATGCACTTTATTCAGAGGAATGAATCATATTATTTGATTAATACTTAAGTTTCAAACAAATTTTATTTTATCAGTATCATCAAACCAATAAATAAATAAATAAATAACAGTAAACTTAACCGGAAGTCCATCAACATCATAAAAAAAGAACAGTCATGGCTCTAACTTTTTAAGAAAGCTCCAGTAAGTTCATGGTTGCAATATCATTCTGAACTTACCGAAATGTTGGAAAATTAATATTCTGCTGGAGTAATGTGCTATGCTGGTAATGTCAATGAGGTTGTCTGAAAATATTACTGGTCATGGTCTTAACTCGACCATGAATTTTGAATGGGAGTGTAACTGACAGAAATTGCCAACCAGTATAAATATGGTTATGATATGCACACTAAAATTGTCAGACACCTACTTCTGTGGAGAATGCATTTTATTGGATAGCGTGTGTAACTGCGTGTAACTGACAAAATGATCAATCAATGAAAACGTGCTCTCAAGACGCCCCCTTTACACCTGCCTACAGTTCTGACAAGTTCACAAACGAAAATTCAAAATATTTCTCTTTAGTTGAATTACTATTCTTATGTTTTTATGTTCATTAGCACTAGAAAGGCTACATTTTTTTGCTACTTTAAACCACCAAGCCTGATGCCCAGCATTACAGCATCAATTTCAGCACCCACAATGTTGCAAAACTAATTTCTTGAAATAAAGGACAGGACTGTATCAATTTCAACATTTTTTATTTCTAATTTATATCGCTTTTGTTATAAAGGTAAGGGAAAATGCACCAATGTGTATTATAGGCACATTGGTTTGCTAAATTGTGCAAAACAAGCAAAACACAAAATGTAGAAAGTAGTTGCAAAGTGCAATACTTTAAAAGTTATTTCAGTCAGGACAACTCACGCATTAAAATATTACCATGAATATGTAAATACATATTTGGTTTGGCTTGGTTTGGAATGGATCTGCTTCAGGTATTACTGCATGCACCAGCATACACTACCCTATCTAACAGGGAGTACTATACATCTCCCCTATTAAACAGGAGGAACACCAGAAAACCCCCCAGTATCTAGAAGCAGATCCAAACAATAGGTGGTTCTGGGGTGGTAGAGAATGAGCACAATTCTGAGGAGCAGCAGTGAAGAATGCAAGCAGCGCAGGCAATGATTGTTGGTTTAAAAAGGTGCTCCATTGGTGATGTGTGCCTGTGATTGGATGGATAAGAGAAAAGTGTTGTGTGTATGCAATTAGTTGATTGTGGACATGCGTGAGTATGCAGTTACTGGGGCTGACTGTTTGGTCGGCTGTAATTAGAGTTTCCTGAGAACTTGCTTTGCATTCCATGCACGCTGCTCATTTCTTCAGTCATAACGATTTCCGCTCACTTTTCCCTTCTCTTGCTATTTCGATTGAGCTTTTACATATGTACTATCTCTTGCCTCTTACTCATCAATTCCACAGGGAACGCACAGCTTTGGTTGTTTGTGTGAGCAGGGACCGCTCACAAATCGATTGCATTTCACGCAGTCGTGTCTTTAGCCTTATTCCGACTGCATTTGCTGACCTAGCACTGTGTTTTCTTCCCAGGAAAGATGGGCGTGCGAGGCGATGCTGCAACCGTGGCTGCTTTGGTGGCTGCTGCTGTCTTTGACTTCATGTAATTTTCATGCAACTCACATGCCAGGCCCAATTGGCCCCATTCACTTGTGTGATTTTGCCACACTGTAGTCTATTCAGAGTTTATCCGAAGTTGCCGTTTCAGTGAAAAACTGAAAGTATGTCAGAGGCATTATCTCCATGGAGTTATAAACCCACCATTTCTATGACTACAATGCCCACAATTACTGATCCCCAAGCTGAAGTCAATAATTAAAGTACATCATCTTCATCAAACAGTGCAGTGAATTTATTTTGTGTGATTATATTAGCGAAAATAGTTTTGATAATGTTTGACCGAGCAATTCATATCAAAGCATCGCTCATTCAGTTGCTGAATGGCATGCCGGAAGAGAGAGCAACCTATTCACACCTGGGTATGAGCACCTATTACCTATTGTTTGGCTGGGGGGTTTTGCGAAGAAAATGGCATAAAATGCCAGTATTTCTTTAATGAGTAAATTTTTAAAAATTCTAACAACGCAGTTATTTTAAGCCCAGCTATTCAGGAAAATGTCTGTAAGGAGGAGTGTATTGCATTTGCGGTGTTGGAATAATTTGCATTTTAAAGTCCAAACACCCGATGGCTTTGGGTCTGGCTTTTCTAGTGTTAAAGAAATATCATGCAGATACTGATACTTGGGAGTTATGTAGCTACAGGCTACAATATTTTCTCATAGTGTCCTATATTCTTTGTGCTGTTTTACCGGATCTATGATGTACACTGGTAAAAAATTATGAGAAAACACCCCCCCCCCCCCATTGCCCCTGCTACTGAGATGTAAGTATGAAACAACCTAGCATGCTTGAAAAAAGTGAACCATGAACACATTTAGCATGAAAAGGCAGGTACGTTTGCAAAAAAAATGACCAATCAGATGCAACCCACTGAGATTTTCACTCAGTGAAAACAAATTTTCATTGACTAGACCCTAACCTTAATTTGATTGATGGAATAGACCCCACTATTTTAGATTTTACATACATAGGTAACTCTGTTATGCAGTATTTTAACACCCAAATGTCACTCTCTTGCACTCACACACACAGCATGTCCCCTCTCACAAAAGTCAGTCACACATGCCAATTTACCTGTCACATACACATAAGTCCGTCTTACATACACACCATTTTACCTCTCACATATACAAAAGTCCCTCACATACACACCAGTTTACCTCTCAAACACAATATTTTACTTCTCACATACACATTGCTCTCACTGTATGTAATTCTGCATGTCACTCTGTATGGGGCTGCCTCTGGTATTTACCAAAAACCTAAAACTTTGGAGGACAGAACAGAACAGAGCTGACAAATTAATAAGAAGTCTGTGGAATAAATTACAGATTTAATTAATCCTTCATTTTTTACTAGTACAGAACAAGTAAAGCATCAGGAAGACAAACTTCTCATTTTCAGGGTTAGTCAATTATTTAAGAAGTGGTCATTACTGTTATTTTACAGTTCAGTTTGCAAACACATACGGTACCTGATTCCAATTACTGGACTGATGATCTTTCCTAAGGCAATGAAGATGGAACTTGTGAGGGTCAAGAACCCACGGAGTTTCTTCGGAGCGCTCTCTCCAAGATACATCAGGTGCACATTAAGACCTAAACCTGGAAAAAGCAGTTGGTTATGTATCAGAGAGAATTGTGCATCACGGGAGGCTGTAAAGTTATGATATATTAATCCCTAAATATTCAAAGAATAAAATGAAAGGAAAAACTCATAGTGTACACTCAATGAAAACATCACAGTCAACTATATTCAAGGCTGTGCACAGACTTTTGGAGGGGCAGAGGCTCAAGCTGAAAAAATGGCACCTCCTTTGCACACGTACACAGGCAATACCGTCACTTCTAATTGCATTTCCCCATAGACCCCACCATGTGCACACCAGGGACGTGCACTGACATTCTGAGGGGCTGTTGCTATAACCTGAAAAAAGGGCAACCCCCCCCCCCCCCTCTTGATTTTAGGTGTCACCCATCAGCATGTACCTGAATGGTGTAAAATATGGTCATTTAACTAACCATAAATCAATTTTAAATTTGTAAATTGTTTTAAATTTTAAAGATTAATGAAATTTTAAAAACTGCTCACTGTTAGTGTAAGTTAACACATTATTGCAGATATAGTTTCTTGTAAACTACACTCTAACTAAACAAAAATAATTCAGTGGCTTTGTAAATATCACAATAATAAAAAGCTATACTACCTAAATAAAATCTCTGAATATCATTGTGGTAGGGTGGGCGTGGTTTTGCGTTGGCTGCAGAGAGAGAGAGTGGGCGGGGCGGCTTTCGGAACTCTGCGCCACAGCTGTTGGGGATTATTAATCAGCACCGATGGTTAATTGTTTGATTGATGGACAATGTGCTGATTACCTCGACAGTGAGCCTGGACGCTTAAAAAGCCGGTCTACGGAGACAGAAGCGGTCGGGCTGGAGACGGAGGAGGAGCTGACGGAGAGTCAGCGGCGAATTGTGTGTTGTACAGAACAGAAAGCCGTGTGGCGGCCGTAAAAATATAAAGACGCATTCGCGTCCAAAAATAAATTCTCGTCTCTCTCATCTCTTAACCGAGCGGTGGCACTCAGCTTGCTACAATCATTTAAGTGATTGTTTGAGTTGGACATACCAAAATAAATCCAACAGTTAATTTTGTCTTAAATTTACATCTATTATTTAAGTTTATTTCACGAAAAGAAATGAGCATTTGGCTAACAAATTATATTTTTAAGATATTCTTTATATTTTAGGTAAATTGAAATCTAAATATTTGAGAATGGAGTAATTATACTGATCAGTTTCAAGAACTACAATTATTACTCATTCCAAATCCATATTCTTCATCTTTAACAACAATTTAAGAAATTGAGTAAGTTACGCTAAACGTCATGATGTGGGCGCCATTAAAAATTGCGCACAAAGAGAGAGTCCTCATGGAAAATCTGCCTTTCTATCTACCCAACATGTGGCAACAAGCAAGGAAACACCGCGGCGAGAACCACCTGCCTGGAAGACTGCTTGCAAATCCCGGTAAGCCAGCTAGCAAAGGTTAATGAAATATTGACCCTGTTTTCATGCATACACAACTTGATAGGGTGTACTTTTCTGAATACTGTCACAGCCATGCTGTCGTAGGTTAGCTAGTTAACTACTTTCTGCATTTGGAAATTCCTGATGTTAGAATCATCGTGACTTTGTCTATTTATTCCAACCACCAAACTGCTCAGCTAACGCACGGTTAATACCCCATGTTACGATCCAGCATGTGCTTTTTTGTCTCTCTTTCTCCCTCCCTCTCCACTTTTTCACTCTATTCTAGGTTTCTGTTACCCATTGGCTGCCCAGATTCCTGTTATCCATTGGCTGACCAATCTAAAGCAAGCAGCCAATCAGAAGCCCTCTTCCTCTTTAAAAACCCAAGTCACTTCCTGGTTCTGTCTTTTTTTTCTGTCGTTCTCTGTTTTGCTGTTGGCCTGCTGTGATTGTCTTGTATGTCATTATTGTACTGTAGTTGTGTCAAGGTGCCACACGTAGGTAGTTGATTGTCTAAACACCCTAGGTTAGGAGTGGATGCCACCTCCTGTATGTTTAGTTTTGGGTAGTCAGGGTAGTTAGTCAAAAGTAGGGTTTTTTGTTTGAACTTTACTTTTATTAGATAGTTAGGCAGTTCACTCCTATTGAGTTAGCTTGGTTTGAGTTTACTTTGTTCTTTCTTTTGGCATCGCTCATCCAGTTCCTGTGAATGTGAGTGTGAATGCAACCAGCAGTGAATCTTTGTAAATAGTGTAAATACCTTCTTGTAAACATTTTCACTTGCACTTTGTCACTAAACTTATTTCACCTACCAATTGTTGTGTATTGTTTTTCTGTCCTCCCATCGGTTCATCCACCCCAGATTACATTACATTACATTACAGGCATTTGGCAGACGCTCTTATCCAGAGCGACGTACAACAAAGTGTATAACCATAACCAGGAACAAGTAAGACGAAACCCCTAGAGAGAAGTACCGGTCCAAGTGCAGGGAACAACCGCATAGTTCAACTTGGACCCTGAAGGTTAAACTGATTAACACTAACACAACGAGAACGGCAACAACGCAATCTATGGAAAAAATACAAGCAGTAGTTAAGACAGTTAATGCACCTAAGTCACCTACGAAACAGCTGCCTAGTTACAACCCTAAGCTTACAGTCATTTACAGGGGGGTAGGGAGGGATGGGGAGAGGTGCAGCCTGAAGAGGTGAGTCTTCAGTCGTCGTTTGAAATGGGTCAGTGTCTCAGCTGTTCTGACCTCCACAGGGAGGTCATTCCACCATCGTGGGGCCAGAACAGACAGGAGACGTGTTCTGGAAGTGCAGGTGCGAAGAGGGGAAGGTGCTAGGCGTCCTGAGGTAGCAGAACGGAGGGATCTGGCTGGCATGTAAGGTTTGAATATCTTGTGGAGGTATGCTGGGGCTGATCCCTTGACTGCCTGGTATGCTAGGACCAATGTTTTAAATTTGATGCGAGCTGTAACAGGCAGCCAGATTACATCACAATAATCATTTTATGTTAAATACCCCTTCTCATATTCCCCTTGACTATTGGGGTCGTAACACCCCAGATAGCACACATACGTTTTGTCGATGTCGGCCCGATGTATAGAAGTTACATCGGCAAGATGTAGTATGGAGAGCGTTTGCTAATTGGCGAGACGTCGCCGCAAGGTCGGCATTTGGTTGAAAATGCCCTCCAGACGATGTTTGGACGATGAATCAAAGCTGCACCACCCGGCCACTCTACAGACTAGCCTCTGTTAACTACAACATTTTATTTATTTAGGTTGGATATTTCAGACAGCAAATATGTCACTATCCATGACAAATATGAAATTTCAATTACCAAATAAATATGTAATAAACATCTAATTTTATGGGAATATAAAGAGGAGACAATGAAAAACAATATGCTTGACCATCAAAAAAGGGCTATAGTAGCTACCTGATTTTGTGTGTGGGTATAATGAACAGACACGATTCAAGTTAATGACAAGTTTAATATCAGGCTGGATATGTTGAAGCCATCAAGCTCTTAAAAGAACTCCAGCACATAAAAGAGAGAACAAGGAATAGAGAAACAGAACATCGAGAGGGGGATTGCAGCGCTATTGTCATAATTAGCAACACAGTTGTAAACTGACAAAATGCCATTAGATTTAAAAACCGGAATAGTTTCAAGGACATTTTAAGCTATTAAACAAACTACATTGTTATAGCATTATGTGGGATAGTTTAATTATAATTACATTTTTAGTAAAAATTTTTGTTTTTTTGTCGCCACAAATCGGTTGGTAATGGATCCCCTTATGCTAGCTAGCTAGCTAAAGTTGGCTAAGTAATGACATTTACATTACATTCATTTGGCAGACGCTTTTATCCAAAGCGACGTACAAGAAGTGCATTTTCATGATCGTAGACAACTGCTGAACACGGGTTCAGTAAGGTACAATTACTTATTTTGTACAGCTATTTCTAGCCGAGAACAATGAACACTATCCTGGTCTAACATCTGCAAAGCCAAACTAGGCAGAAGAATAAGCTACAGTATTAGGACAAATACAATTTACCAAGAAGTGCAGGGATGGGGCAACATGTAACAAGTGACAGGAAAAAGGGTTTTTTTTAATTTTTTAAAATATATATATACACAGCATGGTGGTGGTTATTCTAGGTATAGTCTGAAGAGATGAGTCTTCAGGCCACGGCGGAAGATGGATAGTGAGGGGGAGGTTCGGAGAGGGACGGGGAGTTCGTTCCACCACTGGGGAGCTAGGGTGGAGAAGCTCTGTGATCCCTTTGGGCGGGTGGGAGGGGTTACAAGACGCCCTGCTGCCGCAGAGCGGAGTGGTCGAGCAGGCACATAGAATTGAGTCATGTCCTGCAAGTAGATGGGGGCTGTCCTGTTGGCGGCAGTGTAGGCAAGGGTCAGGGCTTTGAATCGGATCCTGGCAGCGACCGGTAGCCAGTGAAGTGATCGCAGCAGGAGGAGTGACGTGGGAGAATTTGGGGAGGTTGTAGATGAGCCGGGCAGCGGCATTCTGAATCATCTGTAGTGGCTGTATGGCACAAGCTGGCAGGTTTGCAAGGAGAGAGTTGCAGTAATGAGCCGGCATCTGGGCTCTTCACCTGTGCTAACGTATATTAATGGCACACCCTGTCGTGCCTTATTAGCTACTTTATTAAATGTCACAGAATTAACAAAATAGCTATTTTATGTCAATTTACTTCAAGTGCCAGTTTACCTGAAAACCAGTAACGTTACGACAACTCCTTTTGAATACGAAGAGAAAGTGACAGTTTGAAGAGTGAGCGTCTCTCCTTCTCGAGCGCTGGTTGCGGTGGCGGCAAATTAAGTATAATAGTCAATTGACCGACCTATCTGAGACGTTTTAAACAGAGCACAGAGATTAGAAGAAATCTGCCTATGGGCTGATGCTTGTCAGACGTTATGAATAGAATGCGACGTTACAATCTCAGGCCGACATCGGCGAGACGTATACGTGCTGGGACAGCTACGTAAAATTAGGTGTAAAAGGAGCTATTTATTCTTGTTTTCAGGGCTTGAAATTAGCACCTGCCAAATGCAGGTAGAATTCGGAAGTGGCGTGTAACTCAGTCACTCTTACTAACCACTTTGGCGGGTGACCTTTTGGCGACTAAAAAGGTGGCTTCTTGGCCTTTCGGTGCATTTTGAAATGGACACCGCCGTCGTGCTCGCCGTCAAAAACTACCTATAAGACTGCCCTATCTCTCCGTTTGGACCCCCGGAAATATTTGTTATCATTTTTGGAAAGTCGTGCATTCAGAGAAAAGAGAGAAAGAAACAAAGGCACGGGATTCGGAGTTTTCTCTCCATATCTCGGCGACGCGTGCGAGTTGCGAAGCCGTCCTAGGTGCTCTGTGACCTACTGTTTCCATGGTCCAGCAACTGTAACTAGACTTGCCCATTCTTATGAAACTGTTTCATCATTATTCTAATAAGGCATTTTATGTATTTTCTTAAGAGGAGTGCCCTACTTGCCCAACTTATGTTTTGTCAGATTTTTGGGGGAACACTTGATGATGGTTAGAGCAAGTAAAATTGAATTTTTTGTCAAGCAAAAATCGTATTTCGTCATAGCAACAAGATAAACCCGACAATAGCCCGAAGATATGCCAATACAGCAGTGAAAACGCTGCTGACTGAATAACGAAATAGACGAGACAACGTTTAAAAAATTTTTTAAAAAATGATACCATGTCATTTTACAGTCAATATCTGAGACTAAATATTGAGTAAATATACAACTTTACCATTGGTTTTGCGTGTAGAGATGTCCCTTCTGAGACTGAGTGGTCATATATTGTCTTGGACAATTCGTTTGTGAAATACATGCGCATTTGTGATGACTGGGTACCTTTCAAAATAGCTGTGCGTAATACCACACGTGTTGTTGTCGCCCTTTTTAGTACAGTCTGGCTTGATTGACAATTTGTTTATTCAGTAAGTGAGAGTATAAGCTTTCTAACGATGTATAACATGTCTAATTTCGCTTTTGGAATAGCGTTTTTTAGGTCAGTGCAACCGAAAATTTCCTTATCATTGCATTCACTTACGCATTCACTCTGTGGTAGCAGTAAAAGACGCTGCACCTAATGAAAAGTTGTCAACTTTTTTTCATAATTTCTTGGAATATACTATTATTATTGAGGACTTCTGGGCATAGCTAAGCCATATGTTTGCTGATAGACCTAGCTGACATCGTTTTCTGGTGTAAGACATAAGTGGATAGAACTATAGAACTATATCATTGATTTACTGTCTCTGTCTCATCTACTGAACACAGATACAATTTTATCATTGCTATGTAAGTATCACTGCTCAAAATATTTAGGTTATATACGTTATTTTTGAAATCGAGTGCCTTTAAATAGGTTGTAATGTAAGCGTTAGTTAGTAGTGTAATAGTTTTTGTGATGTATGAAACAGTGATGATGAGAGTGTTGGAACATTGTCAAAACGCGGTGGACGGTTGAAAACTGTTTTCATATTGTCCCATCCCCATACAAGAAAATATATGAGAGTACAGAGTATAGAAATACATACAATAGTTGATTATTACACATTTACTAACCAGTTATCTTTACAGTGTCTGCAGAATGCTGCTGATGCACCTGTCAGTGTACAAGAGGAGTTGGCAGAGGTGATGAACATTTACCTGCTGTGGAACCAAGATGGGTCAGTCGATGAACCTACTGATGTAGATATTGTGATTGAGGGCATCACTGTCCTCAGCAGTCTTGGGGATCTTAGCAGAGCCTGCTGCTATCTGTTGGGACTAACCTATGCCTTGGATCTGAGATATTCTTAGAATCTCCAATATAGTTTTGAGGTATTCCAAAAAGTACTGCTGGAGCTGGATCCTGGAAACCTTTCAAACGAGGTTCAGATACTGAAAAATTACCTGCGTACTTAGTTTCCGACTACTGTTCAGCAAGATGCAAATTTACTGAAGGGCCCATTGTTCTTGGTGCATTTCACCCATGTTTGAGAGACCGCATACTAATATGTACAGTTCAATTTAGCTCACTGTTTTTATAGCATTGTTACATATTTCATTTGCAAAATAAACCAGATTGAATTTAGACTTAATGTTATGTGTTATACTGGTGGTCAAATTTGACGAATAAATGTTTAATTAAAATGTTAATATGTGTACAATTGCTTTATGTTTATCATTTGGTTTCATTAGATATATTGACCTCAAGTAAAGTACTCATGGAGTAAAGGGTAAATACAGTTTTAAAAAAATAAGTAAATGTAACATATTTATTTTGATAATTGATAGTCCAGTATGAATTAAATAAAGTTAAAAACATTTAGTAAAGGTAGCACATTTGTTTTGTTAAATAATAGTCTCGTTTTCAGTTACATCTACCTAGCATTTCAATTATATCTACTGATTTTTTTAGTGGTTTTGACTTAGGGTTACTATTGCATTGACAGAATTTTAATTATATCTACTTAATTTTATATGTCATGGTACTAAATGTAGTTATTCAGATCTACTTCAATTTTTTACTTACATTTACTCAATTCATAAGGTATATTTAAATGATTTCACAGCTTTAAAATTTACTTAATATTTTTAAGTGTAAAAATGTTTCACCAAAAAAATTGAGTACATCATAGTTTAAGTTTTTACAGTGTAGTTTAAGCAGCAGTATGATATTGCGTCTTGAGCTTAACACTGCCATATATCAATTTGATTGTAAAAGACGTGTACCTGTATGGTGATCACACCGTTTCAACATGGCACAATGGTCCTTCATTTAATTACTTGGTATAGACAGCAGAAGCTATGTAAAGCATTCAAACTTTGAGGAAACATTTTTGAAACCAAAAAAGTGAAAACCACAATATTCAAACTTCAAACATAAACTAGCTAGCTAGATAAGATTGGTTCATGTGATAGCAAAATATAAGGCAATATTGCGCGACGTGATGCAAACGTGACAAGCTGCGCATTGTTTGGAAGCATATGTGGAGATTTTTATTCACAGGGAATCCCATTGGTTATACCATTCATTGTTAATCATTTCCACAACTTCAAAAGACTCACCCAGAGCCCTCACACAACGTCAACAATACCAAGTTTGGATGCTACAATGTCACATGACAGGGGGCATAGGGCAGCGCTTTGCGTCACGTTTTTTTTTTTTTTACGGCTCTGGGCCACCCCATCTCTGTATCCCACGGGGGCATGCCGCATGCCTATCAAAAAGTAATAAAAGTTTGGATGATATGGCGATTTAATGTGGTCTAATTTGAGCAATTATGGGCTACTTGTATTTATGCAGCCACAACAGCAAAAATAAAATTATTATTATTTTTTCCTCCAGAGAGGCAGCTCAGCCAAAGAAAGCAAATGAACTGTTGCTCGGGCAACTTTAGCCCGGCGTTGTGCACATTATTATTTAATTCACACAGACACCTTAGTCTTCAATATATTCTACCTTCACTCACGGAATGAATATTAAATAAGCATTTAACATGTGAAATATAGAATGAATAAAAAGTGGCATGTGTTTTAAATATCTCTGAAGATGTTCATGACATCACTGCGACTTACTTGTATATCCTTCTAAATATCAGGAGAAGGTCAGAGAGTATTTTTGCTAAATGTATAAAATAAATAAAATAGAGAATTAAATAGGTAAGAGTTTGAGAGCCTTTCTTCTTTGTGTTTTACAGGTGCATTCTCATGAGGCTATGAGGCGGGAATACATTTTTTTTATTTGCATTGCAAAAATGTGCATATTTTATAAACATTTAAAATTGTGGATACTGCTTGTATCTTTGTTCTCAGTACTCACAGTTGGAGAATATTTATGGCAAAGATGTGCAATGAGCAGATTTTGTCATTTAAATGATCTTGAAGCACAGGTTTTATTGCAGATTGTGCTGAAATCTAATGCGGCAGTATAGTATCTTTTTACTTTAAGTGTACCTGGTGATTAAAATTGATTTATCTAAATTGAATTTATTTAAACCAGAATCCCTAATATGATGCAAAGAAGCTATGTGTCTGCCAATTGATTATTGACATCATTGGCACACTTGTTAATCAAGAAAAATTAATGAAAACAGGTTGAGACCAATGATCAATCTAAAGGAAAATTTTCCAATCTATTTTCAGCTCACCAGCCTCCATAGAAGCTGAGCCAGCTGTTCTGTATTTGCTGTTTTACTTTATACTCCCTTTCTACCTCCCTTGCCCTTGTCATGTCCTGTTCAATAATATGAGACAACTGATGAAATATAGTGCACTGACCAAATGGTCCTGCAGTAGAGGCCTAGGCTACAAAAGTCAGCTGATGATGTTTATCTAGCGAGGAGTTTCCCTGGGAGAGCGCAAGGTGTGTGTTTCTCTACCAATGGAATTACAGAATTTTTTTTTTTACAGAAACTGTTAATGGTTTTCCTAACAACAGCTTTCCTCTTTTTATAGAATTAAATTCTGCAAATGATGTGTTCTTTACAGCCTCGTCACATTCTTTTGTCCACCAAGGTACCATTTAGCTTTTTCTTGGGATAGATTACTCTGTGCTGACAGTGTTGCTTCACTTATCCTCTGATCCTCTTATCTTGTTTCACATAAATTTCCTTAATTTTTTGCTCACTCACACTTTTGATCCTTAAATTTGTCCCAATCTGCCAATTTAAGTTCTATACCTTTTTGTCTCCATAGTGTCTCTTTCTGTTTCTGATTCCTAATTTAATTAGTTTAGGATAATGATCACTACCTAGTGTAGATTTTCTTACCACTTCCCATGAACATTTCCCAGCCACAGATTCAGAGGCTAATGGGATATTAATGGCAGATTCATTGCCTGTATTAAAATTAACTCTGTTTCCACCATTTAGACCAGTGGTCTCCAACCCTGGTCCTGGAGAGCTGCAGGGTCTGTTGGTTTTCATAGTGACTCTGCACTTCATGAATCAATTAGAGCAGTTGATTACACAGTTAACTCAACTCACCTGGTGTCATGGGTCTTAATTGGGTGCTGATTTTAAGGTGAAAACAAAAACCAGCAGACCCTGTAGCTCTCCAGGACCAGGGTTGGAGACCACTGATTTAAACAAACAAGCGTTTTATTTTCCATTAGTTCTTCCATTATTATGATCTCCCCACGCTGTACAGTGTGCATTATAATCTCCATACAAAATTATATTTCTATCTATGTGTGTTTCAGTTTCACTAAATGACTCAACTTCTATTCTTTTACAAGGGTTGTAGTAATTTAATTCTATCAAACTCCCTTCCTTTACCCAAACCTCCACTTCTGTGTATTCCAAATCTTTCCCTTTTCCTAATTCTTTATATTATAATCCCATCTTTATTAAAATT
This sequence comes from Anguilla rostrata, assembly GCF_018555375.3. Lineage (NCBI taxonomy): Eukaryota > Metazoa > Chordata > Actinopteri > Anguilliformes > Anguillidae > Anguilla > Anguilla rostrata. Next base: position 26,388,478 of record NC_057942.1, on the reverse strand, counting down.
GCACGGCCTCCCCCATTTACATTTATTCAATCCCTTCTCATATAAGTATATCTTTTTATCACAAAATCCAGTATTGGTTTAAGCCAGGTTTTTTGATGAAAATAAAATGTAATCAAATTAAATACTGTATCAAATAGAATGCAATTAAATATTGCATCAAATACAATATTTAATTTAATTGCATTTTATTTGATGCAATAATTAATTTGAATGTTGTTTAATCAATTTTCTGCATTCCAATTCCAATCGGTACCGCTTTTATCAATTCACTGCTGCTTTCACTACCACGTGTATGTTAATTCAATTGTAATTCCACATTTTGCACTCAACAATTGACTCTTCTTGTTTACATTATCCTGCCAAAGCTTGAAAAAATCTGAAGCTGTGGAATGCAGTTATTTGAGCTTGTTTTTAAAAATCTGCACTTGTTTGACCTATTTTTTTTTTTCCATAATTAGTTTTTCAAAGGCACCAGCTAGCTCATGTAATGAAGCTATTCCATCTCCCCTCCCTATACACAGCTACAAAACCCAACAAAGGGGGGATCTTGAAGGCTTCTTCCCTGGACCTCATGCAAGAGGACTTTCACATCTGCCCTCACGTCTGCGAAAGCCTCTTTTTTCCAATCCAAGATCAGTGCATGTGTCTCTAATCCACGTAAACTATTCTCCACCTTCTCTTCCCTCCTCATTCCTCCTCCACCCCCACCTCCCTCTTCCCTCTCCGCAGATGACTTTCTGGCCGCCTTTGAAGGAAAGGTGGCTACAATCCGGAACTCCTTCGCCCATCCAGTGAGCCCCCCAACCCCCCGGGACAAACCCACAGCCACACTGACCTCCTTTGAAATGCTGGAGGACTCCGATGTATTACAACTCATCACCTCTCATCGGGCAACCACCTGTCCACTTGACCCCATCCCATCTAAAGTTCTCCAATCCATTTCCAGCGAGCTCCTTCCCTATCTGTCCTCCATTGTTAATTCCTCTCTCTCCTCTGGTCATGTTCCCTCCGATTTTAAGATGGCTCGTGTTACCCCACTTCTCAAAAAACCCACCTTAGACCCCTCCGATGTAACGAATTATCGACCCGTATCGCTTCTACCCTTTCTGTCCAAAACCCTTGAACGAGCAGTTCTTAAACAATTAACCTCTTTTCTCCATCAGAACAACCTGCTAGACCCTCACCAGTCTGGCTTCCGATCCGGGCACTCAACAGAGACTGCACTCCTAGCTGTGACGGAGGCACTTGCCACTGCAAGAGCCTCACGCCTCTCCTCTGTCCTGATCCTTCTTGACCTGTCTGCAGCTTTTGACACGGTCAACCATAAAATACTCCTCTCCACTTTGGCTGGGATGGGAATTGCCGGGACTGCCCTGTCTTGGTTCGCTTCCTATCTTGCAGATAGGACCTACCAGGTCACCTGGAAGGGGTCTGCCTCTGCTTCTCATCCACTTGTTACGGGAGTGCCGCAGGGATCTGTACTGGGTCCTCTGCTGTTCTCCTTATACACCAGATCTCTTGGTTCAGTCATTAATTCACATGGCTTTTCCTATCATTGTTATGCAGATGACACACAACTCTTCTTTTCTTCCCCCCCTCGGCCACACAGGTCAATAGTAAGATCTCTTCCTGCCTGGCTGACATCTCCACCTGGATGGCCAGCCACCATCTGAAGCTCAACCTCAACAAAACTGAGCTGCTCTTCTTCCCGTGCAAGACCTCCTTGCTTCGTGAACTCTCAATCACGGTTGATGGCACCACAGTGACTGCCTCTCACTCTGCCAAGAGCTTGGGGGTGGTCCTGGATGACCAACTGGACCTCAAGGAGCACATCAAGGCAACATCACGGTCCTGCAGATTCCTCCTGTACAACATCAGGAGGATTCAACCATACCTGACGACGCACTCCACCCAGCTGCTCGTCCAGGCTACGGTGACCTCTCGCCTTGATTACTGCAACTCTCCCCTTGCAAACCTGCCAGCTTGTGCCATACAGCCACTACAGATGATTCAGAATGCCGCTGCCCGACTCATCTACAACCTCCCCAAATTCTCCCACATCACTCCTCTGCTGCGATCACTTCACTGGCAACCGGTCGCTGCCAGGATCCGATTCAAAGCCCTGACCCTTGCCTACACTGCCGCCAACAGGACAGCCCCCATCTACTTGCAGGACATGACTCAATTCTATGTGCCTGCTCGACCACTCCGCTCTGCGGCAGCAGGGCGCCTTGTAACCCCTCCCACCCGCCCAAAGGGATCACAGAGCTTCTCCACCCTAGCTCCCCAGTGGTGGAACAAACTCCCCGTCCCTCTCCGAACCTCCCCCTCACTATCCATCTTCCGCCGTGGCCTGAAGACTCATCTCTTCAGACTATACCTAGACTAACCACCACCACGCTGTATTAAAAAAAAAAAAAAAAAAACCCTTTTTCCTGTCACTTGTTACATGTTGCCCCATCCCTGCACTTCTTGGTAATTTGTATTTGTCCTAATACTGTAGCTTATTCTTCTGCCTAGTTGGCTTTGCAGATGTTAGACCAGAATAGTGTTCATTGTTCTCGGCTAGAAATAGCTGTACAAAATAAGTAATCGTACCTTACTGAACCGTTGTTCAGCAGTTGTCTACGATCATGAAAATGCACTTTTTTGTACGTCGCTTTGGATAAAAGCATCTGCCAAATGAATGTAATGGAAGGATCTACATCAAGAAGCATGTGAAGGGTTAATTTGTGACTGCGTGGACCACACTACACTAAGGGCCATATTTACCAAGGATTTTAGGTGCTTTTATAGATACCAATGAGACAGATAGCGTTTTTCCATATATACTAAGGTGCTGCGCTGGTAAAACAAGAAAAATGCGGCATTCCTAAAATTAGTGTGTTTGGGTTAATGCATATGTATCTTAGGACATTGTAACTTTAGACACAATGAAAATGTATGCATATGACCTGCTACAGGTGATTTTTCACAGCTGGTGGCCATTGCTGCAAAGGTAATTGCGTCTGTTTTTCTAACGTCTGAGCCTAGCACTATAACATTTTCCAAACAGGTTTGACATGTCAGTAGTCATTAGCCGTTTCAGTTACATTCATAAGTTATTTGAGTCAGATACAATTAAAACCAAGGTATGCATTCCAATGTAAAATTCATATCACCTAGCCCGTATGATTGTATTGGGTGCGGAATAATTGTAACAGTAAATGGAAACGCCCTATAATGTGCATACACAATGTTAATCAAGGAAACACATTTACATTGGTAACGTGTGACCAGCAACATCCTCAGATTATGAAGCATGGAGCTTTATTCATAAAAAAAAGACTACGTAAAAAACAGACACACAACAAGCAACTTTGTAATTTACCATGAAGTGAGCTGTGGTAACATCCAAAAAGATGAAGAAAGCTTCTTTTGTTTGTTTATTAACACCCAGGTAAGCTTTTACAAAGCAAATATCTGACCACGGACCAATCTGGTGTGTGCTTATTATAAATGCCTGTGACCAGGTAACAGTCTCTTTTCTATTAACACAGCATCCAGAAGATGAGGCTACATCAACACAGCAAGCAAATTGGCTGAACACCTTTAACATTAAACAACAAATTAACTAAAAATGTCAAACATGTTGATGAGTAAAATTAACATTTATTAAAGAAATTAAACACCACTTCAAATCCCTAATGTCTCCTCAAAAGAGCACTACATGTAAATGGTTTTAAACATCATCTAGGGTCCCTCATTTCAAAATCAGAAGCTCCTTCCATGACCTATCTGGGTACCAACCCGTTTTATCTTAGATGGCATTCTGTAAACATGTAACAGCAAAAAAGCGCATTGTTCGTTATAGCAACGGTATAATTAACAGCTGCCATATATTTATACAGATTGGGACAACATGGTCTTTTTTTTGGTCACGCAGCACCCAATTCCCACTAGAACACAAACTGAAACCATACTCACAACCAACCAACTTTTTAAGGACAGCTCATTTTTTAAATGACGGGACATTTTTAATTTCGTTCATTACAAATAAAAATAAAGCTTTATATCTGAAAATAACTTCCGGAACATTTTTTATTTATTTAGCTTGCTCAAAAACAATTTTTGGAAATATTTCTCGCAAAGGTTATCACATTGTTCTGTTCCTTTGAGAAGGGGTAGAGGACTGAATTGCACATGTACAACCCTGAAATGACTACAGTAGCCACATCATACATTGCTATTGATCGTGTTACATACACTGCCTGGCCAAACAAAAGTTGCCGTTTGGATTTTTTTGGACAGTGCCCACTGTACAAGCCTCTGGAGGCAGTGTTATGATCTGGGGTTGCTTCAATTGGTCAGGTCTAGGCTCAGCAACGTTATGCGGCAATCAAATGTCAGCTGAGTATCTGAATGTACTGAATGACCAGGTTATCCCATCAATGGATTTTTTCTTCCCTGACGGCACAGGCATATTCCAGGACGACAATGCCAAGATTCATCAGGCTCAAATTGTGAAAGAGTGGTTCTGGGAGCATGAGGAATCATTTTCACAAATGAATTGGCCACCACAGAGTCCTGACCTTAACCTCATTGAAAGTCTTTGGGATGTGCTGGAGAAGACTTTATGGAGTGGTTCAACTCTCCTGTCGTCAATAAAAGATAATGCAATTCTGGACGTAAATAAATGTTGTGACGTTGCATAAGGTTGTTGAAACCATGCCACGACGTGCCGTAATCGAAATCGTGCCATAATCAAAGCTAAAGGCGGTCCAACAAAATATTAGAGTGTGCGACCTTTTTTTTGGCCAGGCAGTGTAGCCTATATCAAGCCTTAGATTTATGGTGTTTCTCCCTATGTTTGTAATAGGAAGAGAATCTTTGTAATCATTATGAGACACACATCTCCTTCAACTTTAGGAACAGTTGCCTATTAGAGATCTTTAGGAAAAGTTGCCTGTTAGAGAAGTTGAGAGACTCTGAAGATGATTGCCATTGGGTATTAAAGTCGGACTGAAATTGCTTTGTTTATATTTTGTACTACCCTTGGTGGTAAAATGGTAAAAATTTGAATTATAAGAATTGGTGTTTTAAAAATCACTGCGCCTATTACAGCGTGTATTTGCTTATGATTTACATTGTGGGCTAGGCTGCATTTGCCACAGTCAAGTCTGGTAAACATGGCACCTTGCAAGTGGCATTGTTGTGTTGAAGGATGCACAAATACTGACTCACTACACGCAATCCCGAAGGACACAAATGTAAAAAACAAGTGGGTAGAATTTTTATCAGGTTCATTAGTGTCAAACAACACAAGAGTCTGCAGTCTGCATTTTAAACCAGATGACTTTTTGAATTGGACGCAAAAACAGAGTGGATTTTGTAAAGAACTGCGACTGAGCCCTGGAGCAGTCCCCACTGTCCAGTTGTAGTGGGGTTGTCTATGCGTTGTGTTTCCTTGTGAAGATGACACGACAACTGCTGCGCGGGATCTGCATTTATTACTGTACAGAGCGATAAAAAGATTGTTGGAAACACGTTCGCTCGCAACTTTGCTCTCAATGGCGCGATAAACGGATATTGTTGGTAACAGGCTCGCTCGCAACTATGCCTGTTAAAATATCCAGAACGTCTTTTAATGTATGTATGTAAAGCACATGTACTTTTCCTATACTGTACAAAATAAAAGAAAATGTATATTATTCTGAAAATGGCACGGTATTATCACTTCGGCCAAGGCTGTAGTTGACTAGCACCATATAGCAACTTTAGCAAATAGCTATAATAAAAAAATGCACGACAGAATGCAACTTAAAGATACGTTTATCAGTCCCCACAATTCGATCAAGCACAGTACGGAGGATAACCACAAAGTAAGTTTCTTATATTATTATATTTTGGATGTATAATTACTGAGTGTATGAATTACCATCGCCTGGCTTACAAGGAGGATAGCTAACAGCTACATTCGCTAACGTTAGCTGGCATAGCTGAAAAGCAATCTTAGCATCAACATAATTATCACACGAAATATAAAGCAACAATTCAGGAAAGCCGAATATTATTTATCTAGCTAGCTACGGAGATTTGTTTACTTTGTGCAATATGACAACTCATTTAGCTTTACCTATCTACTGAAATGTAGCCTGTCACCCTATTATTTGATCATGATGCCTGTCGCAGTCAACATTTTCAGACGGTCCGCCCACTAGCTGTCACTCAAAACGCAAGGAGTACGCCCTCGACCCCACCCACCCACCATCTGGCCTCCATAGTAACATGAGTCACATTTTTGTGATATGTCCAAAAGTATAATTTTTAATTTATCATTAAAAAACAAAACAAAACAAAAAAAAAAAACATTTAAAAACAATTTTGCAATGGTATAGAATATAAATAATGATACAGTATTTCAAATTTCAGTCTGACTTTAAATAAGAAAATGTGAAAAAGTGCTTCCACCTTATATAACAATGATGTTGGAGTGGCGCTCTGGACCCTGCCTAACCCGGTCAAATCACTTGCTTATGCTTAAGGTCCCTCAGGCTTGGTCAGAAATTGGAAAGTCAGCACTCCATTTTAGTGCCCCATCCTCCTGGAATGAACTTCAACAATTGCTTAAAATCAGTTCTCTACCAACTTATGGGCAGTTTAGATCGCTGGTTTTGAACATTTCTGTCTCTGATTGTATCTGTTTTTGATCCTATCTGTGCTTGATTTTATTTATTTTATTTTATTTTAATCTAGTTATTTATTACATACTATGTTGGTTTTACTGTTGCTATATTCTGTGATCTTTTATTATACTTATTGTGTCTTAAATGTTTTTGTAATCTCGGCTACATTGAAAGTGAGGGCCTGGCCCTCAATTGTACCTCCTAGAATTAAATAAAGGTTATGATGATGATGTTGCAGAGCAGTCATTGCAAAGTTGTTGAAAACAGAAAAAAGCAGAATAAATCAGTTATTAATGTAAATTTATTTAAATGATTAATAGATGATGAAATATTATTGAAATTGAATTATTTTCTTATATGTAACAAAAATCTTGGCAGCATCCTGGACACCGCCATCTCAATTTTACCCCACCTCTATCATCCGAATTGCCTATTTCTACCTGCATAACAATTCTAGACTCCGTCCCTCACTGTCCCGGTCCAGCACTGAAACACTTGATCATGCTCTAGTTACTTCCTACCCAGACTACTGTAACTCCATGGTATCCTGCTCAATAAGCTCCAACTGGTTTTTTCAAAAAAGTTCACATACATCTAGGCTAAAGATATCCAAACTCAGTTTTTCACAACTTCACACATTTCATGTTACCATACATTTCTTTTGGCAAGTCAATTGGGGCATCTACTTTGTTCACATCAGAGGTAATTTTAAATCAATCGATTAGAGACAGATTTATTTCTGCTTTAATTCACTATATCAGAATTCCAGTGGGTCAAAAGTTTACATGCACCAAGTTGACTGTCTCTTTATACAGTCTGGAAGATTCCAGAAATTGATGCAATAACTTTTTGGAAGCTTCTGATTGGCCAATTGTCATAATTAGAGGTTAACTGGGAGTTAATTGGCACCTGTGGCTGTATTTAAGAGCCTGCCTTTAGAGTCACTGCCTTTTTGCCTCTGATACCATGGGAAAATCCAAGCAACTCAGCTAAGACCTCAGGAAAAAAAATTTGTCGACCTCCACGAGTCTAGTTCCTCCTTAGGAGCAATTTCCAAACAACTGAAGGTACCACAAGCATCTTTTACAAACAACTACATGCAAATATACAAATCTTGGGACCACAGAGACACTGCATCGTTCAGGAAGGAAGCACAAATGAACTCCCACGGCTGAACGAACTTTGGTCCGTTAGGTTCAACTGAACCCCAAGACAACAACAAAGGAACTGGTGAAGGAGTTGGAGGCATCAGGTACCAAAGTATCTACATCCACCATTAAGAGAATCCTACATCGCCATGGCCTGAAAGGCTGTCGCACACGGAAGAAGCCCCTACTCCAAGATCGGCATTAAAAAGCCAGAATGAAGTTTGCAGGTGATCACCATGACAAAGATCTAGCCTTCTGGAAGAGTGTTCTCTGGTCAGATGAAACAAAACTGGAACTGTTTGGCTATAATGATCAGTGCTATGTATGGAGGAAAAAGTGTGAGACTTTTATTCCGAAGAACACCATCCCAACTGTGAAAAATGGGAGTGGCGGCATCATGTTGTGGAGGTGTTTTGCTGGAAAAGGGACTGGTGCACTTCAGAAAATAGATGGCATCATAAGGAAGGAGCTTTATCTAAAAATACTCAAGCAACACTCCAAGACATCAGCTAGAAAGTTAAAACTTGGTTGCAACTGGGTCTTCCAGCAGAACAATGATCCTAAGCATACCTCGAAAAGTTTTAACAAAATGGCTTAAAGACAACGAAGTGAAAGTATTGGAGTGGCCATCACAAAGCCCTGACTTGAATCCCATAGAAAATTTGTGGACTGAACTGAAAAAGTGTGTCTGAGCAAGGCCTACAAACCTGACACCACACCAGTTACACCAGTTCTGTCAGGAGAAATGGGGAAATATTCCAGCAAAGTATTGTGAGAAGCTTGTGGAAGGCTACCCCAAGCGTATGATTCAAATTATGCAATTAAAAGGCAATGACACCAAATACTAACAATGCGTATGTAAACTTTTGACCCACTGAAAATATGATATATTACATAAAAGCGGAAATAAATCTATATAAGTCTATTATTTTGAAATTATCTCTTATGGAAATATAGTAGATACCCTAAATGACACAGGAGATGTATGGTAACATGAAATGCGTGGAGTTGTGAAAAATTGAGTTTGACTCCCCCATCCAATTGACTATTAGCAAAGTCCCGCCCTCCTTAGCAACTGTTGCTATGCACTACAAAAGAAGATGGAGTCAGCTGGCAGCATCTGCTTGCATGAATTACCGATGGAAACTACAAATGGTTTTTGGAAGTATAATCCAGTTTTTTAAAAAAGTGGTTCGGCTTGATATATTTGTAAATAATGTATAAATAGGAAAATATTTATTTCCATCGAACTGTGGAAATATTTAAAAACAAATATGCACCTTTTTAACAAGGTTACATTCACAGGGTTGGGGAAGGTGTCTTTGGTCTTCCATTAATAAAGTTCTGGAAAAGATTATCTGCCATTAGCTACCGAATAATTGTTGGAATAACAATACCACTACTAGGTTTGCAATAAAGTAACATAAACCCAAGAAGCGCTAATGTTAGATATGCTTCTAAAGCTAGTTTGACCTAACATTAGTCTAACTTTTACTACCTGTCAGGCTATGCCCTATTTATGTTGCACCGGTGTGGGGGATTGAATCTGCATAGCCTAATCATGGGCAATATCTACCTATTTTGGCAGCTCTTTCTATACTTCCGTTATTAACAAGCTTTTCCTATTTTTAAAAATAATTTCTTATATTGTCTGTACTAGGTTTTCCCTTCACATACACAAGGATGCCCGCAGGCTAACATTTAATTGCCAGCACGACTGCCTGTCTACTGTGCTGTTAACTGCATTTGACAAATAAACATATATTTTATCATTCGGCTAACTACAGCTAATATACTATACATTTAATCTGATGTTATTAATAGGCAGAATACTCTATATCTTACCATCAAGCAAAAGTGTGTCTGAACGTTTCAGTATTGATGTCATTGAACTGCGAGTGTGGTTGTCCACAAAGTTCTATCCACAGCAGATACTTTTCCAAGTTTGTCTTCAGCTTGGGAGATGGAATAACAATAACACATCCTCCAACCCCCAGGGATAACGTATGTCTGCTTTGTAAGTTATCCAACAACACCTTTTAACTGCCTACAAAAGAAGCTTTGTCAATCATAAATTTGCTAATGGTCAATTCTGCTTTGAATACAAGGTTCTCCTCCTCATGTTCAAAGCACTCCATGGTCTGGCTCCCATCTACCTTTCAAATCTCCTCCTGAATTATCCCTCACTCCTCCTCTGCTGGTCTCCTTATCACCTTCCTCAACCTGACTGTTGAACGGTTCTACTCAGTTTTAGTATTTTAAGGACACTAACGTAAGTTGTGCAAGCCAGTGCATGGTGCAATAAGGCAACGTTTCCATTTGTAATGAGCTGAAGGTGTGGCAAACATGAACAGGAATTAGACAAGACACTTTCCACAGAATCTTCAAATTAATATTTCCATCAAGTATCCTTATTTTGCATTTTTGTTTACATAATGAATGATTTCAGTGATACACTCACTTGCTACTCTCATTTTTGACTGTCTATTTTGCCCTTAATAGACACAGAAGTAACATTCCACTGTTTCTGCTACAGATAACCATTCATTTGTTTCATTTATAAAATGTATGCTGCGTTAATGTCATAATTTTATACTTTGATAAGTATTCCAATAAATAATACTAAAAATATCTAAAATCATCAAATCATCAACATGAGTAAAATAATAATCACTAAGTTCCTAAACTGTCTTGCAGCTGTGCCTCCTCATTCGCTATGCTAAACACACCATTATTGTAATCCATTCAAATTCACAAGCTATGAAAGCAATGAGACCTCATCAACCAAACAACTCAGGACAGTGAAGTCTGCGCACACAGAATGAAGCTAAATGCATGTTAGTATATTCAATTTCTTTGACTTGGCACTCAATATACTTAATATTCAGATGAGTGAAATAAAATAACCTTGAAAGAATCCAAAAATGCAGCATACTTTCATAATCTGCTTTTAAAAGTATATAATAATAAATGTGACAACAGCACAAGTTTCAAAATAATGTGCTTGCAAATGTAACAGTGACAAGCACAGCACAGGCTTAAATAGTAATGAGAGACACTATTTAATGCAAAAAATCATTTTAAAAAATCCATTAGTAGAGCAAATTCAATTAACTTTAAGGTGCAGTAAGATGGAGTAAGTATCGTGTGTAGCTAATTATGGATAAGACCACGCTTTTAAAAATTGAGTTTTAGAATACAGTTGTGCACTTGTGTATTTTACTCTATTAAGCGTTAACCTGGAGAACATTAGTTACCCCTAAAATTACAATTTTATAACTCTATTAAAATAGTAACCATGCCTTCTTTTTAAACTTCTATACAACCTATGCTTCCTTCCATGACAACACCTTCTTTCTCACACAGGCACTTTTTGCAGCTCAAAGAACTTCTAAATTTAAGACCACAAACAACACTGCGTTTTGTCATGTCATTCCAAGGGCTTTGGAGTAAAGGATCACTGGTGCTATTTCTGCTATCTATATGAATTTGAAATGTTCCTTTAATCCATTGGATTAGCATTATAGCACTACAGCATTATAATAAAAAGTACAATAATGAAAAATACAAAGACACTTACCTACACTGTAGCCATACAGAAATCTGCCAAGCAGGATAATCTCAAAGGATTTGACAACAGGAGCCAGAATCATCAGAAAAGCAGCAACAATTGCCACAACATTATTGATCTGTAGGGATTTTTTCCTGCAAAATCACAAATAAGAAAAAAGCAGAGGTTGATTTATAACATTAAAGCAAAATATTCTTATTTTAAGTCTATGCAAAAAATATACAATCATTAATATATTATGGTTATGTACGACATCATTAAGAAATCAATATTTGCCTCACTATAACGAAGAGGTTACATTCAGAATTTGGAGGGTACATACACTCTGCGTATGCTACAGTCTATTTTGATGATGTCATCATCCATAGTGAAACCTGGAAGCAGCATATAGAGCAGTTGGAGGCCGTGCTTGAGTCCCTCAGGTATGTGAGGCTCACAGCCAACCCCATGCGAGCAGTCGGATGGAGGGAGATACGGGACTCATTCCTATCACTTATTTTATCTGTGCTTGTCTCCTCTGTCCTTGCCTGACCCGGAACTTTACATAGGTCTGCCATCTTCAAGGGTATTCCAACCCGTTACATGCTCCTTGAAGGAGCTAGGAAGCTTTCGAAGGCCCATTCAGACCACAGTCCCCTTCAGTGGCTTCAGTACATGAATGATGCCAACACAAAGATCACTTGATGGTATCTAGCTGTACAGATCTTTGTTGTTCGGGGGGGTACGTGGAGGAGTGTGGTTGCATTGCCAGCTACAGGTGAGTAGCGGGCGAGAGTGGTTAAGTCGGACTATAGCCGCAAGTATAGGCTACTGGATAACTGCAACTAATATTGTCTTATATGTTGCCTTATATAGTACAGCCCTAAAGCCCCTCTCTGGGGTTACATAGAAATATTCTCACCTGAAATATAAAACCGTTTTCATTGCTAATTGTGGAGCGAAAATACATTGAACTGCCTTGTTAGTCACATTTTTATGGTAGCTACCTATCCATGATGGCCATTTGGCTGACCTAGGTTATTGGGAAGGAGGCTTAAGCCCTTTGGAATTTAGAAGAAATACCATAATCTGATATTTTCCTTCTTGAGAGGTTGGCACATTCTCGAAAGATTGTTATTGTCGTGTGATTAGCATAGTAGCTAGCCACCGGCTGAATAATGTTCTGTGTGCTGCCATGTTTGTTGATGTGTATTTGTGTTGTAGCTATCTCTTGTTGCTTTGCATGTACTGTAATGTGTGTCTAAGCACAGATGAGATTGCATGGGTACAGGATGGTCCTCGGTCATTCTCTCCTGTTAAGCTAGCTTCTGGTCTATGCTATAGAAATAATGAAGCATGAGTGTCATCTCAAATAAACCTGGTCTTTGTCTCCAGTCAACAGCTACAGTATTTAAGGGTGTGCTGCCATCGTTATATTGCTAATTATATTCTTACTCTTTGAAAGTTACTAGTATCAGTTTCAAAACGGCAGCTCATAGGCCATTTATGCTGAAATTAAATGAAAAAATATAAGTGATAAGAAAAGTTGAAAGTTGCAAACAGGCTCAGAATATGGAGGTGGCGGTGCATGCAAATACAGTGAAACCTGCCTTAGCAGTCACTTTTGTATGCTCCACATGATGGCCATTTTTCATTACACCACTGGGTGGCCACCTTAAACAGGTTTCCCTGCATGCTTTACTCAGAAATCAGCACACTCAATGATGCTGGTGCATACGACCCAATACATGCCAATATGTGACAGTATGCATCCCATCTCAAAAGGGCTGAAATCAAAGACATGTGCGTAACTTAAGTCAGATAATCCCCATTAGCACTGGTAGTTAAACTGACTGCAATATCAGAGATACATTTCTTGTGGCGTACCTGCCGTAGACAACAGAAAGGCTCCCGCTATGGATAGCACCCAGCCAGCCCCCCAGGCTGAACAATGACACAATGGAAGACCAGATCAGCTTTTCAGTAGACTCCTCCACTGGAACCGCATATCTCCACAGCCATGTCTGGTTCACAAAACTCTGTATGTGCTGGAGAAAGGAGTTTTATCATACGTCAATGCCTACATGTAATGAAACCCCCCAAAAAAAGTCCTTGAATCCCCACTGTCCCACTATAAGTACTGGTCTTCTGCACTAGACGTTGTGCAAATGCTCAACGATGAACAAAAAACAAAATATTTTAGACAGTAAAATAAAGTTTCTGACAGTGCAGTCTGCAAGTATTTGGACAGTGGCACGAAAAAAAAACCTGTAGTAAATCACAGCATCATACACCACCAACAGCAAAGTATTGTTCACAATACAATAATATTGTTGTTAAAACAAGTAAAATTTGTAAATCCATGCATACCAGTGTATGGTCCCAGTTGGACTCATATGTCCTCTTAGAATTGAATTAACAGTGTACATTTTACTGTGCGTTTACATGACTGGTACATGCATTTGTGCTGCATTACCTCAAAATGTACTCATACCATTTGACAACATTGTCATTTAAAAGAGAATGACAAAATTACAGATAATTAAATTTACCATTGCTCAACAGCTTTTATTCCTTGTTTGGTTGATGGATAATAGTAAATAAAGCAACTAGTTATAGACTACAATAAATGTGTGTTTATGGATTTGACTGTTTTGTAACACGTAGGGGTGGCACGGCGATGCAGTGGGTAGCAATGTCACCTCACAGCAAGAAGGTCAGGGTTTGAATCCTGCCTGGGTACCCACAGGTATGACTGTATGAGTGAATGGTGTGTGTGCCCTGCGACAGATTGGAGGTCTGTCCATGCGGGGATAGGCTCCAGCACCCCCTGTGACCCTGCCTAGGATAAGCGGGTATAGATGATGAATGGATATAGTGCCTTCAGAAAGCATTCAGACCCCTTCACTTTTTCCACATTTTCTTACGTCATTAAATAGATTTTTTTTCTAATCAATCTACACACAATACCCCATAATGACAAAGCAAAAACAGGTTTTTAGACATTTTAGCAAGTACCTAAATGTGTAATCATTAACTCATATAACATATGTTTTTCTGTAGTCTGCAGTATGTAATATTTTCTTATATGGGGTTGGCATTAATACAATATTCAACAGTCCACCATGTTTTGGCAATGTTCCAGTTCACATCACATCTGGTGCTTGAAACACAAACACCACTGAGCTACCAACCAATGCTTACGCTACAGTGTCAAACATCCTCATTATAAAATAGCACTAACCTATTTAAAGACACTCAATTTAAAAAATAACGTATACAACCGCAATATTTTGAGCAGTAATACTTACATATGAACAGTGAAATCTTATCTGTGTTCAATAGGCATTGTCCTCCACCAGAAAATCAGTCGTTCTCTTCTGACATACTGCAGAATGTCAGCTAGGCCTATCAGCAACCATATGGCTTAGCTATGCTCAGAAGTCCTCAATAATATTGATATTATCCAAAAAAAAAGACAAAACTGATCGGAATATTGACAGTAGACATTGACAGTAGAATGACATGGTATAATTTTAGAAAAATATGTCTTGTTTATTTTGTCATTCAGTGAGCAGCGTTTTCACGGTTGTATTTGCATATCTTAGGGCTATTGTTGGCTTTATCTTGTTGCAATGACGTAATACATATTTTTAGTGGTGAAATTTTTTATGAATTCCCAAATAGACACTATTGTCCAGTGTATCATGCGTGGGGGGTGTAGTTACATATGAGACTGCAGGGAGGGGGTGCTTGGTAAATGGACTACTGGCATGACAATGGTGGTGCTTAGAAACTCCGTTTTCGGCATGGTTGTCCAGAATCGTCTACTATATTGCTAGAACACAGAGGCTTGCACAAAGGGGTTAAGTGTATTAAAGGATGTTTAACTGTTGCCATGTTTGCTGAGACAGTGGGTGACAGTGCCCTCCATGTGCACACAAAATAAAATCACTTGTACTATTGAATTGGGTTGTGCGTCCTCTGTCCAGTTGAGATTTTCTGGGACTCAACACTGTTGATTGAAAAACAATGAATTGCACATGTTCGGAATTGCAAATAATTTCCCTAATTGACTTGTAATCCTTGAAGTGCATTGGGTCCAGGCAGTATTATCTGGGTACCAGATCTATACTGTTATTTGAATAATTATATTCTGTCAAAAGTAACCAGCATTAACTATAGCAATTAATATGTGGTTTTTTGACCAAATTATTCCATTATAAGTTTCATATGCTATTCCAATGCCAATAGAGAGGCAAATAATTTTGGCTGTCACATTTGTTAGTTATTGTGTTAGGACTCAAATCATGAAATTATGAATATAGTATTTACTATGTAAGACCAGGAAATGCTACATTTTGTAAGTTTATTAAGAAGTAATCATTACAATCTCATATGTTCCAGAAATGTAAAAAAAAAGTATCCCACATCAAATATTTAAACTTTTTCATGACCACTCTGCTCAGGACCGTGCACACAACACCAAGACAACATAAACACTGATCTTCGGGGCTAGCAGCGGACCTTCTGGGAATCAGCTAATATGGAAGTGCACACTGAAATCAACACCTTCCTATACTTATAAGCAACTAATCTTGTGTTAGTACGGTCCTTGGGAAATGTGTTAATATGCAGCTGCATACAAGAAACTGAAAGCACCCCTGACAGAACAGCGACGTAAGGCCAATGCACACGCTCTGTCTTACCCCGTCTGTGGGAATTAGGCACAAAGTAGTGTGGAGGTAGTTTGCCCATTGAGAAGATGTCACGGCTACGTTGCTTACCACAGAATCAGATTTGTGTCAAAATTATCAACAAAAAAAGCATCATACTTTAAATGCAGATTTGTGTCAAAATGATCTATCTTTCAACATTTTTGTGAAGAGCCTGTAAGTCTGTTGGCTTATCATTGAGCCATATTGTTGATATCAACTTTCTATTTCATACTTGTCTGCTTTTTAATCAATTACTAATCAGGATTTACTTGTTTATTTGTTTACCTGATTGTACCCCCTGTACTTCTGTCTGGTGAATTACTTGGCTATTCTAACACTTTGGAGAACACTTGAGTCAGAACTACATAGCACCAATCAAGTCAATTAAACAGCCAACTGATTACGCAACTCCCGGTTGCCCATATGACCATATTGATGACTTAGTAAAGTCAGTGATGATTTTCAGTGCTTACTTCTTCTGAGGAGGCCAGGATGGATATTTGAACCCCATACTGAAATGATCCCCCGATCCCCAGCACCAAAGTTAGTAGATAAAGCCTCCAGTATTTTTTCTGAAACAAAAAAAGTTCATAATGATTAGAGAACCCACAGTTATTTAAAAATGCATTAACTAAATAAAGTATACAACAACAAATAGCTAATGCTTCTATGTGAATATCTGATGAACATCAGCCATCCTCCTTCCTTAAATTAATGCATGTCTTATAAGATCAGAGAACATTTACCAGATCCTTCAGTGTATTCTTCATCCTGTGTCTTCACCCTTTCTCCTGGTGTTGCTGGAGATTAATTGCACATAACTTTCCGTAGAACCTCTGGGGATGTTTCTTGGAACTGTGATGGAGGAATATATACCAACACATCTCATGCCCTGTTAAATATTTCTGCGTAGTTGAAGTTAACCTTTGGCAAACATTAATATGTAATGGACATTAACACGAGCAATGTTCAGAGAGAAAAACAGAAAAAGCAGGATTAAACCTGATACTGTAAACTGGATTTTGTCTGTTAAATCTCCACAGTGGAACATCCTCTTCTCTTATCTAACTGCAATTGTCTTTTTGGACATGCCCTGAACAGATATTGTAAAACATTGTTAAACATTGTCCTGACAGTCATGTTGTTTCTTTTCCCACATACTGGACATAAGCAAAGTAACTTTAAAGAAAAAATAAAGATGTAAAATGTTCATATATATATATATATATATATATATATATATATATATAGTGACAATGGTTTCACAGGGAGTATATTGGCAGAAAACATGAGGATACAATATTTGAGGGTGTCCACTGGGTGGAGTTCATAAGCTTGTTCACGTGCGCACAATTTAAAGATGATTCTGGATTTACAAACAGATCACAAGTAGGGACATTTATTTGTGTGTGTGGATATTTTATAAATTGTTGTAGGAATGTTTTAGGAAAGGATTGGATGCTCACATTTGCAGTTTCAGAAGGTATATGCACAGTTGAAGAGAAAATCAGGTCAGAAGGTCAACTGCAATTGACTGGGCAGGTCACAATGTCATCTCTGATTGGCTGGATAGCATGTCATCAGTGTTGTAGGCGGATCGCAAAAAAAAAAAAACCCTGGTGGTGGCTAACAATTGTTTTTGGAGATGATCCAACAGCATTATAGATTAGGCTACGACTACTTTATTTACTAGTAATAAAATGTTAAATAAATGGAAGATATTAATCACAAAAAAAACATATCTTAATGGATGAACATACATGTAACTGTTTAAAAAGTCAGTGATGCCTCCCTTGCCTCTGTCTATGTTCCCTCCGACTTTAAGATGGCTTGTGTTACCCCACTCCTTAAGAAACCTACCTTAGACCGCTCTAATGTAAGGAATTGTAAGCCTCTATCACTTCTGCCTCCTGCTTTTCTTTTCAAAACCATTGAGCGAGCAGTGCTCAAACAACTATCAATCAATCAATCAATCAATCAAAACTTTATTTTGGAGTCAAGGTCCATATAAAAGACAGAACATTACATAGATAAAATTACATACAAAGCACCAAAAATATCATAATTTAAAAGAAAAAAAATATATACAGATGAATGTCTTACATAAAGACAACTGTTTCAATATCTCCACAGCTGTGATTGGTATCGTGTAGTACTAAACCTTATGTTAGATAAAACCAAGATAAAAGATTATTTCATTTACAGAGTCATTAACCTGGCAAATAAGTAAACAGCTTGGAAATTATTGACGCCTGCAGCCACAAACATCTCACTTGCACTACACCATCTAGGTCTCTTAAGTCATATTCTCATGGCATCATTATAAGCTACTTGAAGTCTCTGTAGGCTTGCTTTTTTGTAGTTTGACCACAAGAGTGCAGTATATAGTGGTGTACAATATGCTCTAAACAAAGACATCTTCACTCCATCTGTACACATACTAAACGTGCATGAGAGAATGTTAGCTTGTGCATACATCATGCGGCATTGTCTATAAATATCATCATCATCTGTCATTTGTTCTGTAATAAAATGTCCAAGATATTTTACCTTATTACAGACACCAAGAGTATTATCAGGCAATTTGAAATCAAGGAATTTTAGACATTTGTCCTCTTTGGTTCTACAGGTCATGACAACACTCTTACTGGCATTATATTTGATATCATGTTCCACACCATACACAGAACATATAGTAAGGAGCTGCTGTTACCAGTGTTACTTGGACTAAGGACCTCAAGATCATCTGCATACATAATATGGTTTACTAGAGTATTACCAATTATGCACCCAGTATTACAGGCTTTCAATTGCTTGGACAGATCATCCATATATAGATTAAAAAGAACTGGGGACAAGATTCCTCCTTGTCTGACACCACTGCTAACCCCAAATGGGGCTGAGACACTATTGCCCCATTTTACTTGCATAGTCTGGTGGGCATACCAGTAAGCCAGAATTCTCACAATGTATTTAGGCACTGCTCTTTGACTCAAGTTAACAAACAACTTTCTATGATTAACAGGATCAAAAGCACATAAAGAACTGATGAGTTTTGACTTCTATGTTTACAATTTCCTTTAATGCATACATACCCAAGTCAGTGCCATGTTTAGCTTTAAAACCAAACTGGTTATCTGTGGAGTTAATAAACTCATTTAATCTATCCCGCAGGATTCTTTCTAGGACTTTTGACAGTATGCTGGCTAGAGCTATGGGCCTGTAGTTATCTAAGCTACATACTTTACCAGCCTTGTACTTAATGACTGGCACTAACAGAACAGACAACATTGAGTCTGGTAACAAGCCATGAATCATAAAGCCAGAAAAACAGATAGCAAGAAGAGGAGCTATCCTTGGACTGGCATATTTAAGGTGTTCAGCAGTAATATGGTCTAGACCACTTTCTTTGTTATCAGACAGCTTGTTTATAGCTTGGTACACCTCATGTGACATAATCGCACTCAATATTGTCTGCCTTATACAAATCACTTTGAACACAGTTGAATAAGGTACTCTAATGCTGATGCCATAACTCAGCAATACTGTCTGTTCCGGAGATTCCATCTACAGTGCATGGTAGAGATGTTTTAGAGTTATTAAGGACTCTCGCTTCTTTCCAAAAATCAATACGATTGTTACTTAGCAACTTCTTTGCCATAGAATCAGCCCTCGTGGCTTGCTCATTTTTACAAATGAAGCGAATGGCATACTTATATCTTGCATTAGTGACCTTTTTGTGCTCGAGCACAGGCCCTTGTCTGGGTCTACCTGCCATAGACCATGATTTAAAAGGCTTCCCGGGCTTCAGCATGATACTCAGCTACATACTTGTTCCAACCAGGCCTGATGTTATGTGTCTTATTTTTATGCTTGTAGTAGGGCTTACTGCCCTCAAAGCACTTACTATATCATTATACATGGCGCAGAGATCTCTCCTATGCTTCGCATCCTTACAATTAACGTCATTACACATAACTGCATCTCTAGGTAGATGTATATTACTTAAGGATTTGTCTGTATGAGCATAATAGGCTAAGATGTCTTCCCTTGTGAGGGTTGACCAGTCCAGTTTTTCTGTGTTGACACTATTTCCATTTCTAGATAGCACAGGTAGATGTTTATTGACATAGCAAAAGATATATGATCAGTCGTTGTTGCCCCATACAGAATCCTCATAAACCCAAATGAAGCATGTGCATCAGCTGTACTAATACAATGGTCCAGCCATGATGTAGTGTATAACTATCATTAGGCAAAAGCACTTTGCTTGACAATATAAAATTATTATCTTGACAGAACTGAGCCATGTGATTGGCAAATAATGAGTTCCTGTCTGAGATATCCGCATTCATATCCCCAATGACATATACACTAGAAGAAGTATTATCTTGAATAAAGGAATTGATGAAGGCAATCCTATTTAGATATTCATCCTCATTCTGATGGCATTCATAAGGTGTATACACATTTAGGATAATGAATTCTGTGACGAGGTGTGTTGGCAGGACTCAAACGCAGGGTCAGAGAGATATTTATTACAAAAGGAGGCAGACAAAACCGGACTGGATTTCAACTGGACTGGATTCAGGCAGACAGGACTGGATCGGACTCAGGCGGGACTGGACCGGACTCAGGTGGGGCCATACCGGACTCAGGCAGGACAGGGCTGGATTCAGGCAGACGGGACTGGACCAAACTCAGGCAGGACAGGACTGGATTCAGGCAGACGGGACTGGACGGAACTCAGGCAGGACAGGACTGCATTTAGGCAGACGGGACTGGACCGGACTCAGACAGGACAGGACTGGGTTCAGGCAGACAGGACTGGGTTCAGGCAGACAGGACCGAACTGAGGCAGACAAGAACGGAGTGGACTCCAACAGGACAGGACTGGATTCAGGCAGACTGGACCAAACTGGGACAGGCTGGACGGGGCTGGGCTCAGACAGATTGGACCGGACAGGACAGGCTTCAGACAGACAGGATAGGTTAGCAAACTTCGGGCAACCAGGAACAGGCTCCGTCAGACAGGACAAGTTACCGAACTCCAGGCAGGCAGAACTGGCTCCGACAGACAGGACAGGCTACTGAACTCCGGGCAGGCAGAATAGGCGCAGGCAGACTAGACAGGGTGAAAGGGCTGGGAAGCCAGCGGGCTGAACGGGGAAAGAATGAGACAGGGGGCATGACAGACAGACAATAGACAAGACTAGGGAATATACACACAGACTGAACAAACAGGTAAGATCGGGGCACAGGTAGACAGATTAGCTAGTGAGTTAGAAGTGCTCGTAACTGAGTTGAAGTACGGGACGGACAGACTAAGGTAAGCTAGCGACTTAGCAACAATAACAAACAGAGCCGAAATATGCGTCTAACAAGCCGATATCGAACCAACAGACCGGGCAACGAACTGGCAGCGAGAAACTGATGAACCGGGAATTTACACGATGACTAATAATCAAGAAGGCATGAGAAGAGAAGAGGTGGAGAGAATCAGCTGAGATCTGGGACGCTGGAACTCTCCGGGGAGACCACGCCTACACTACAGGGGAACAAATATAGTACATAAGGCAAACAGGAAAACACTAGAAACACAAGGGTGAGCACTGGAGACAAGGCAGGGGACATGACAAATTGCTTATCATTGTGAGTAAACTGTATTGCAATACACCAGTCAACACCAAGCCTAACCACATTTATCGATGAGTCAAGCTTCTTATTCCATAGAATAGCCACACCTCCTGGTATCCTATGTCTTACTATTCCCATGCCAAAATCAGTTGTAGACTCCCCAGCCCCATGAAAGTTATCATTGAGAGAATTTAGTTTTTTCAATTCTTGTTTAGCTAGAAATGTCTCTTGCATACATAATATGCCACAGTTCTCCAAAAGGTTGTCAACAATTATGCGGCGAGCTTTGTCCCCTGCGTTCTGACCCAGACGCAGACTACAACAGTTGTATGACAACACCTGAATGTTCATTTAGCAAGACTAGTGAGTGCCCATAGCACCAGCAGGTACACTCATTCCCCCCATAGCAAGTGCAGTGTTTGACCCGATAACTCCATCCTTGCGCGGCTCATGATAGCGCCAGACAAGTGCCCCTTCTGGCCAGAGCTCCAGATTGTACACATTGCCAACCTCATTGTATTCAGCAGATACTTTAAATGAGCCAAATCTACTGTGTACAGTGTCAATCTTTTTACAGATAACCTCACGGCCAAGTTTTTCTTTAAGATACACAGATAAAGTTGTAGTGTCTAGATCTGGCGAAAACTTAGTAGCAAAAACACTCACCAGCTTAGTCTTGACCATTTTGATGTTACCCACAGCTCCGGTGCCAACAATAGGCATAACCTTACCGGATTTCTTTTTCTGCCCGGTGGTGACAGTACGCAATCTTGACTGAGCAGCAGTGCTCTCTGGAACATGCATTGGACGTTGGCCCTTTTTCACAACATGACTCCACTTTGGAGAGCCTGGCACAGACGTTAACCCACTGGGAATTTCCGTTGTCACAGCCCCCTCCACGTCCAGAGCGGAAGCCCCTGCCGCATCCCTCTCTCCGGCGCCCAAGCCCGAGGCTCCCACCGGTGCAGCCCCCAACGCTGTGCCGTCCAAGCCAGTAGCCCAAGCCATTGCGCCCATGCCAGTGGCTCCGACTATTGCCGCTGACGCATCCGGACCGTCACCCCGAGTCAGGTCAGTGGGACGCTCCAATGCACACACTCGGCGATTGATCTCCACAGTGATAGCACAAAGATCTTCCCTTACATCAGCCTGTAGCTGCATTGCATGCTTCATAGAGCAAACCTCAGCGTACAACTGCTCCATTCCAAGTAGGCTTGAGACATCCATGTTGGTAAATGTTACCGGCGGCAGTTCATCCAAGTAATGAGAAACAAATCTGGGAATTTTCTCCCCAAAATCATTCAATACTTTAAGGCAACTCTTTATGTTGTTGACGTCTTTCTGTGGCCCTTTATGGGAAACGCACTCCTGTGTAGTAGTAGGGCAAAGTTCAAACAGCACTTCCTTCGAGGACTCTATCCATTCGGAGTCAAAAGTGTTCGCAGCCAACACGACAATCTCGTCCTGGCTTAAACTAATAATCTCAAATATTTTCATTAAAATAAATGTCTGTTAAATCACTATCTATCTCTGAATTAGGTAACACAATGGTGATTGAGCCTATTACTATTTGAATTTATATTATTGTTATTATAATAATTTATGCTTAAAGAACTGGGTGTCTGTGGCGACATTAAAAAATCACAAGCGGTGCACAGTTACTGACACGTTTTCCATCACCCATCAGTGGTTGGTCCGCCAGAGAGGGTAGGCGGAGCTAACGCAACAGGCTCGCTCTTCAACTCACTTGTGTGTGAGCGGTGTACTGTTTTTTTTCCGGTGTAATTCCGGCTAATGTAATTAACATAAGCTAATGTCAGCTAACAATTAGAAGAAACGCCAGCTAACGCTACCGACCGGTACCAACCTTGCAAACTGTCTCTCGAATGCAACGCTACCTTGTTGCAACGTTGCAATGTAGATAACTAAGGCAAGTTCAGATCAATGATTCGCAACGAGACTGGATACAACTTTCAAAATTCCAAGACGTCTGATTGTAAACGTTCTAAAACTGCATGTGGCGATTTGACAAGGTGGGTCTTTTGAGACCCCAGGCTACGGCTTCAGATGCTCAGCAACTAACCAGGTCACACCACTGCAATTTTCTCTGCAACATTCTAAAACCATTTTGTCTCGTTGCGAATCATTGATCGGAACTGGCCTTAACGTTACCGTTATTTACATTGCCATCAAGTTCATCAATATATTATAATGATCGGAATAAAGTCGTCTTTACACAGAGCATTAACCCCGGGGTATAGGTGGAGCAGAGCCGGGTCTGAATTCTGTGTAAAGATGTCAAGCCAGAGAAAACTAAATAAAAAAATATGGCAGTATGGATTAGCGTTGTTATTATTTTATTACGCTTCCTCATATGTTCCTTCAGCCTTGATGCCCTTTTTTGATGAAATCTCCTTTGTTTTTGTTTTATTCTTCTTGTTCTGAATGCTAATTTGACACCCAGCTCAGCTTTATTCTCGAACAGTTTAGCAACCAAAACCAGAAACACCCGGGGTAACAATTTGCAAGGCAGTTGTTTCAAAAATATGACACAACAATCGTTCACGAGAAACACAATGTTTACTGTGCACGAAATACATAATTGCACAAGCCACAGCGAATCCCACGGATTCTTCTCTGCAGTGTAAAGATGTTCATACCGGGCAAAAGGTGGATAAAGAACGTCTGTGGAAAACGATGATCACTAATTCTACCCCAGGTCTGCAACAGCATTTTAACCCGGCTCACCAGTGTAAAGACAGCTTTAGTTAGCCTAATGTAGACACTGCAGGGTTTCCCCCAGAAAATGTGTTAGGCCCAGTGGCAAGTATCTTTTGACGGGGGCTGGGGGCCGGCGGACCGGCGGCCAAGTGTCATTTTGACAGGGGCCCGGCGCGGGCCAGCGACAGACTGATGGCAGGATTAAGGTAGGGCCCTATAGTTTCTGTGATAACAGAATTACGGACGGAATCGTGGAATTGAGAATTTAAAAAAGCTATAACACAGATTCCATAGGGCCCTACATTAAGTCAGTGCTAAAAGCTGACTGGAGATTTGAAAATATGACTACGTAATGGGAATGTTGTTATAAGTCATTTATTCAACACACATTTTAAAAAATCAACAACTATTTACAGCATAGCAGAGTCTTACAAAGAATCTGACAACAATGTACAGTCTTGGAATGTCGTGTTTTCAACAACAAGAAAATAAATTAAATTAAAATAAATAATATCAAAGTTTTTGCACTCTACAAAAAACTTGAAAAAAGTCCTCATTGGCTACTGATTCGTACAGCCTTCGAATGCTAGGCACATTTCAACAACAACAAAATAAATTAAAATAAATAATATCAATGTTTTTGCACTCTACAAAAAACTTGTATTAAGTCCGGATTGGCTACTGAATCTTACAACAAGCCTTGGAATGCTGGGCACATTTAAATAGGCATGGGAATCGAGAACCGGTTCCAAGTTGTCCTATTCATTGGAATCGTATGCCTCCGAGCTTATCGATTCCGCTTATTGAAGCCAGCCTGTTTTTACGACAGCTGTGCATTGCAAAACAATGACGTAACGCGTTGGGGGAGGCACGCATGCAGGCATTCCTCTCAGGTGTTTGTTTTGGACGGCAGCTGTCACAACAAATTTGATCCGGGCTGCCAGCCTTGATACATTCTGTTGCGATAAAGATTCTAAGCCAACTCAGCAATTTCTCTGGATTAACGGGTTATTTTCTAGCCTGAAATGCGATCGTATTACTAAATGGCTACACACGTCATGTAACGTGCAAGTAGATATGAAGTAAATGTTTTTACCAATAAATAATAATAATAAATGCGATTTTATCCATGGAAATAGCTCTACAAAAAAGCAAAATAAATGTTGTGGTTGCGATTGCCGTCGTAGATGTCAGAAGGAAATGTTACTAACAAAAAAAAAGTTTGCTCTCTTTGCCGTGGTTCGGGCTAGAAACGAGCTGGCGGGATATGCACAACACTGCCTACTGATTGGATACTGAATCTTATAACAATGTACAGCCTTGGACTGCTGGGCACATTTCAACAACAAAATATCTATGTATCTGTGTTACTGACTGTTTGGCTAGCTAGCTAAGTTAGGTAAATGACCATGTTGTCGTGCACATCAACGTTATTAATAAACAAGTGAAGTCGTTATTTCAATGGCAATTAATAAGTCATGTAATGTTACAATTTATTGAACGTTACTTTCATCCTATTAGTTTAACGTTACCTACACACTGCTTAAGTTAATATAAAAAGCCCACTTAAGATATATCAGCTGATTTAAAAATGTGTGGGTAGTTTTTATCAGCGATGAAAACAAACAGCTCGGTAGTGAACTGAACACCATTACACAGGCAATCTGACAAGCAATATAAATCTTTATTAGAACAAGTACAGCGCAAACAACATGTCACAAAATAGTAACGGTAGTACAAAACTTAGTTCAGAGATATTTCACTTCGGTATAACATGAGTAATTTTGTGGAGCCTAACACATTGTACTTACATAGCTTTGCCTCCCCTGCTGACCGTCAACGTTAACAGAATCGCTTTTCCTCACAGTTGTCAGGCTCCCTATTCATTCATTTTCAGGACAACCGAGAGGAACAGAGACGCAGTTAACGGACAGCAGATGTTGCTTCACGCTACGAAAACACAATGGAGTCGCCTCCAGAAAATAATTTATGTTACGTCGAAGTGAAATATCTCTTTAATCGGCTAACTTGATGGTTAGCAAGCTAGCTATTTAGCTTTCTGGCGAACCAGAGCTAATATTATACTTCCCTTCATAACCGAATATAAACTTCTCAAAAAAGAATTTATAGCCCTTGTCTAGTTTAGACCGCTTAACGTTCACTGGCAATGCTTCGACAATGCGGATAACATCGGACAGTGAACTTTGGCAGAGCTATTAGGGACTGTGAGAACACACGTCGCTGTTCAGGCTCAATTTTTCACTGTCAGAAATGGACTTGCGTCCATAGTAACGGTAATCGGAAACAAAGTATCCCTACATCCGGTTTTGGTCGCCATCTTGTGAAATATGCCTATCACAAACTACTCATTTCCACTTTGGCTGAGATGGCCATTTCTGGGACTTCCCTCTGTTGGTTTGCTTCCTATCTTGCAGATAGATCCTACCAGGTCACCTGGATGGGGTCGGTCTCTGCTCCTCACCTCCTGGTTACAGGAGTCCCACAGGGATCTGTACTGGGACCTCTGCTGTTCTCCATATACACTAAATCTCTTGGTTCAGTTATTAAGTCATATGGTTCCTCTTATCACTATTATGCAGATGATACACAACTCCTCTTCTCTTTCCCTCCCTCTGCCTTACAGGTTAATGAGAGATTATCTTCCTGCCTGGCTGACATCTCAACTTGGATGGCCAGCCATCACCTGAAGCTCAACCTCAACAAGACTGAGCTGCTGTTCATCCCCTACAAGATCTTCCTATTATGGGAGCTCTCAATCACTGTTGATGGCACCACAGTGACCGCCCCTCAGTCTGCAAAGAACCTTGACTGTAATATTACATTAGCCAACTAAAGCTGGCTGATAAACTAGAAATGCTAAATAAGTGGATAGCTAGAAAGAATTTCAGTGAGAAGTTGTCATTAGCTAGCTAACTAAATAATTTATCTTTGAGGAGCTAGCTACCAAGCCAGCTACAACAAGCCAGCTAGCTAGTTATTAGTTGTAGCTACAAGCTATGAGTTATAGCTAGCTAGCAAGCTAGCTTTGCCGAACAATAAAAACACTCAGTGGTACTCGACTAACATAAGTAATTAGATCTCTGGGCAGAAGTTCTAATTGATTAAACATCAACTGATTAAATAGACCTTGTTCGCTAGCTATTCCCCCCTGTGTTGCCCAAAGATGTAATTAACCACCCAGGTGCCCAGAGATTTCCTCCACTGCCTGTGCCACACCACACAGGTCTGGCAATGGCGTGGGTCCTCTCCATTTCCTCTCTGCTGAACTGACTCTTGTGCTTAAATAGTGGTATTATTAGTTTGGCCCCAACTTCCTGCAAGGACTTTTCAATGATGAAGCCTTTATCTGAAATAACCTAATCCCCTGGCTCCAATAAAGCCAAAATGCCAGACTCCTTTGTCAACTCCTGGTCAGATATTGACGCAGTGAACAATTTGGACACAAAAGTAATAGCGCCACAGAGTGCAACACCGATTATGGCTTTGAAGGTGGTATGGCTCTTGTACATCGAGAATGTTTCAGAGTGCAGAGTATTGTCCTCTGGGCTCTCACATCGAAACTCGGTGCAATCAATGATGACTCTCAGGGTGTTTTCACATTTGGGCCATTTGCTCGAGTCCAAACCTGAGATCGTTTGTCAAATTGTTTTTTTGTTTTTTCATCATCGCTAGTTTGGTTTCACACTATGAAAATTCTTCCGAACCCTGGTTTTTTTGCCGATGACGTCAATAAGATTCGATTATATTTTTTGGCTTACTTGTAGGGCTAGAACCAAGGATCTGATCAATTGCGTCGTACCAGGGAAATTTTTCTTTTTTGTCACTTGAGCTTCCTGTCTTTCTCAGGGAATCACGTACTTTCAGATATTGTTGACAGAGTTTTTTTTACTTTAACATGGCCTTGCTCAACTGTTCTAGTGAACCCCTTAAGCTTAAGCTGCTCGCAGAACAGAAAGGTTTAGGCATTTTTATGCATCTTTTCCATTTGTGTCTTTATGTTTTCGTCACCCCATATTTGTAATAAACATTCAAATTCCTCCGTTGACCACAACAGTTTCTTGCAGCTCATTTTGGGAAAATGGCGTGTATGCGACAAAATACTTTTGTCAAAAATCACTCTGAAATGATTCATTCTGATGAATTCTGAGAGTAGAAAATTATTTTATGTAAGAATTACAAAACCAAGGACGTTGCATTTATGCATTTAGCCAGCCATAATATAATGTATAAACGATTTAAGACCTGTAGATGAATAACACTTTTTAAAAAATGAACAAAGACAGGTCTGGAATTCTAAGACATTTTGTTTATGATTTGAACTGCTCAAAAGTGTACATTTTCTTTTGCCTTCCATTGAGCTTGACATACCTAGCTAGTTAATGTTAACCAGCTAATTTCGGCCTTCTTAATGTAACCATAGAAATGAACAAAAATAAACATTACATTATACATATATACATAAACATTGCATAACCTGAAATAATAAACAAATTACTGGTGCTGTCTCCATAAAGCTGTCCATGGTCAGGATCAAGCAGCGGACTACAATTTTGGTGTGGCTCATTGCAATTTTCTGGTCCACTTGCTACACGCTTGTAAAGTTAATTTGTGGGAATCCCTTTTGAGAACTGGATGTACCCTCCGCTGCGACATGACTGTGAGTACAATCCGTTAAAAAGCCAAAAGAAGTTTGTGTCATAGCCCCTCCACCCTCAACTGTTCAGAAGCGAACGAGTATCCACCAGAGCAGGGTCTACAATTGCCCACAATTCACTTCAAGTGTCAAGCTGGCCCTACGGAGTTGACTCACAAGGTAGCTTAGCATCAAGTGTCAAGCTGGCCTTTATCTTATCTGTTCTGTTTCTCTTTCTATGCCTTGTGTTCGAGACACTTAACAGAGGTTTTCTCTCTTTAAATGTATGCCTTCCTAACATTTAAATTAAACTTAAAATGAATTACGTTCTTTAATGTGACGGGAAGAAAGCGCAACGCGTACATGAGATACAATGCTTACAAGAGAAAGCTTTGGGTTTTTATTCTACAGTTGAGGCCAAAAGTGTACATACACCTAGGCTAAAGACATTCAAACTCAAATTTTTAAAGGAGTAACATGGTAGTTGAATGTGACACTTGGTAGTTGAATGTGACACTTGCCAGTTGTCTTTAGGCAACAACAAAACAAATGTGCATAATTTTTTTATTATTCAGTCATTTAAATGTATTTTAAAACGTATTTTTCTAAGCCTAAATTTCCCACTATAAAAGTTCACCCGAACTGCCTGGGCATGGTAATGAGAACTGTCAGTTAGCTATGATCGACAGACCGTGCCCCGTTACCATAACTACCTCCATGATACGTGCTCATCTTGGGAGACTGAATTTTCATAAGCTAGCTAACTTAGTATATCAAGTATCGACAGCTAAGGACGTTGACTTATGTCCAATAATAGTTTTTGCTAGCTAGCTAGCCAGCCAAGTTAAGATAAAACCACAACTATAACGTCCTTATGAAAGCAAACTAGCTAGCTAACATTATTGATAACATTACATTATGAAAGCAAACTACATAGCAAGCTAACGTTAGCTAGCTAGCTATAAATTAATATAACCAACCAGAAATAGTCTAATAGTCCTTAAAGGGCACTCTAATAAGTGAACCTAACGTTAGTCAAATATTTGCATTGTCTTGCCTGTAAGCTAATGGCACAAACTATGGGTCACGAGTTATCCAGGGGTCCCCAAATATGATTTAGAACGAGCTATCACAGCAATCTGACAGTAGGGAGGGCAAAACGGAGCTTTAGAATGTCGCCAGCAGTGTATGCGCGTGAGCTCGACAATACATTTCTCACAGAAAAGGTAGTTTGTCGCCTTTATTTAGTTCATTACAGTGGTGATAGAAGTGACAATAATTAAGTGGTGTTGTGCTGTTAGCCTTTACTGATTGCCGTACAAGGTTAATGTGAAGTAGTTAGCACAATCGGACAGCACTAACCCATAAAAATGTACTTTGAATGATACTTGCTCAATCGAATGGTAAATCTGAAAAACATTCGATTACAGTCAGTGGCACCGAAAACTTCCTTTCAAACCTTCAATAAATGGCAAAAGTCCCAGTAGATTATTGAATTAAACCTTTTAAAGTTATATATTTTCTGAAACATTATCGATTCCGCTTGGCCACAGTGAGTGAAACTAGGCGATCTGAGCGTATAGTTTCTATGTAAATTACGTCAGAAGGATTCAGCCTTGTTGTTTGCTACCTAAACTTCACAGCACACTTGTAGCAGGACGGTGTGTCCGGTCAGATTTCTTTACGGGACGTGGAAAGGGGAGTGGTTATCCTCGTGTGACGCACTACAAGGGAACATTTTCAACCGGCTGAAAATCGGACGATAAATTCAAAACGCATATTTCTCCAAAAATAAAGAACGGACATGTTTATACTTTACTCATCGTGTTTCTTCAATGCCTCTTGTGCAAATAGCCCATAAAACTGAGAAAGTGTGAAAACCACCATGTTACTCCTTTAACAACTCCACACATTGCATGTTACTATACATTTCCTGTGTTAAGTCAATTAGGGTATCTACTTTATTTCCATAAGAGGTCAATTCAAAATAATAACCAAGAGACAGATTTATTTCAGCTTTTATGTACTATATCAGATTTTCAGTGGGTTAAAAGTTTACATACACTTTGTTAGTATTTGGTGGCATTGCCTTGTAATTGCTTAACTTGAATCAAATGCTTGGGGTAGCCTTCCACGAGCTTCTCACAATACTTTACTGGAATTTTTGCCCATTCCTCCAGACAGAACTGGTGGAGCTCAGTCAGGTTTGTGGGCCTCCTTGCTGGGACATGCTTTTTCAGTTCAGTCCACAAATTTTCTGTGGGGTTCAGGTCAGGGCTTTGTGATGGACACACAATACTGTAGGCCATTTTGTTACAGCTTTGGAAGTATGCTTACAATCATTGTCCTGCTGGAAGACCCAGTTGCAACCAGGTTTTAACTTTCTAGCAGATGTCTTGAGGTCTTGCTTCAGTATTTCTAGATAATCCTCCTTCCTCATGATGCCATCTATTTTCTGAATTGCACCAGTCCCTTTTCCAGCAAAACACCCCCACAACATGATGCTGCCACCCCCATGCTTCACAGTTGGGATGGTGTTATTTGGATTAAAAGCCTCACCCTTTTTCCTCCATACATAACGCTGATCATTATGGCCAAACAGTTCCATTTTTGTTTCATTTGACCAGAGAACACTCCTCTAGGTCTTCGTCCTGGTGATCATCTGCAAACTTCATTCTGGATTTTTTATGCTGGTCTTTATGCTGGAGTAGGGGCTTCTTCCTTGCACAACAGCCTTTCAGGCCATGGCAATGTAGGATTCTCTTAATGGTGAATGTAGATACTTTGCAACCTGATGCCTCCAACTCCTTCACTAGTTCCTTTGTTGTTGTCTTGGGGTTCATTTTAACCTTTTGGTCCAAAGTTCGTTCAGCCCTGGGAGTGAATTTGTGCCTCCTTCTTGAATGATGCAGTCTGTGTAGTCCAAGATTTTTATATTTCCATACAATATCTTTAGCCTAGGTGTATGTAAACATTTGGCTTCAACTGTAGTTAATTATTCAGATTATTACCATCATATTTAACATTCTCATATTGCAGACTCTTGTCAGTAGCATTTCTTAATCATTATAGGCTACATAGTGGTTTTGATTATTCAGCAAATTAATTGTTTCATTGTTAAACTAGCAAAATAATGACGTGATCACATTTTTTGTAATGACTCCATTGATTTCGGTGCAACATGCAGGCACAAATTCAGGCACAAATACTTAAGTCAAATTAGAATAATATTTTTTGACTTCAGAAGTGAAAAAGTCACATTGTTGAACTAGTGCACTTTTGAAGCAATTTAATAGCTTGATCTACTTGAATTTTGAAGTATAACAGTATTTCCTTCTTAAATGAGCTGTTAAAGTGAGCCCAGATGCCAATTTTGTATTATGTTTGTATGTGTCACGCCCATTGTGATTACATTGCGGGCAGAAAGTTCGATTAAAAACAGAAATCCAGTTTGATGTCTTTTTTGAAAACCAAAGGGGTTAGAGACACACCAAGAAAGTGAACAACAACATACAAAACTAAGGATACTTCAACAGAGAAGTCAGTTGCAAGATTTTATCAGTGGTTGAAATAGTGGTGTGGTAATGCTAGTTCTGCTGCAGCTGCAGAGATATTTGGCTTTAAATTAAAGCTGAACTTTTTTACCCAAGAGAGGAGACTGGTCAATAATGTTAATCCAGTGACACTGAAGAAGAGACTGATTAGAAGCTACTATATTGTTTAAGAAACATTGGGGAAATGATGCTGGTCATAAAACAAATTAGTTGTTACTTTTTTGTGATAGATTTTTACTAGCATTCCTGTAAATTAAGGACATCAAAACATCCAAGTAGCTGACTGTTATAAGTTCTTCAAAATGACACAAGGACAAAGTAGTGACCTGTGAATGAAGCTATTGTTATTGTTCCACAGCATTGCAAAAGGATACATTTATCTCATTGAAAACAGTTTAAGTTTAATACTTATGCATTAAACCCTTTCTCCTGAAGCATGCATAAAGGCAATTTTCGCCTGGGTGTACTACTTTTAAATAAGGCCTTACAACTTTGTGGCAACGCAGAGTAGACAGCTTATGGCATTATTTGAATGGCACGCTTGCCATTAAGACTATGTATCTAAATTTAGGAAATATGTGAAGAATTATTCATGATATAGACTAAATGTACTTCAAAATTGCAATTGTACTGATTATTTCACAAAATTCACATGAGCTAGCGTCAAAATTATTATTAAAAATGTACCCACTGCAAAAAAATGTACATAAAAGCAGTGAAATTTTGCACAAAATGACATAACTGTTGCTAATGTTACTGCTGCTAACATTACCCACCAGCCAGAGAATTTGTCCATTATAAGCTTTGCTAAAGAGAGGGAGACTGTACCTATGGCACTGGCGGTGACGATTAGAGCTTGTATCTGCAAGTGTGTTGTTCACAATCAATGGAAAACAATCCAATGTGAAATTGTAAACATCTTTTTAAAAAATTGCTATTTGCACAAAAAGCATAAGCAACTAGTTGTACTACAAGCCAGATTTGCTAGGTCTTGCTGAAAAGCTGTTGGAAGAGTGGCGTACAGAATGTTGATGTGAAATAAGTAGAAATAGTAAGGAAAACACTATACTCCCTTTTTCAGTGAACTTAAATACCCTCCAGTGCGGCCATAACTTTGTCTAGGACCCCACCTTTGAGTAAATCTCCACGTTATAAACATTTTTCATGACTGACAGGCGAGGTTCGAGCCCCCTCAGAAACCTTTCTTTCACTCATTTTCTGCCTTGCTAAAACATTAACGCTTCTGCTATTGCATCTGTATAATCTCTGCAGGAAACTCGCTTATATTTCTCAAATACACATAAAATACACCCTCATTTTACACAGTTCTGCTTTCACCATTTTACCAGAGTTTCACATCAGCAACCTAGCCAACGACACGACAGACCAACTGCATAAAGTTACTACTGTAGACAGTGGTGAAATTCATTACCACTAAAATAATAAAATACACCCACGCTTTACACAGTTTTGATTTCGGCACTTTCACAGAGTTTAACATTAGCTGCCTTGCTAATCACTCATCAGAAATGTAAATGGAAGCAGGTTGAGAGTGGATTGGGACACAGCCCTGGTCTGCCATTTAAACGCTCACCACCCGCTTTGGACAAGCTCAAATGAGAAAAGTGAAATGGTTCGCACTCAGAAAAAAAAAAGATTTTCCAAGCATTTAAAGTTCACCTTATATTGTTCTTTTATTTTATTTATTGTTAACAATTATAGCAGACAGAACAATCAGAGTAAGGACTAATAAAGGGGTAAATGTGTCCATGAGTTGCTATAGCAGACGACATCAGGCTGAGCCATTCATAAATCTGACTGGCTGCCCATAGACACAGTCATCCCTCACAAGCACAGAAACACTTGGGCCACACACAATGCAGGAGCTCAGGCAATGAACCTATTGAATGAAAAGCAGAAGTAGAGTCTGTGCCTATAAAAATGATCATTGATGCTCCCTGGTGACACAAAATTGAGTTTTGTGTATCCAGAAAGCCTCTCTTTTGAGTAGCTTTTTACAAAATCACCTGCTCTGCAGGCTGGCATTACTTTTTCTTACCCCATGCATGTCTATTGGAATTATGTTGGTCTATAAAGTGTCTTGCTACAAGTGAGGTGGTATCCCATTGCCTTTTAGAAGACTTATATTAATACATATGCAATTTTAAAGGGCATATAGTTTTACCTATATTTACCTTAGGGCAGGGACATCTCAACATATAAACTACACCTTTTGTTGTGAATTTTATACTTGATTTTATAAAAATATAAAGTGATGACAAGGGAAAAGATTTCCCTTAACCATATTGCTATAGGATGTACAGTACAGCCCCTACAAGGAAAGAAACCATTTATGCTTTCACTACATCTGACTTTACTAGCATATTTTCCAAGTTACTGGCTCTTTTATAGGAGAACCAAGGAAGATTTTGAAAGGTTGAACTGAGAGAAGCATTTGAGGATAATATATGCCAGTGCATATTTACAATTGATGTAATGTGGTTTCAGCCGTTGTTAAGATATTTAACTGAGAAATGCTTTTTTCCTTTTTCTGAGTTTTGTTTAACAGGTCAATCTGTTGTGACTTTTTGTTTGGCACTCTCAAGCCACATTTCTGGATAGCCTTTTGAGCAAAAACCTTCAAAAATACACTGATTGTTACCATATTTTTCTGTTCACAGATATGAATATTGATATTCAGTTTCACAGACATGCAATTGGCTAACTGGAGTGATTTTGGGTGGTAACTATCAGCTGACAAAATAGTGTTTTTGTCAGTAGGCTTTCTATATACAGTGATTGCTAAGTCTGTCACATGCCCACTGACAACTGGCTGATGGTGTTTATGTTTTTGATGACTTTATTATTGCACATCCAATGGCAGACTGACACAAAAACTGCATGCAAAGATGCATGCATTTAAACTTTTTGGGTTCTTATAGCACTGTCTATAAGAAAAGAGACACCAACAATTAAGTGCTTCGGAATCACGTGCTGTACTCATAGCATTCATGAATTACAACTGTTTTAGAAATAATGCCTACAACAATTGATTGATGTGTGGCAGCCACATTTTTTTGATAATTACTGAGGTAGAGATGCCAGAGATTCTTTCTAGATGATGGGCCAAACAGCCCCAGACTAGTTCACCAAAGTAGGTTTAGTAAAAAATGCTGTTTATCTAAGGGGGAAAGCAAGCCAATTTCGGCACAGGCTTTTATACGTTTTCTTTTGCAAGAATCATTTAAAAATATTTCTCAGCTGTTTGTGAATGTAAAAAAGTATTAAAACAATGTATCAGCAAAGAATTCACAGATTTAAGTTTCCTGGACATTGAAGTCTTGTCTAATGAGTGCTAAAATCTGATTGGCTGAAGGCAGTCGTGTTTTTTGGCTGGACCGCAACAGCGGGGCCAGCCCTACAAATGCGAATGTCTGTGACTGACTGACTAACTGAGTGAGTGAGTGATATAGTTACACCGCGCATGTCTGTGACGTCGGCCGGTTCGGTCCAGCCCACGCGCCAACAACTCGCCTCTATTAGTGAAGCCTTTTACCCCATTGGCTACAGAGTGAACTGCAATGCCTGGTTGCACTTGCAAAAAGAACTTGAAACTCCACCCACCCAATGTTAAGTCAATGGGTAGAGCCTGAAAAGAGGCCAATTTAAATATAAAATATAAAGTGAATACATTTTTTACACAAGAAGTGATGGTTTAACTAGTTAATCCCATCCCTTGTAATGTCTCCGCTGGGTCTGATTTTTAAAAATAATTCTGCCAAAATCCCCAAATCTGGGTTAATTTCAGTGCATGCAATGTGGCTTGTCCTACTACCGTATGACCATATAAGGATTTCGCAGCCAGGCAGAGTGCTTCAGCGGCAGGTGTGATGCTGTGTCGTTTTATTCTGATTAGCTAGCTACATATGATCTCACCAGTTTAAGTCCAAGGTCCAAAAATGTTGTGTTAGGCAGTGGGCCGAAGGTTGCTATCTGCTTTAGTTTTTGAAATGATCGATCCTGGGCTACAGAGTAGCTGTTTTTTTCATATAAGATAGATGCATTTTTTATGAACACGTTTCCGTTTGTTGGCAGTCTGAATTCCAGCATATTTTTACGAAAACTAAACTTACGTTTCATAAATTCATTAGGCAAACGCCAGGGAGTACTATACCGCAAACCAATCAAAAACGTGTTCTAGCGTCATGTGACGTGAAGTCTGCCAATGATATTCGTTCAAATAGGAAGTAAACAGGAATTGACGGCTGAAGCTGAGAAGCTGCGAATGCGAATACTGCTGTCAGGTAAGTTGGTTAATTTCTAGTTAATTAATTTTAATATTTAATATTTTGCCAATCCCTAGCTAATCTTCGATGCAGTCAATATTGGCAACCTATTAAATGTACTGTCATCACATTTCAAGTTCTCTCCTATTCCCGTCTGGTGTAGCATGTTGTAGGCCTAGTTAGTGGAAAAAAGTATGTTATCGATCTACTGTATGTGAAGACTTAAACTTTGGACACAAGACAAAACCCAAGACTGTGTAACAGTAAGTGCATATTCACTTGCCTTGCCTATGATTGACCAGACTAGACAGAGATTGAAGTGGAAGAGATAACATTTATTTTAGAACAGAACTTTACATCATTTGCTGATCAACTAATAATTAGTCATGTCAATATTTTATCCTCAAACAACAAAAAGCAATCAAACTGTGAATTGTATATATTTGCTTATTTTTAATTTGATTATTTACTCTTCCTTTATATTGTGATTATTTGTGGTGTGTTCTCACAGTCCAAACAAAGACACATGTCTGTACATGGCAGCTTGTTCAGCCTGCATGTGCATCTCCCTTTCACACACTGTGTTTTTTTGCAGGAGCAGTACACAAGCTCCAAGATGCTGATCGGGGCTGGGGAAAGTGTCATCCAGTCAATCCCAAAGAAGTCTCCCTCAGTCTTCCAGCCATTGGCCGTTGGTGGGGGTATGTCTGGCTGGCTCTGCAGGCACCTCCTGTATATGGCTTCCTGGTAGTTTGCCCGCTGAGTGTGTTTATGTAAGGCATCCCTGTTTGGTGGTAGACTTCTGTCTGTGCATTTTCCACTCCTGAACATTTGACACCGTGCATAATTTACATCCCTACAGCATTTTAGGTTGTAGAGGTCACAGGTAAATGCTTCAGTTGCTTCATACAGCTCTGCTGGGGGTTGAAAAGCTGTTCCCAACTTCCTGAATGTGGCACAATGCTCTTTGTTAGATAGCAGTGTTTTTACTGCCTTCACTTTACCAATGCCATGCAGAGCACTCAGTGTATCACAGCCGGTGAAACAGTGGAGGCCAATCAGAGCACAGAGACTTCATCACCAAGATGGCTGTGTATTCTCTGCACATGTTTGGTGCGTTTGTTTGCCCCTTTCCCTGTGTGGAAGTACAGGTTTGCTCCAATTTCCTTGCAGAAAGTGATGGCCAGTACAAACACATCAATGTCAGGACTGTTTATTACAACACTTGAACTATACTGTGAGGCATGCGCACAATGAAGTAATAGCTGAGTGTCTGCCTCCTCCTGTATTGTGAACAATGCTGGCAGTGATAAGACCTCAAGTTCTGTGCCACTGTTGTTCATTCTGATTACATGGCACTCAGACCCATGTCCAACTATTAGTGTGATGTCTTCAATTTGATCTTTCCTGGACTTGGACCATGTCTCAAAGAGAAACTGTTGCAGTTGTTCTTTGTTATCACCACAAGATAAGAACTTAGACCATTGTTTGGGGGTTTTCTGGTCAGCTGAATATATTGTAGTCAACTGACATCCTTTTGTTGCTCGTCGGCCTCGTTTTGCATTCTTTATACTCATCGTTTTGTAGGTGTCAGGGACAAAATGCACCACTTTAGATTTTACTCGCTGCAGTGATCAGGTACATTAGTAAACTGTTGGCAAATCGTCCAAATGTATCTTGGGGTTTCATAGCCTGTACTAGTGCCATTGCATCCCACACCCAGGTTGAGCCATCAGGGATTTCAACTGTGGCTGGTGGATTTACTAGAAAGTGCATTAATTTGGCTTTGTCAGTTTTCACGAGAGCCATCTATGTTAGAAATTGCTGCAGGCAAGGGCCCCAGACTATAGACCAGCATTTCCCCTATGTCTATATTCCTCACTGTTCTGACCACAATAAGCCTTGCGAAGAGATCATGTCTGCTTTGAGGGCTATCTCCTGACCTCTCACTTTGGTTACACTTGAGGTTGCTGTGTCTTTAAATGTCTTTAGTTTCATCTTTTTCGCTGGAGCATGAAATTCCACCTCATCTGTTTTGAGACGTTGCTGACAGAATTCAACAAATGCCTTCTCACCTCTCTCCTTTGCATTTGACAGATCAGCAGAGACGGCTTCTGATGCTACCTGACCTGATGTAATATGGTAAAGCTTCTCTTTTTCCAGTGTTTGATCAAATGGGTACATCATGTTTTGTATGGTTGACATTATGCTCTGAACATCTTTTTCATCCTGTTCCTTTCTTTTTTCATCCAATTCTGTTGTCTGTCTTGTTGTCATGTTCTGCCTAGCCATGTCCTTGACCTCCATTGTGATGGCTGCTCTCTCGTGCTGTGTCAGTGTCCACTTGTGGACTGCACCTTTGTTCAACGAAAAACCTATAAGTCCACCTTTGGTCTTTGAGTCCCTGTTTGCCATCTGCTCTATTACCTGGTCACATGCAGTGCGTGTGAAGCCATATGCCTGCTGCCTCTGTGCCACGAATTCACCCGACTGTACCTGTGTGTAGATTCTCAGATGAGTATCCTTTAAAATGCTCATCTCCAGCCAGTATGCTGATAGGAATCAACTACAGTAGATACCTATCAGCATACTGGCTGGAGATGAGAATTTTAAAGGTGGATTATAATATAATCCGGATGCTGGAAAGATACAGACCCGAATTTGCTTCTCGTGTGGCCCTGATAAAGGATAGGAGAGCCTCTACCATTTCAATGTAGGAACTCCAAAATTGGAATGTCTTACTATCTTGTTGTTTTTTGAATTTTTCATAGCCTTCAAGGACTGTGTTGACCTCCTGTGATTCAATAATGACTTCAAAGTTTTCTTTAGGAAAGTCTCTCTGGAGTTCAGTGGCAACTTTTAAAGCAGCTTCACGGCAGTCTTGAGGTAGGGTGTCAAGGTATGCTTGCCAGCGTAACCTGTGTAGTGCCTCATATATCAACTTGTGGCTACGGATGCTTCTGTTATATTGGTGACCTGTTATAACTCCCCCAACAGACCCAGCAGCAATAACATCAGCCTCAATCAGGATGTCTTGTAAGCCAGTATCCCCAAAATGCTTGCCAATACAGTACAGGAAATCCATACATATAGTCTTTCCTTGTATGTTTCACTCCTCCACCGTATCTTCTGAGCTTTGGCATAGATGGCTTAGCTAAAGACTAGAACTATATCCTGAAGTTCTAGTTTGTCTGCAATTTCTGTTGACCTCTTAAGGATGGTTTGTACAGTTCCCAGTTCTGTAGGACTTGCATCAATCACTGGAAGGTACCCAATGTTGGTTGGTGGAGGAATTGGACCTCCATGAATGAGTGTGTTAAAACCAGTCCATCCGGGAAGGACTTTGCCATGGACTGCAGTCCTCATCAGGAAGTAGGTGCTGTCTAATGTTTGTGCTGCTTTCCTGGTAAGTATGTGGTTCTCTAGATCTAGTTCAACTTCTTTCCCAAAAGGTTTTGGGCCTGTCCTCTTTCCTGTGATGTATGTCTCAAGATTAGTAGGGGGCCGATCAAGAGGCCTCTTTCTTGTTTTCTGTAAATACTGATTGTCAGGTGTAGGTGCATCACATGGAATCATTTTTTGAATTATTATGCCATTTGTATTGTGTGTAGTCCCCTTACCAGACAATGTTTCCTTTCCAAAGTCATTATTGTCCCAAACAAGAGTTGCTTGCAGCTTTACTTGGATGTTTTGGGGGATGTAAGTGTTGTATTTGTAGCTGTGCTAAAGCTGTGTCATGTTCAAGTAATTGTGAGTTGGAGGAGCAGTACCCAAGACCATTCAATAAAAAAGCTGACCGGATCCTGTCATGTGTTTAACAGTCATGGCTAACGAACAATGTTTGGGCATGAGCCATCTCTCTTTCACTGTGAGGTTCATCACATCCTGGCAAGTTGATACAATCTTCTGATTGATCAACTTCTCTTCACAAACATTCACTCTTTCATTGTCAGTAGAGGGATCTGTTGTCATGCCTGTAGTTCAGGCGATGAAATTGAAGAGCTTATTTGGGATCAGTTGACATCAGCTGACATTGTAAGTTGCTGTGCTGTTAGTGGCCATGTGAGTTTAGGGGTTGTTTTACACTTGTCCACTATGACATCTTTCAGTGTCATGGCTGCATGGAACAAGAGTCTCGTCTCATTTCTGTCATCTGTTTCAATTGTTCCTGTGTCGTCTTCATCTGATGATGATGACGATGATGATCCAGCTGTGGCAACTTCATCTTGGACCACTTCATGTGGTGTCAAATCACCAATATAGACAAAGTCATGTCTTGGCAACTTCTGATACTTCAGAAAAGGATAGGACTCTTGTAGCCTCCCTTTTAAAGAACAAGATTTGTAAGAGGAGATGTCAATTCCTTCTGTTTCATGGACACATTTCTTGAACAGGGCATTTAACTTGGATAGCTTGAGCACCTTCCGTTTCCTCAGTAACCTCTCCTCCACCACTGTCTTACAGAAGTGATTGTATCCAGACTGATACTGGCTGTTCCCTGTGCAGTCTTGTTTATCGTCTTTTTCGTACAGAAACATAGTGTAATTTCTGTAGCATCTGAAATGATACATTGCCTCTGAGGCAACAAGATCCATCCCACGTATTTGAAGTAACAAGTTTTCATCCTTGCGTGCCTCCACTGCAGCAAGCAGCTTACCAGCTGTCAGTCTTTCACGTTGCTGAAAATTCTCCTTGACCCTCTTCCGGTTATGACTTATGGAATATTTGTCACGTCTGCATATTATGCACTGCATAGGAAGGAGATTGTGGTGCTTTCTTTAGGTGACCCGGAACCGCTGTTGTGGTGGAGCGGAGAACTCTAACCTTTGGTGGCGTATAGTCATTTTCACTTGTATGTTGAGTGTGTGCTTCCGCAATTGCTACATTGTGATGTGAAACAAACAGGGGGGAGGGGGAGAGAGAAATATGTGAATCTGTACCGCATGTGAATCTGTACTGTATCCATTCAAGTTTTAATTTGTTTACAACTCTCCTAATCTGTTTCCCCAGGTAACCCCAGATGCTCAGCCTTGCTATCAGACATCTTCTGGACCTGACCTGACCCTGTCGTCGATGCCTTGATGATATTGTGCATATATTTTTCTAAAACATTTTTAAAAAATGCCTTTGTAATAATATTAATATAATAAAATATAATAATAAATAATATACAAAAATTGGTGAAGCCTAATGAAATAGAGTGTTGGTGTAAGGTACAAATTTGATCCTAGATCAGCATCCCCACATGCTTTGACAGGATCTGACAGGATCACGGTCTGTTTAGGCACAGTATTTGAGAAACTACAGTACCTTGCAATTAGTACATGCTATTAGTCCCTGCTTTTAATGTAATGCTGAAACAATGAACATGCTCTTTGTTTTGTATGATTCAGCTTATAATGGAGTCTTAGCATTTATACACACAAATAAGATCAACACAACTAGCCTACAGTTAACCAGTTTTTCCCACGGCGCGCATAACTCCAGATCACGGAGGTGATGCTTCGTTTAGTAGGAACCATGTGCAGGTGCATCTCCCAAAATCACCACTTCGAACGGCACAAAATTTTTAAGCACAGCTTTATCGCCTAACGTTACTTCAGCTAACATGTTAGCGATTCGGCTACTTTAATTAACCTAGTTAGCGCATGCCATTGATACAGATGTATGGACACAGAGGACAACAAATAACGTTACAGAGGTGAGGACATGCCATGGCTAGGTAGCTATATAGTTAGCCAAGTTTTACTCATGACACTTTGTACAGGTGTGCCATGGGTCTGCACGGTTTCGTGCTTGTTTTTCTTGCAGTGACAAAATTTAAAGCTGCTTTAATTTGCTACTAACCTTCAACTTCCTGTACTGTCTTTTCTCTCGTCTTGCGGGCTCTTTCGATGTTTCTTATGTTGGCATACTGCATATAACATTCTCTATGGTAGCCAACAT
This sequence comes from Anguilla rostrata, assembly GCF_018555375.3. Lineage (NCBI taxonomy): Eukaryota > Metazoa > Chordata > Actinopteri > Anguilliformes > Anguillidae > Anguilla > Anguilla rostrata. The sequence goes on along the minus strand of NC_057942.1, from coordinate 26,345,599 downwards.
TAGCAGGCACATCTGGAATGTGGCCATCTGCTAGATTATACTTTTTGACAGCGCTTTCTGCAATTTGACTTTCTTTAGTAGGGAGATTGACCCACTGAAGTAAACTATTTACAAATTTTGTCAAAATTGCAACTGAAAATTGTTAAATATTTGTTGTACTGCTTGTTGAATGCATGCAACACTCCATATTTCTCACGTTTTCACGTTTTCCAACCAGAATCCAGACTTGCTGAAGTATGCATGTGTGTGTGTTTGGGTTTATGCAAATTAGATGTCGGACATCAAATGAGATACAGTAGATGTCAGGCATCAAATGAGATGTCAGACATGACTCAGACAAACAATAGCTAGATAAAGTAGTTTATTTGGGCATTCTTTTTAACAGATAAAATTATACATTAGAAACTCATAAAGTAGTCATAGGGTCTATAACAAATATGCAAACTTTATTCTGTTTCACGTTATCACAATATGAGAAAATTACACAGCAGATTAAATCAGAACACAGGACATGTTAAGCACCTGTAAAGGAATGTGTTTAGACTACTACCAACCGGAGTTTTTCCATAACAATGGTCCAAATAGCACTACCAACCACAGTTTTGCTTGACAACGATAAAACAATGTACCCAAACGGCCGTGGAAGAATATTTCACTTTCAGGTGATTAAGTCAATAAAAATCAATAAATATTAAAGTAACCATATGTAGTCATTGTTGGTAACCCATTGTATAAGTGGAATAAACCCCTCCAGGCTGTCCCGTTATTGGAAAATAATGTACTTCGGTGGTGGTTAAGCGACCTTGGCTTCACCTCGGCCGCATCACCACCCCCGTCATACATTATTTTCCAATAACGGGACAACCCGTTATGGTTTATTCCTTACATATTCCATACTTTGACATTAATTAATTAATTTGTTCATTCCGACAACTACTACGAGTCAATCCGATAGGTCATGTTTACAGACCGCTCTGCATGTTTATATTTTGGGGTCCTACTTAAGCGTACGCTATTGGTTGATATTTTCAATGACGTTGTACACTACAGTTCTTGTTGGTTCATCAGCTACCGCCATCCCATGATGTGCCTGATCAGACAGACAATTAAAAGATAAGTTTGTGAAAATATATGTTAAAACCAGAGCTGCCAACAAATTTTATTAGACTTAACAGAATTATTCAATATCATACATAAAAAATTGTGTACTCTGTCGAAGGAGATCGATCAAGTTCACGAAATAAGCGTTCGGCCCACTGCCTATGTGCTGCGTTCAACTGTACTAACCGCTATTCTAAGGATTCTTCTCTCCAGTTCTTTCGATTAATACATTTGAGACATTTTCAGATGAACAAGGGGTTTTGTAGGTGTCAGGGACAAAATGCACCACTTTAGATTTTACTCGCTGCAGTGATCAGGTACATTAGTAACTTGGCAAATCGTCAAGTATCTGGGGTTCATAGCCTGTACTAGTGCCATTGCATCCACACCAGTTAGCCATCAGATTCAACTGGCTGGTGGTTTACTAGGTCATTAATTTGGCTTGTCAGTTTCGAGCCATCTATGTTAGAAATGCTGCAGGCAAAGGCCCAACTATAGACCAGCTTCCCTTGTCATATTCACGTTCTGCACAATAAGCCCAGGAAGGATCATTCTGCTTGAGGGCTAAGCGAGTTAAAAGAATTCTGCCTTTCGGTTTCAGTTGATTCTTATAAAGTCTCCTCTTATATAATTTGTATATGTTGTTGGTGAAATCAGATTTGTAAGCAGTTTTGAAGCTTCTTTAAGAAGACAAGGTAAGGGGATTTACTTAGCTAGGGGGAGCAAGCTTACTGCTTTCTATCGATCTATCTGTCTATCTAGCTAACTTGCTAGCTAGCTAGCTAGTTACCTCATGATAGATCTGTCTAGCTATCTAGAGTTCTGTTATCTGTCTATATAATTAGCTAGCTAGTAAGCTAGCTAGCTAGCTAGTGATCTATTTTATCTATTTTTCTATGTAAATATCTTAACACTAAACGTATCTTGTACAATTAACTTTTTTGAAATGTTATGACAGTATGGTTCTGTGGTTGCAAGAACATGCTTGTTGTCCAGATGTGGGCGTGTCCAATTATCATGTAAGGTAGTTGGGGTGGATTTTCCTGTAGTCGTGGACTCCACTCTTTCGCTCCACTGTGCTTGCATTGGTTGCAATGGGCAATGGCTGCGCCCTAGTTTGGGCTTCATGCACCGGTGAGCACTAAACATAGCAAATCAGTGGGTGACGTCATGATCACTTCGTCCATATTTTTATACGGTCTATGGTCCAGCCATATATTAGGTTTTAACCTGGTCTTGTTGAAGAGTCGTGTATGTTCTGTCTGGACCTTTAACCAATTTTTTTGTATTTTTAAAAATGTTTATATACTGAGATTAATAAAATTGTTGGATATTGAATTGAATTGAATGATCTTTATTGCCATTATACTCAGGTACAATGGAATTCCGCATGGCTTCTCTCAATATAATAAAAGCAGCAGTAAATAAAAGCAGTACAATAAATAAAAGTAGTGCTAACTTTTGTGTTTATAAATTGTGTTTGTAGTATCAGACTTTGAGGGTGGAGGTGGGTGTATGTGTGTGCGTGTATGGGCCACAGTCCTTAATGTGTGTGTGCGCTCACAGTTCCTGTTATTCATTTCGTGGTTGGGCAGGGAGGGGTGTGATGGAGGCTACAGCTCTGGGAAAGAAGCTGGTCGTCAGCCTGTTGGTACGGGATCTTATTGTCCTGAACCGTTTGCCGGACGTCAGCGGTTCAAACGGAGTGGCTGGGGTGTGTGGTGTCCCTGATAATGCTGCTAGCCTTCTTCCTTAGTCGACTGGCATAGATAGTGTCCAGGTTTGGGAGCTCATCCCGACAATGCATTGGGCCGCCTTCACCGCCCGATGCAGGTCCTTTCGCTCAGCGGCTGTGCAGCCGGCATACCACACAGTGGCACGGTTAGTCAGGATGCTCTCAATGGTGCTCCTGTAGAAGTTTAGCAGCAGTTTCTGTGAGAGCTGGGCCTGTTTCAGCTTCCTGAGGAAGAAGAGTTTTTGTTGGGCCTTTTTACGCAAGTGTGAGGTGTTGCAGGTCCATTTCGGCTGTTTTGACATATTGACTCCAAGGAACCTCAGGTTGTCCACGCTTTCCACTGCTTCTCCATGTATGTGGAGGGGGAGGTGGACTCCTGAGGTCCTCCTGAAGTCAATAACCATCTCCTTTGTCTTAGATGTGTTAAGGACCAGGTTGCTGTCCCTACACCACTCAGCTAGATGTTCCACCACCTCAAGCCTGTAGGCCATCTCGTCATTGTCTGAAATCAGCCCAACTATAGTGGTGTCATCTGCAAATTTGATTATGGAGTTGGAGGTGTGGATGGGGGTGCAGTCGTGGGTGAAGAGTGTGAAGAGCATAGGGCTCAGCACACAGCCCTGTGGGGTTCCTGTGGGGTTCCTAGGATGAGGGTGGAGGAGGTGTGGTTGCCAATCCTGACTTGCTGTGGTCGGTCTGTGAGGAAGTCCATGACCCATGAACACAGCGAGGAACCAAGGCCCAGGTTGTCCAGTTTACTGACCAGTTTGTGGGGGATGACAGAGTTAAATGCGGAACTAAAGTCCACGAATAGCATCCTCACATAACTGTTTGGTTCCTCTAAGTGTGTCAGAGCGGTGTGGAGAGCTGTTATGATGGCATCCTCTGTGGATCAGTTTGCCCGGTAGGCAAACTGGTGCTTATCCAGATCAGGTGAGATGATGGTTTTGATGTGTGAAAGCACAAGTTTCTCGAAGCACTTCATGGCTATGCGTGTTAGCGCCACTGGGCGATAGTCATTCAGACACTTCACAGATTAATTTTTGGGCACTGGAATAATGGTGGAGGATTTAAGGCATGTTGGAACAGCAGCTTGTTGTAATGAGAGGTTGAATATTTTAGTAAACACCTCTGTAAGCTGCTCAGCACATAGTTTCAGTACCCGGCCAGGCACTCCATCTGGGCCTGCTGCCTTGCGTGCATTAACTTTCTTCAGGGTGGTCCTCACCTGGTGGTGCTGTAGAACCAGTATCGACTGATGAGTGGAGCAGGCTCCCCTCTCTGAGTGTCGAAGCAGGCAAAGAACTGGTTCAGGACAGGCAGCTTGTCGTCATCACTGAGCAGCAGATTGGAGGTTTTGTAGTCAGTCAGTGCCTTGATATTGTTCCACATGCTGTGGGGGTTGTTGTTGTCAAATTGATCCTCAATACGCTGTTGGTATTTGCGCTTTGCGTCCCTGATGCCCCCCATGCTTCACTGGCTTGTTTGTCACCTGACCTGAAAGCTGCATCCCGCTCCTTGAGTAATGTCCTCATATTGCTGTTTATCCATGGCTTTTGGTTAGGAAACACCTTTATTGTCCTTTTTGTTAATACATTTTCTGTGCAAAAGTGTATGTATCCTAGGACTGATCCAGCATATTCCTCAAGGTCTGTTCCTTCTGCAAACAAAACCCAGTCTGTGTTATCAAAGCAGACTTGCAGCATTGAGGTGGCTTCCTCAGACCTCACTTGTACGGTCCTGATAGCTGGTTTTGTTCTGCAGATCTGTGGTCTGTAAGCTGGGGTCAGAGAAATATGGTCTGACTGTCCTAGATGTGAAGATGGGGTTGCTTTAAATGCTCCTGGAATGTTTGTGTAGACTTGGTCCAGGACGTTGTTCTCTCTCGTTGGGAAATTCACATTTTTATGAAATTTGGGCATGACCAGTTTGAGATCCGCGTGATTGAAGTCCCCTGCTACAATGATCACCCCATCCGGGTGCGCCATAAGCTGTTTGTTAATGCCATCATGTAGCTTTTCCAATGCTAACATAGCCTTAGCTTGTGGGGGAATATATACTGCCATGATTGTTATTGTCCTGAATTCCCTCGGGAGAAAGAACGGTCTGCACCTTGCCGTTAGCAGCTCCAAATCTGGGCAGCAGTATTTATCCACCAACTGGGATCGATCGTATGTGTTAAAGGCTACTGCTTTACTGATAGAAGATAAACTAACTAAGAGAACTAAGAGGTAAAAAGAAAGAGAAAAAAGAGAGAGCCGAGCCACTGTGTCTGCACACGCCGCCATCTACTTACATCCAATGCAGACAAAATTGTAGAAGTTAGGCTTTTAAAAAATAACAGCAGCTGCTGAACAAAATGCAGCTACACACAGTGCAGAGCCATTTGGTCACATGGTGTAGGGTGATGGTGGGTGTTATCCAGTGATGTGGGGTCAGTTTGTCCCAATGAATAGGTAAACCTACAATTGGGGTTAGGTAGTCTGATCTAATTGCACACAAGGGCAACGTCAACCTTGTGAAGGCTAGTGTGATGGTACAAGCAAATTGAACAGCTGGTGCACAAAAAAAGAAAAAAATGCTGTGGGGCTGTTGGAAATATTTCAGAACTTACATGCAAAAATACAAGGTGATCGTAAGACAATTTTATAAATGGGGTCCCATGATTTTTGTTTTTTCTGCACTTAAAAAACACTTTAGCTTGTGTATTTTTTCTTGCAAAGACATAAAAGCAGCCTGGAGTTTGTTACTGGCCTGTGTCAATTGTATGAAGATTGTATTAACCAATCAGCAAAATCTTATTTATCCTGTACCATAATTGAGTCAGTATGTTCAGGCAGGTTAGAGTCATTTGTTCATTTTCCCAAACCAATTCATTATTCTAGCTTTCGGCAACTGGTTTTAAATAAAATTCCAAATTATATTTATTTATTCACCAGATGGACATAAAATTCAATACAATAAAAATATTCCAAACTCTACATCAGGGATCATTGTGACTGACCTTAGGGTGAATTGCTGGGATGCCCACTACTGGGTGGATTGGTCACTGTCTTTTATCTTCTCCATTTATAAATGTTCTTTGTTACTGTGAAATGATGGACTTCATATTTTTTGGAAACCCCTCCCAGACTGATGAACCGCAGGAATTGCTACCTTTGCATGTTGCGTTAACACAAACATGAATGCTCCGGACCAAGCTGTCAAAGTTTCTGGTTTTATATACAGGTGGTAATGACAACACACCCAAAGCACCCCTCTCAATACACTTGCACTTTGTTACCTAAAAGTTGCACTTGTTATCCCATGTCTAGTGTCTACTGTACTGCCCAATGTATTGTTATTGTTGTTTTTAGCAGTACTGTTTGTCCTGTTGCACTCTACCTCTAAATCTATGAGCTGTATGACAAACTTCATCATCCTGCAGATGCATGGTAATAAAAAAAATTGATATGGAAGCAGTAAGGTGCACACCTTTTCACGCATGGCTTCTAAATGTCTTATTTTTGGGTTAAATAAATACATAATTACAAATTAACTTGTGATTCAAGTTACGTGAGGTTAGATTTATCTACTGTTAGGACTTAGTTATGTCCTAAAATATAAAACCACAGAATTTAAAGAGGGTGTACACTGCATCAACAAACAATGATAAACCAGACACTCCATCAGCATCCTCTCATCAGGTGTCCGATCCATCTCTTCTTCATCCTTGTCATCTGATGATAGAAAAATCTTCGCCTATTTGTCAGTGTTTCTATTAAAAACCGCTTCTCTTTGTTATGCTCTTTTGCATAGGCATTGTTGCTACCACTATTGCCTCTATCAAGCTTTCCCTTTGAAGTATGGAAAGTGTTAATTTAGCTAGTTTTAGATTAAATGTTTGTTGAAGAACTGAATCAAAGAAAAATAGTGAAACCGTGCACATGGGGTACTGTAAGAGTGTATGCTGGTATGCCACCAATTAATTGAGTGTCCTAATTTATTTCCTAAACTATAGGTTTATTTCAGGACATCTGCTGCAATATAATCAGTAAAACAGTTTTTCAGTTCTCAATATATTAATGTACGTTTCAGATATAAAATGCTAACCTAATGCATTAACATATTAATACAATTAATCAACTAATGTTATGATCGGTGACAAAATAAATTTACATAAAACATCAATTTATAACATTTAAAATATATAATGCAGTCCCTGTTAGCTGGGACTTTGGGTCATTAAAGCTACCAGCATTTACCTGAATATATTAATTACATATTGGATGCAGTAGAAAATAACACCACAAAAACCATGCAATGTCTATATAGTAAACAGAGCTTTTTGTATAAGGTAGTGTGCATAGTATACAGTATGCCCGTAAGAAAAACACCCATTCATAGAAATAGATTCCATTAGTCAGCTAAACAGAAACGGTGAAGGGAAAAGTTCCAATGACAGTGGCTAGACTGGTGGTGTGTACTTAAAGCGAGTCAAGTTTTCAAGTGGTTCAAATCAATAATACTGAGTGCATCACAAAAAAAAGTATTTACCAAGTATCAACTGGCCAGCCAATTAACTTGGTCAAGGGCAGGGGATAGAATGAGTCTTACAGCTAGCAATGGATTTCAAGTAATGTGCTTTAATATAAATATTGAATTAATATTTAACAGGGATAATATTAAATGTATTCAGATTAATTAAACACATTTAAAAATACTACAAAAAAACAGTTGACAGCCCTAAATGTGTGTTTGTGTGTGTGTGTGTGTGTGCATGTGTACATGCATGCATGCGTGCGCTCCCAAGAGCCAAAGTGATCCTGTATTGGATAACAAATAATTGGCTAAATGAATGTACCATGGTACATGTCCTGTACTTCCGGGAGCAATCAAATAGACAAGCTATTCAATGAATAATGCCATTCAATTTTAATTGGCAAAACAAAGCTGTACAGATCAACTCAGATCAACAATTGTATAGCACATTTTGTACTGCAGTCATGCATGCCAGTATAGAAAACAGATACAGTGTCATAAAAAAGTATTTGCCCCTTCCTGATTTCCTCTATTATTACATATTTGTCACACTGAATGGTTTCGGATCTTTAGACAGAAAGGGTAATTGAGTAAACAAAAAACATTTTTTCTATTACTATTTCATTCATTTAATGAAAAAAGCTATCAAACACCCATATCACTTTTTCATGTGAAAAAGGAATCCCCCCCCGCGTCTAATATTATATTTTGTCTAAAGATCTGAAACCATTCAGTATGACAAATGTACAGTAATAAAGAAAATCATGAAAGTGGCAAGTAATCTTTCCACAGTTACTGTCCATATAAATTTAGTAGATGTGCAAATAATTATTCTGTGCCATAATATTTTGAATTAAATATTTTAGCTAAAAGAATTAGGATCTGGTCTTCAATTGTCCTGATCAATTAAAAGGTTCAACCTGAGATCACCTGGGACCAAGGTTAGAAAATCCCATGATTAAAGTTCATTTTGGTTTAAAAACATATCAATATTAACTTCCATTCTACAAGAACTTACTGCAACCATAAATGGATAAACCTGTTTAAACAGTTGTCAAATGTTGCAGCTCTGCTGCTCGCATGATGCACAAACTACAGTGAAGTAGAACTGAGTACTTTGCTCGGCTGGTATTGGGCCAGTTGAGTTGAAACTGAAAGCTGCAGCTCCTGGCCCCTGAAATTAAGCTTGTCATACTCTTCAGCAATGGCAGGGAGACTCTTCCCCTTTGTCTCAGGTAACACCAGCCCAATGAAGACGGCTGAGAGAAGGCAGACGGCACAGAAAGGAAGGAAGCAAAACTGGCCAAAGCCTCTCTGAAACAGACAGGTATAAACATTTTTGAGAATTCTGAGAAAATATTTGTTTGAAATTACTATTTAACATTGTACTACATGAGAAAAGTCTGACCTATTTACAACAAAAGGCAATTTGGAACAAGGTAGAACTGACAATACAATACATTAGAAAACAACTCATGTTGAAAATCATGTTAAACAGTTATTACACACAATGAAAAGAAATCATATCCTGCGAAAAAGTATAACCAAGTAGGCTGAAGACAACAGTAACTATGAAGGTATTAATATATAAAATATTAGAGATTCTAAGTGAGACCATGTACAATGGAGTATGGTGAAGTGGTCAAGTATGACAATTGTCATTAGGACACACATGGACAAGGGATAGTGGAGGACCACTTTGAACTTCAGGAAAAGACAGGTGTCATCCTCAGGCGGTGACATAATTAAGAAATTGCTCTGCAGAGAGGCATTTTGGATACACACTCTTAATAGTCTGGAAACCGATGGACTAAATGAGCCCCTCAATCATTCATGTTTTTTTTAATAAAAAAAAATAATAATAATTCTTAAGATTATTACTGTTTATGTTTGATCTGCATTGCCTATAATTTGTTTAATTAATTATTTTGATTTGTTGGTTCTCTTTTTTCTTTACCCCTTTTATTGTATCAGTGAATATGTCATATGTTATACTACAATTATTCTATGTATGCGGTAATTTGTTTCTACACAGGCGTACCTTACACTATATAATCAATAGGAGGGTATTTAGATTCCTCCCGTTGCCACCCTTTAATTTGTGTTTTTTGACTCTGTGGAAGACCGCATAGACGTTGAAATGACAGTCCTACCCTATTCAATTAACAGTGTCTTTTGTGCTGAGCAAAGTGTACTCCAGTCCCTGTGATGTGATTTTTTTTAAAAAGGGGATTGAAAGATTCCATTCCAGAAATGTCAATGATGCCCAGTACTGCTATAGGAGTAAAAGTGTCTTTAAACAGATAAGCTCAAGTCCCTGTGGCAAAATGTCTCATTTGAGATGATAGCAGTGGCAGAGAACACCTCTAGAAAGCAATCAAATATAATAGACACCTGTATGTTACTGTCAGGTGGCTCATTCTGTAAAATTTTATATCAGTGTGAAAACCAGAATTATATGAAACACAAAAAAATGCTGTCTCCTCATGTTAATTTCACCAGTCTGAAGTAAAGTTTAAAAAATCCTAATTAAAAACCACGGATACTCAGATCTGGCACAGGAGTGCTGCTGGCTTCCACTGTTCTCCTCTGTTCTGAGACTGCTTTAGTCCTGGGACCACGGCCGGCGGTAGCTATGGGCAGGGGTGGGGTCAGCCCACCCAAACGGGCATCTTGCCCACCCAATCAAAACTTAAGAAAAAAATTTAAAAATTGTTTTTTTGTTCAGCCAATAGAAAAATAGCACAGAAAATACCAGTACCGTTTATAACTTCTGATTGGGTGGGCAGCCACGGGTTGAAACAGCTAGTTTCTCTGATGCAGTGTAGCCTACTGCCAGTTGAATTAATTAGTGGTATTAAAGAGCATATTGCAGGTTGGACACCCCAGTGAATCAATGTGTAGGAAAATGATGTAGGAACTAGATGTTCATAAAAATATACTTATATATATACACTAGTGACTTCTGGAGTCGTTTCTTTGTGAGAGAATTTTACTTCGGCATCCAAAAAACGCCAACCCGGAAGTGACTTAACAGAAGGGAGATCGGTCAAGTTGAACAATAAGTAGATTGGATCTCAACCCTAGGTTTGACACAAGAGGTTGTAAATGTTTATGTGAACGCATATGACGGACCACAGCCTTACCATTATGAGCCTGCTAGGCGTCCAAGAGACCAGGCACAGACCAGGGTTACAAGGAATAACGGTCAGAGGAGACAAATTGAGTTGTGGTGTGAGGAGAACCAGTGGAGAACTGGACAGGTGTCTTGGTGAGTGACCAGTGTTAGCTTATAGATATATCCACATTATATAATACCACTAACCTATTTAAAGACACTCAATTTCAAAAATAATGTATATAACCGAAATAGTTTGAGCAGTAATACTTACGTAGCAATATAACATTTTATCTGTGTTCAGTAGATAGAGACAGAGACAGTAAATCAATGACACAGTCCTATCCGCTTCTGTTTCGCTCCAGAAAATGATGTCAGCTAGGCTATCAGCAAACAAATGGCTTAGCTATGCCCAGACGTCCTCAATAATAATAGTATTTTCCAAGAAATTACGAAAAATCGTTGACAACGTTTCGTTAGGTGCAGCGTCTGTTAATGCTACCACAGAGTGTGCATAAGTGAATGCGATGATGAGGAAAAAATATGATTACACTGACCTATAAAACGCTATTCCAAAAGCAAAAATAGACATGTTATACATCGTTAGAAAGCTTATACTCTCACCTACTGAATAAATAAATTGTCAATCAAGCCAGACCGTACTAAAAAGGGCGACAACGCCGTAATCAACACGTGTGGTGTTATGCACAGCTATTTTGGAAGGCACCCAGGTGTCACAAATGCGCGTATATTTCACAAACGTCCAAGACAATATATGACCACTCAGTCTCAAAAGCGACATCTCTACGCATAAAACCAATGGTAAGATTGTATGTTTATTCAATATTTAGTCACAGATATTCAGGGTTTCCGCCAGTGTATTGCAAGCCCGGCGGGCCGCCGGGCCTAAATTGACCCCCCGCCGGGCCTAAGCATCGGGGATTATTATTATTATTATTATTTTTAACGTATTTTTAAGATGTTTTTTAAACTACAGTTACAGTGGGGCGGCTTGGTTGGAAAGCTCACCAGCGACATCTGCCGGTTAAAATGTGAACGCACTATAGGAAAACAGCAGGTCTGTTCTTTACCCTCATTGTGCATAGAGTGATGTTCAACACTTGATGCTTCCAACTATCACAAGCTAACGGTACCTAGCAAGGCACCATCTCTTTAGTAGGCTAACTAACCTTGTTACAAACTGTGTTATCACTTCATCTCGTCGGTAAGTACATTCTTTTTATATTAACTTAAGCAGTGTGTAGGTAACGTTAAACTAGTAGCATGAATGTAACGTTCAATACATTGTAATATTACATGATGTATTAATCGCCATCTAAATAACGACTTCACTTGTTTATTAATAACGTTAGCTTGGTGACATTGATGTGCACGACAACGTGGTCATTTAGCTAACTTAGCTAGCTAGCCAAACAGTCAGTAACACAGATACATAGATATTTTGTTGTTGAAATGTGCCCAGCATTCCAAGGCTGTACATTGTTGTAAGATTTAGTAGCCAATAAGTAGGCAGTGTTGTGCATATCCCGCTCTTACAGCTCGTTTCCAGCCCAAACCACTACGAAGACAGCAAACTTTTTTTTGTCAGTGACATTTCCTTCTGACATCTACGACGGCAATCGCAAACACGACATTTATTTTGCCTTTTTGTATAGGTATTTACATGGATAAAATCATATTTATTATTATTATTTATTGGTAAAAACATTTACTTCGTATCCAGGGAGATAGCCAACTACTTGCACGTTACATGACATGTGTAGCCATTTCGTAATACGATCGCATTTCAGGCTAGAAAATAACCCGTTAATCCAGAGAAATTGCTGAGTCGTTTTAGAATCTTTATCGCAACAGAATGTATCAAGGCTGGCAGCCCGGATCAAATTTGTTGTGACAGCTGCCGTCCAAAACAAACACCTGAGAGAGGCTGCCTGCGTGCGTGCCTCCCCCAAGGCGTTACGTCATTGTTCTGCAATGCGCGGCTGTCGTAAAAACAGGCTGGCTTCGATAAGCGGAATCGATAAGCTCGGAGGCATACGATTCCAATGAATAGGACAACTTGGAACCGGTTCTCGATTCCCATCCCTATTTAAATGTGCCCAGCATTCCAAGGCTTGTTGTAAGATTCAGTAGCCAATCAGGACTTGAATACAAGTTTTTTGTAGAGTGCAAAAATTTATATTTAATTTAATTTAGTTTATTTTGTTATTGTTGAAAACACAGCATTCCAAGACTCTACATTGTTGTCAGATTCTTTGTAAGACTCTGCTATGCTGTAAATAGTTGATTTTTTTAAATGTGTGTTGAATAAATGACTTATTTATAACAACATTCACATTACATAGTCATATTTTCAAATCTTCAGTCAGCTTTTAGCACTGACTTAATGTAGGGCCTTATGGAATCTGGGTTATAGCTTTTTTAAATTCTCAATTCCACAATTCCGTCCGTAATTCTGTTATCACAGAAATTATAGGGCCCTACCTTAATCCTTCCATCAGTCTGTCGCTGGCCCTCGCCAGGCCCCCGTCAAAAAAGACACTTGGCCGCTGGGCCACCGGCCCCCGTCAAAAGATAGCCTACTTGCCACCGGGCCTACCAACTTTTCTGGGGGAAACCCTGGATATTGACTGTAGAATGAACACGTATCTATGGGCGTTAGCTAACGATATTAACGCGGTGTTCACATCACAACGTTGTAAAGTTTGCTATCATGTATCAGGCTATAACAAAACTAGTATTGGTTGTCTAATACCGGCAGGAGTATTTTGCAACAAATGCAGCAGTGAAGTACCGTCTCTTCACCTGCACAAAACGCACCCAGACACGAAAGCTAGCACCGTTCCTTTTCTGTTAGGAAAATTGTGTGCTGGGTGTCCTGACAGGCTGCACAAACACAATAATTTACCATGATGATACATGGTGAAATGCAATATAAAACTAATGAAAAAAACCAACTCATTATATCACAACCGCTAAGACTCAGTACTACTGCACATTGGGCTAATATGATGCAATGTTGAGAAAAAAAGGCGTTTTTAGGAGCTTTGCTCAAAATGGCCACTAGTTCCTCTGAATTTGTGCCCTTATGTCTTGTAAAAATTATTCAAGCCTACATTAACTTTTCAAATGGTCATTTACAGACAAGGTTAAGTATACATTTCGTAAAAAATTTAACCTGCCAGATGGTCTTTAATGTGACGAGAAGTGCTATATCATTTTAATGCATAACACACGCCCACACCCGCCAGCACCCTTCCCCCCCCCCGGAGAGCATCCAACAGCACACCGTCCCCCCGTCCCCCCCGTCAAGCGCACTGGGTGACACCAATCCTAGTGACGAAACTGCGCCCAAGTTGCCCACCTATTATTTCTACCAGCCCACCCTAATACAGCAGGCTAAAACCGGCCCTGCCTGGGACACCAGATTAGTGTTATCCCTGGGCAATCAGCGACATTAATTAATCAATCTGAGATCTGGTAGAAATGAAAACCAGTATTACATGATTCAAGGGCCTGATCAAAAATCTAGGCTATAAATGAATATTTTAAGTAGCTCATGAAAATTAAATTGAACAAAGTTTTTTTGGTCTTCAGTTTAAACGCTTAATGGTGACTCGTTCCATTACATTACATTACATTACAGGCATTTGGCAGACGCTCTTATCCTGAGCGACGTACAACAAAGTGTATAACCATAACCAGGAACAAGTATGACGAAACCCCTAGAGAGAAGTACCGGTCCAAGTTCAGGGAACAACCGCATAGTTCAACTTGGACCCTGATGGTTAAACTGATTAACACTAACAACGAGAACGGCAACAACGCAATCTATGGAAAAATAAAAATAAATAAAAATACAAGTAGTCGTTAAGACAGTTGATGCGCCTAAGTCACCTATGAAACAGCTGCCTAGTTACAACCTTAAGTTTAGTCATTTACAGGGGGGAAGGGAGGGATGGGGAGAGGTGTAGCCTGAAGAGGTGGGTCTTCAGTCGTCGTTCCAATGGGTAGATTTGTGAAAAATTACTTTACTACTGTTTAGAGCTTGCCAAACATGGCTAAGCATGAGGATCACATTCTCACCACAAGGAAGGGGAAGACCATGCCCATCAAGAAGAGGTTGAGCCACATCATGGAACCAGCAATCATGTAGGCAGCTGGGCGAGCTGTTTGACTGAATATCTCAGTCGGCAGGATACCTGTTACTCCAGCTTGGGGACAAACACTGGGAGATGAGTTTTGTTTTTTTACTTTACCACGTTCATGTGGTATACATTTAGGAACATAAAAATGGACAATTCTTTTAAATATGTTTGATTAATGCACATCATCAACAGCTTGAGAAGCATCAAATACCAAGAGCATCAACTTGCTTTTGAGATGCAGCTATTAAAAAGAAGTGACTCACCTGGCCCTGTTCCAAAGCTGAGTATATAGGCAAAAACACAAGTCATACTCAAGTAGGGCATCTCTGACACTGTGTGCTGTTAAAAAGAGAGCAAGAGTAGGAAAGTTTGTTATATACTGTGGTTTATAGCAGGGGTGCACAGTGTTTCCAGCAATGAACCAAACATATCAATCCATGCTTTTCATGACTAAAACTGACTTCATTTTCAATAGATTACAATAGATGTAATGACTTTTTAGAAGCTTCTGATTGGCCAATTGTCATAATTAGGAGTTAATTGAGAGTAAATTGGTACCTGTGGCTGTATTTAAGGGCCTACCTTTAGAGTCACTGCCCTTTTGCCCTTGATACCATGGGAAAAACTAAGCAACTCAGCCAAAAAAAATTGTGGACCTCCACAAGTCTGGTTCCTCCTTAGGAGCAATTTCCAATCAACTGAAGGTACCACGAGCATCTGTACAAACAATTGTATGCAAATATAAAAATCTTGGGACCACACAGACACTCCATCGTAAATTAACTCCCAGGGCTGAACAAACTTTAGTCCAAAAGGTTCAACTGAACCCCAAGACAACAACAAAGGAACTGGTGAAGGAGTTGGAGGCATCAGGTACCAAAGTATCTACATCCCCCATTAAGAGAATCCTACATCACCATGGCCTGAAAGGCTGTCGCACAAGACTGGCATAAAAAAGCCAGAAAGAAGTTTTCAGGTGATCACCAGGACAAAGACCAAGCCTTTTGGAGGAGTTTTCTCTGGTTAGATTAAACAGAAATTGAACTGTTTGGCCATAATGTCAGCACTATATATGGAGCGCCATCCCAACTGTGAAGCATGGGGGTGGCAGCATCATGTTGTGGGGGTGTTTTTCTGCAAAAGGGACTGGTGCACTTCAGAAAATAGTTGGCATCATGAGGAAAGAGGATTATCAAGAAATACTGAAGCAACACCTCAAGACATCAGCTGAAAAGTTAAAACTTGGTCGCAACTGGGTTTTCCAGCAGGCCAATGATCCTAAGCGTACCTCCAAAGTCTGAACAAAATGGCTTAAAGACAACAAAGTGAAACTATTTGAGTGATCATCACAAAGCCCTGACCTGGAAAGGGCAAACATTCCGGTAAAGTATTGTGAGAAGCTTGTGGAAGGCTACCCCAAACATTTGATTCAAGTTAAAACATTTAAAGGCAATGCCACCAAATACTAACAAAGTGTATGTAAACATTTGACCCACTGAAAATCTGATATAGTACATAAAAGCTGAAATAAATCTGTCTTTTAGCTATTATTTTGAAATTACCTCTTAAGGAAATAAAGTAGAAACCCTAATTGACTTAACACAGGAAATGAAATGTATGGTAACATGAAATGTGTGGAGTTGAGAAAAATTATGTTTGAATATATTTTGCCTCGGTATATGTAAACTTTGGCCTCAACTGTACTAGCCAAGCAAGAGCATTAAGTACAATTATAGTAAACAGTTTGGCTGAGTGAAGTAGGAATTACGTGGATTGCCTCTCTGTCCATTGAAAATAAATCACTTCCGGCAAGAGTGCTGCTATAATGCCGTGTTTGGTATAAATTCGACTTGGGTCACGGCCCACAGTTTGTGCACTGCTGGTTTAGAGATGCATTTTACGCAGTTGCCAGACGATAATACTTGCAGGGTTCTGACAGTAGGGGACAGAAGAATGTAATTTTTCCACATAAGGAGATCTTCCACTATACTGCAATGATGTTTATACAGAAATTTTATTTGATGTTATGCCATGGTGCATTTTGTGATGATCTTCAGAGGAACACTTTTGGAAAAAACAAAGCCATTATGTTTTTGTTTGCTTTCACTGGACAACTTACTTTGCTCTGACAAGTTGTGGACTGACATGCTGTGCACCCTTGACTTGTACATTAACAGCTAAATTAGTTTAATTTCTTCACAACCAAGTCCCCCAAGTAGAGCAAAAGCCAGTTGCAAGACTTAGTCTGAAGTTGCAGGAGTGGCAGTACAGTAAACGTCACATTCCATAACAATATATACAAGTAAATGTGTACAGTATATTAGTTTTACTGTGCTAATACCGCTAAGTAAAAGATAACCCCACCCTAAAAGTCACACACAAGATGATTCGAGAAGAGTGATTACATAGAAGAGGGAAGCAGCCTATTTTTTAAAAATAATATTAAAGCAAACAACTATTATTTTCTGGTAAGTTAGCTATTTCAATGTAGTTATTTCATTAAACTGTAGCATTATGACAGTATACATGAAAAATAAATATATTGAATGAGAATAAATATATTGAATATTGAGTCTAGCACTATGAAATTTTACTTCAAACAACTTTGACAGGTCAGTAGTCATTAGCCACTTCAAATACATTAATTGGGATGGCAGGCATGGCATCCCGCCAAGTGGGATGCCATGGGCGGCATGCCCCATACCTATACAGCACAGTGAGTTTGGCACTTTTCAGGGTTTCCTACAGAAATTAACACAATGACCACAGACTCTCTGCCCTTAAAAACATTAATTTCTGTACCTTCTCATATCAGACAGAATTGACAAACAACTTCACACATCCACACAATAAAGCCTCAAACTTAGGGGATTTAGCATTTTTTCTTTCTTCTTTTTCCTGCTTGATTATATCATCACAAATGCTCCAAGCCCACAAACAATATGTCTTCCCATTGGACATTTAGCTACACCAGCCAATCAAAACATTATATACACATGCAAAATAAACATATATATTTTTCACCAAGAAAATACACAACCGTTGGGGCTACTTTGTTGGTGGCTCACTGGTAACGTTCTTGCTTTGGGACCATTGAGGCAAAGGATTGAATCCCACCTGAGGCTCCGGCAAGTCTTCAATTTGTTATGCATGCTTATTTTCTAATTAATCATTGTTTATTACTTTTAAACTATTGCTTTTTGAAACTGTATAATTCTTCTGGATCCTTGTGGACCAAATCTATCCGGTCTTTCACTGAACGTATAGGTTGTCTTATGACATAGCCTACCATCTAGACGTTTGATTAACTGGCTAGCCATACCATAATAAAGTGCAAGTCAAGGTGTCACTGCTGACTTTGTAACTTTTTGTTGCCTGATCTAGCGTATACACATAGTAGTTCCCAAACATTCCCATAATAGCCAAAGCTGCCCCTCCCAAAAATATCACATATTAATATTTAATGTCATCATAATGCTTACTAGGAGAGGGTCAATTTCCCTATAAGATGTGTTGTATTGTAAATTTACCTGAACCAATAATAATGTATATAAAGGGGAAGACATTAGTACTCCTTGGATCCTCCGTGATCATTAATTAAGTATGCACAGGCCAGGAGAAGTGTAAGATAAAATGTGTGCTTTTCTAGTAGTTAGCAGTTCATTTTTAACAGTTAGTTGGAAGTGGGCATCCTGGGGTGGGAGTCCTGCATCTAGGTTAGGCATATTTCATCTCTGGTTTTTTGGAATATTTTGCTCTTTTGGTTTTGTCATTTCGGTCTTGGCACATTTCTTGGAATTACTGGGAATATTTGTTGTAACTTAATTTTTTCATTGTAATCTGGTTGTGAGCTGTACATTTTGATAAAGGTTGGTCTAACCAATCAACAAATTCAGTGATTTAATTGATAATTGATATCTCTGATAGTAAATACCAAATTAAATCCAATAAATATATTTTACATGTTGGATAAGTGAGGTGTTTTAACTTGATGCACTTGTGTTCAGTATTCAGAGTGCAGGTCGTCAAATGAGGGCGTCTGTGGTTAAAACTGCCTGATTCATAAAAACAAACATTTTACCTAATCCTCACTTCAACAACAATGTTTTTGCAGCAATTCCCAGATGACAGGAAATTACAGTGGGACTCTAATGCTTATGGTAAATTGTAATTTCCTATTTGTGGTGAAAGTGTTACAAATATGTAAGTTTTTTCCAGATTTCCCTCTGCATTGTTACAAGTGTGTCATATCCCTCGTGTTTTGTGTTTGCCTTACGTATCTTTTCTTTTCTCGTAAAATCTTTGTTCTCTGTTGCAGTGTAGGCGGACTCTTGCTCTCAGCCTGCAGTTAGGATAATTCCACTCACCTGCGTTCTCTGCACTCCGCACGCTTCCTCTCCTGCTTATATACTCGGCTCTTCTACAGATCTTTGACAGATCTTTATCCTAGCCTGTCTGTTATCCCATATTGGCTCCACAAAAACTGTCTTGAATTAACTCAGTACTTTTTCTCGTTCTCAGATCCGCGCACCTGCCTGCTTCCCCTACACTGTCTGTTACGTCTCAGGTTCTGTCTCATTGTATGTTTGTCTTTGAGATTGTTTTGTAGTCCTGTCGTTGTCTTGTCAACCCCCTCGAGTTTCCTGCTCGCCAAATCCAGCTCGCCCTTCGCCGGCCTTCCAGTCCAGCCTGGTCCAGTCCAGCCCAGTTGGTCAAGCCCCACCGTGTCAGTCCAGCTCCGCCCTGTCCAGTCATCGTCTTGCCAGCTCCGTGACAGCTCGACCTCCGATCCAGCTCTAGTCAGCTCCCTGCCATGATCCAACCCTTGCCGTCACACTGAACAGCTTCTGCACCTGGCTACGCCTACAACCTGCCTCCACGTCAGCAGCTCCAGTTTCCTCTCTCTCTATTCCTTCCTGAAACTTGCTAATAAATTTCACTGTTGTGAATCACAGAAGTTGTCTGCGTCCAAGTCCTGCATTTGGGTTCCCCGTGTCGTGACCGTAACAAAATGCTCCTTTTCAGTTTAAAGAGGTTAGTATTTTCATTTATCAAGATGTAAATGGCTTGTGTGTCTTATTTAGGATTTTGGCAGTATTGATTGTCATAGTTGCTGGATGTAGTTACTGGGCCAGCTGTAAGCTCTACTGCTACAACAACTTCTCCATGTTTTATTTCTTGTTGTATTCCTTCCTTTATGGACTACCTATTTGTAATAACAAAAGTACTATTCACAAGTTGTCAGCTAGTATTTGTACTTTCTTTACAAAAAGCTCTTTTGTAGTTGGAATTTGAAAATGTAAATGTGTGTTGACTGACATCCTAATCTTTTTAAAATGGACATGCCATCTATTCGAGAGTAGTGATGTGCCAAACTCATGGAGAATTTTTAAACTGAAGTGTATGTATGTATTTGTTTATTTTCAGCCAAAACAAACCTTTTTTTTTTTTTTTTTTTTTTTTTTAAATCTCTCAAAAGCCATGGGAAGAGGTTTGGCTCTTGGACAGAAAGTTCAACATGTCTGCTGCATTGCAGCCTCCATCCAGTGCCAATCAAAAACTCATAGACTACATCATAAAAACCTGTGGGATGAAGAATTGCCTGCTGGTAATGGGCTAGAGGGAGAAAAAATTGCATCACATTTTTTTTAACCAGTTAGTGTGTGAAGATGAGGTGAAGTGTTACTCTCTTGGTACAGTCATACGATACCACAAAACCTTCTTTTAGAGTTGATAAATAGTATATTGTATATTGTTTTAATGTGCCAGTGTTTTCTCTGTCCCAAGGCAATAATTAATGGCAAACTATTCTCCAAATGGCTGAACCAGATGCAGAAGTCCTCAACCCTGGTCCCAATGTACTTAGATGATGACATACAACAGGATGCACTAGTGGCCTACCTGGGAACTTGTTGGTCCTTGTTGGGACCAAGAGGTCATTTGGAATCCTAGAGAGAGTACAGTACTTCCTCAATAAATTGTTTCCTGAGGTGAGACTGACAATGATCTAATGTAGTTGTTTTTCCCTTTCAGTTTGTTTCTTAACACTTATGTGTATCTGAATTGTAATAATTTGAGCTACATCATAGCAGTTCATTTAATGAAATCCACAACAGAATGAAAAAGCTATCCTCTTTCCATGACAGCCTATTGTCAGCTCTCCACAATGTAAGCTAACAGAAGGTGGAGAAGATGCTCCTTACAGGCCCAGTCCTGTATCAAAGGCAAGGAAAGATGATGTTAAATCAATATTTCACTTAGTTTATTCAGATGGGTTATTAGGCACTTGACCTTTGTGTAAACCAAAATCTTAACTACTCGCCAAGATCACGTTTCTTGAGAAGATTGTTTTTTCTCAATAGTGTATAAGTCTGTACGCTCCTCACTGCACTGATTAACACCTTCTCTCATTATTATTATTATTATTATTACTGTGGTTAGTAAAACCCAGAACAGCTCTTTTTACTTCAGTCCATGTTCCAGATTTGAGAGGGTTCTGGGTTTTACTCATTGCTGTTAACCAATTAGCTCTGTAATCCTGCAGTGAAACAGGGACCTGTTTCACATACAGCACTTTGTTTAAACTTTGTTTAAATCCGGGTTAACTTGATGCTTCTTATCAAATTATCAAATTAATTTAACTTGAGCGTACTCCATTTCACAAATGTGATTTACAGTTTCCTCCAAACTTACATACTGCATTTTTTAATAGGCCAATGCCTGCGTAAGAAGACTTTCATTCACTTGCTTAATGAAAATGTCACCACACTGAAACATTAAATTTGTTCATTTTTAAGCACATGTGACAACAACAACAAAAGGAGCTGGCAGTGGGTCCAAGCTAAATTAAAAATGATTTTCCAAAGATAGATGATAAATAGATACATACTTTATTGTCCACTTTTGTGGAAATTTGCCTTTGGCTTCACAATAGTTACAATAAAAAAACAAGCAGTCACACAATACAGGCTACAAACAACACAATACTAACAATATAGGTTTAGACAACACAGGTCACAAACAACCCAGTAGATAGACAACACAACATAGCCGCATTATTGAAATTCTACGGTTTCAAATATCTACTGAAAAAAAACTACATTGGCCACAATAGCAGCAGAGGATCTTAGGCTGTACTCCTTCACATAATAGGTTATGCACTCTGTGTGTAGAACCCGGTCGAACCTCTTTCCGTTGTCAGAGGTTGTGGTCTAATCCAGCTGTAGGCTAAATGCTATGGAACAGATTTTTTCCTGACGTATTACGGTTATTGGTTATTAATGTTTAACTGGACACGAGGGGTCAAGCCCAGTTGGATAGCTCCTGTTGCCAGACATACAGATAGTTTCGATGTCCAGCAGCGGCACCTATGTTGAAATTGATAGACCTAGTGGTTTTGTCATAGGCCTATAATCTAAGGGAAAATGTTTCAAGACATATTGCAGGCACGCTGAGAAAAAATGTGCAAAACAAGGCAAAACATAAATGGAAAAGGAGTTCTCTTACTCAATTCTACAGGGGATGCATTGCTTTGGTTGTTCTTGCGGTCATGGACTGCGCACAAATTGATTGCATTTCACTCAGTTGTCTTTAGCGTTATATTCTGACTGCATTTGCCAAGCTGGCACTGTGTTTTCCTCCCGAGAGTGACGGGTATGCGACTTGATGCTGCCATCATGGCTTCTTTGACAGCTGCTACTTCTGTCATCGACCTCATGGACTTTTTATGCAGTTTGCATCCCATAATGAAGTCGCTCCTGCTCTCAGTCTTCTCAAGACATTGTTTGAACCGTGTGTGCATTGAAGGCAGCTAGATCACGCTGAGGTTAATCATCAAAGTAAATCATCTTCATCAAACAACTGAAATGAATAAATTTTGTGTGATTGTATGTGCAAAATACATTTTGATAGCGCTTGATCTATAGCAATTTGTTTCAAAGCGTCGGACATTCAGTTGCTGAATAGCATGCCAGAAAAGAGAGCAACCGATTCACACCTGGGTACCAGTACCTGCAACCTATTGTCTGGTGGGGGGTTTTTGTGAAGAAAATGGCAAAAACTGCCTGTATTTCTTCAATGAGTAGATTTTTCTCATTCTAAAAAGCCTTTATTTTAAATTTAGGAAAAATTAGGGAATGAGGAGGATAGGTTATTGCAATTTCAGTGTTGGTGTAAGTTGAATGTTCAAGTCCAAATGCCCGATGGCCTTGCCCCTGGCCTTTCTAGTGTTAACTAGTTGGTGACTAGCAAATGAAAGCATTATTTTGAACCAGCACTCAAATATCTGACTTAACTTTTTAGGCTATTCAATATTCATCTGCCGATTACAACATTAGTAACTTATGATGCTATGTAGCTAAAATTAGTGAGTTAAGAACACCTAAGTTTTATTAAGAACCTCGTAACTAATCCCTCTTGCAGTTCCTGACTAGCACTTGGTCTTTATGGCTGTCTAACAGGAGCTAGAAAGCAAGTCTTAACTAGCGACTATAGGAATTGAAAGTGCGTTCGATAAATATTTTTGTGGTTTTTACCCACATGTAGTAGACTACAAAACTACAAAACAGAACATCTCACTGGCTAAAAAACCTAAAAAATGTCTGCATCATACAGATCACCTGAATATTAACAGCACTGCAGGAGCTAGGTAGGTAGCTCCCTTTAACTAGAAGATTTCACTGACAACAACCCACATACAGTTCTGTGCATTAGCTGTGTTGTTTACTTGCTTCTAACTTTGCATCAGAACCTGAAGTAACCACCTTCTCCGTGCTCTCACCAGCCAACCAGAGCGCAGGCATCAGTCGCAAAATTAAGTGTTCAGTGCAGCTAGGAATTATGTTTTTAATTGAGATGATTGAGACGTCCCTCAGACGTTGGAGGCCATCTGACAACTTCTGAGAATTAATATGGGGCAGATGCCCCCCATAATAGCTCCAACAACCCCCTGTCTTCCATAGGGTTTCCATGCCCCCTAGTAATCTCAGAACACCCCTTGGGGGGTCATACCAGCCCATTGAAAAACCCTATTTTAGAGCTAGAGAGTGTGAATTTGTGAATTTGAGGAAGAGGGGAAGAGCTATGAATGACGGGGGGGGGGGGGGGTTCTATCTGCTATCTCCGACCATCAAAGTGTGAATTTGGGGGAGGGAAGCTGTATAAGTGACAGGTAAAATGCAGGCCATCACAAAAGTAATTGTTTGGCCAAAAAAAAAAAAAAATCTGAGCACTTGGTCATGGACTGAAAATCTAATCCAAATGGCATCCATGCTGATTTAGATTTATTTGAATATTGGATGTAATAATTATTTGAAAATTGCAATTTTGAAATGGTACTGTAGCACCATGTAGAGTGATAGTGGCATGAAAATTGATGATCTACATAGGTCCCATTTCAATTTGTATATTCAGAAAATTTGAATAGAGGCTGAATTTAAAGGCGCTGTAGTCAAATATATTTTCCACAATTTATGCATATTCATATTCAATTATCTTAAATAATCTCAGATTGAGGGGGACGTCCTTCTCAGGACCCTTGGAAGGAAGCTTTCTGAGGGTTCCTACAGAATTTTGTATTTGTATTTTGCAAAAAGTGCTCCCCACAGGCCATAGTGCACTATAACTCTGCATACCTGGACATGCTCACCCACAATACAACCATTTTTGTTCAATTTAAATTATAGTTCTGTGGCCCTCTTTTGACATATAAGAATTTCCTTCTCAGTTTAACACAGCTGTCTGCTGTAGACCGTGCGTAGGGAGAAATACAAAAAAAGTTTTGTTTTATTTATTCCAAAAATTCAAAATGGAGGAAAATAAATATGGTGGACACTATGGGTTCTATAAAACTTGGTCAGGGTGAGGAGGTAGAAATGAGGAAGAAATTAGGTGCATGTACATGAAACAGGTTGCGCCACCTAGAATGTCAGTTGCATGGGTGTCATTCAAAATTGGCAGTCATACCGAACTTGCCTGCCAAATCTCATGAGTTTCTGAACATGGGAAAGGGGTGAAAGTTTAGTGAGCGCTAAAGAAGATGAAGGAGAAGAAGAATCCTAGCAAAAACAATGGGGCTCCTCCTGGTGGTTGGCCCCCTAATTATACATCTGAAGCTAAAAAAATGTTTATTTCTAAATTGAACTAAAACTGTATGCTACATTTATAATGTCAAAGTTAAGGTTTTTAAGTTCAAGTAGCTAGCATACCAGTTTACTGAACTACGTTAGATCATTTATTTGATAACAAGTCACAGTATAAGCACTGATTCAAAACTTAGGCAAAATAGGTTGTTCACAGTTTAAGCCCATCCATGGGTAGTTGATTGGCCCATTTGATTGATTTGGATATGTATGGATACAGTATTTACATCACTGTTATTACCGTAGTAATTCAAATTTTTGTAAAATCTCATTTTTATCTTGATTTGGATAATGCTATTGTATTTATGATTTACCAAGTTTTCCTTTTCCTTGAATTCTATTTTCATCTTTATTTAGATGCTGCTTTTGCACTTGTGGATTACCAAATGTGTCTTTTATCAGTCTAAATTCAACTATTAATTCTACTTATTACACGGCTTTGTTGAATGCCCATTCTGATTGGTCACGTCAGGCATTCAGCGGTTAGATATTTCTGTATAATGACCGCTGCTATGGGTAAAGGACCCTTTAACCTAGTACTCTTAATATCACTCTGCTGAAAAAAGTGCTGCAGCTGTTAATTTGACCATTGTCACTTGAATTTTTAGAAAACCAATAAATATTTCATCATCGACTTGTGATGCCCAGTGAGTCTGATCGGTATTACAGTTATTTGTTATGACTACTGTATAAGTCATTACCACTTGCTAAATCTAGGCCTTCCATTAAAAGTACTGATATCAAAAATAAGCCAAGTTACAATAAACAATATTGGCTTACCTAACACAAATTATGTCAAGTAAATTGGCCTAGTATTTTTTCATTTTACCATGTGAAAATATACCAACCATAACCGAGATGAGTTTCCTTATTGAATGGTATATATAAAAGAGACAGTATTAGCAAGTCCTCATATATGCAGTTTTTGCGAAATTACATCGAAAACTGTTGTACCAATGTAGTTTTTTCATGTAGGGTACTATTAGTTATAATAATGAATGAGTCATGTTTTTAAATGGAATGTTTTTAATGGGGTGTTGTCGAGACTACAGACGTAGTAACTGTTTGTATGTCGGTAGATAGAGAACAGGGTGAGGTAACATGAATTTAGAAATGTGGTGTTTGCTGATAACCAAGAAAAAAAAGTAGTTAGTAGAAACACCACAGTGGTCAGCTGTTGTAAGTTTTTATGAAAATCAATAAATCATCTGTCATGAAATGCATATGGCTCTCCGTGTGTGACTTTTGCTAAACATTGCATTGAAGATAGTGATAATCTGACAACTGCAAAAGCAATAGTTAAAAACCAATAGGAAATTATTAGTTAGAAAATAAGCATGCACAACAAATTAAAGATTTGGCTGAGCCTTAGGTTGGATTCAATCCTCTGACCCTCAATCCCAAGGCAACAGTGTTAGCAGTGAGCCACTAACAAAGTAGTTGTCTGAGGCATGAAGGCATGCGTGTATATGTGAAACATATGCATTGAACGTTTTGATATAATCTGAATGTCAATATTTCATAAGTGAATGAAGTCACAAACATGTAGTTAGTTAAATGGGCATGAATGGCTTTGCAATAAGAAGAGGTTGTTGAATGCCATCATGTGCTCATGGTTTTAAAGAACGCAGGCCAGTAAGCACAACTCAGCTCCAGTTTTATTCCATATGGCCTGGCTATATTCTAGCCAACTAGAACATTTAGCTGGTTAACTGAAAGTGCAGATTGTATGTAATAATACAGTTCATACGTTCGGTGAAAGACTGGGTAAATATGGTGCATAAGGATCCAGAAGAATTATACAGTTGCGAAAGCAATAGTTGAAAAATAATAGACAATTAAAGTCGCAAGCGGCGTTGGGACGGGTCCAAGCATTGGCACCATCGCGCCCCCTATGGAGCGATTTTAAAATGGCTTTTTCCTACATGATCATATGCCTTCACCCAACATATCTACTGAATATCATGATGATTGTATAAAATATTGATGACTTATGGCCAATTTTGTGCTAAGAGACGCTGTCGAATGACTTAGTTGCGTCGCCATGGATGTGTCCTGGCCGCTTCCCGTAAAGGCCTTTACTATGTCGTAACACTTAGATGGGATGTCGTAACACATATATGGCCCGGCGTGTATGTACAGCTGCAGCACTTCCATGCCGCAACTAAAAAAGGCGTCACACTAGTGTTGAATGAAATATCAACTCGCCATCCATGCGAACTGCTTCCTACGGTCAGAGTACCGTATTATTTATTTAGACATTGGCAGACTACAGCATAAATTGCGTCTTTTGTTTATATTCAATATTAGTAATTGCAGCGAGAAAC
This sequence comes from Anguilla rostrata, assembly GCF_018555375.3. Classification (NCBI taxonomy): domain Eukaryota; kingdom Metazoa; phylum Chordata; class Actinopteri; order Anguilliformes; family Anguillidae; genus Anguilla; species Anguilla rostrata. The sequence continues at coordinate 26,318,489 of NC_057942.1, read as the reverse complement.
TGCAGCTGTAGACGCAAGATAGTCTGTTATGTTATGGTAGCAACGGAACGAAGCGGACTATATATGTATTACCGTCATTCTTTTATTATACCAGCGTGTTTTCGCGTGTTTGCACAGAAACTCAAAAACTATCAATAAAATGGTTTAGCTATTTCTCAGCATAATGACAGATTCAAAGACTAAACAAACTCACCCGATACTGTCTTGAAATGGATCCAGGCTCAAGAAAAGTAATTATTCATCCTCTTAAAAAGCTTTTACTAACAAACTTTTGGTAGCCTAGCATGCATTCTGGCTGGCACTGTCTTCCATTGCTTCCCCGACGTTCACACCCTCCCCTCACTGATAAAAACTAGACCCTACGGTGTCGGATTACTTGCGTCGCCATGGATGTCGCTTGCCATAAAGAAGTTTACTAGATGTCGTAACACTTAGATTTGGAGCTCCAGCTCTTCCGCACCCCACCTAATAATAATGTCCAAATGGTGGGAAAACAATATGGCGGACATACGTGGTCCCAATGGCAAGGTTGTAGAGCACATTTAGATGCATCGGCCGATGAAGTTTTGTGTTGATCTGGCTTACGGTGTGGGAGTTATGACCTTTCAAAGTATGACCTTTTGTTATAGCGCCACCATCTGGCCGACATAGGAGAGTTGTAGTGCCTGAGTAGTGGAGGACCATAGGTACCCACCTACCAAATTTGGTTGGTCTACAATTTATGGTTGCAGAGCTTCAGACATTTTAGTGGAGAAAGCTTCCACGCCCCAACGAAAATGTCAAAATGGCTGGCAAACAATATGGCGGACATAGGTGGTGCCAATGGCAAAGTTGTAGAGCACGTTCAGATGCATAGGTCCATTAAGTTTTGGGTTGATCTAACCTATGGTGTGGGAGTTATGGCCTTTTACGCATGACCCTTTGTTATAGCGCCACCATCTGGCCGACATAGGTGATTTTTAGTTCCTGAGTAGTGGGGGGCCATAGGAACCCACCTGCCAAATTTGGTTGCTCTAGGACTTATGGTTGCTGAGCCTCAGACACTTTTAATGAAGAAAAATAATAAGAATTAAAGCCGCAAGCGGCGTTGGGAGGGGTCCAAGCATTGGCACCATCGTGTCCCCTATGGAGCGATTTTTAAATGGCTTTGTTCTCATGATCATACACCTTCACCCAACATATCAACTGAATATCATGATGATTGTTTAAAAAATTCATGACTTATGGCCAATTTTGTGCTAAGAGACGCTGGCGGATGACTTAGTTGCGTTGCCATGGATGTGTCCTGGCCGCTTCCCGTAAAGGCCATTACTATGTCGTAACACTTAGATGGCATGTCATAACACTTAGATGGCCCAGCGTGTATGTACAGCTGCAGCGCTTCCATGCCGCAACTAAAAAAAGCGTCACACTAGTGTTGTCACGATACCAAAATTTTGACTTCGAAACCGATACCAGGTTTAGTAGCACGATACTTGATACTGAAGCGATACTGATTCAATACTCGGTACCTAACGATACTGAAATTACCTTAATAGATGAGAAACGTAATGTCCACAAGGGTTGACCTCATTTTTGAATTCACGGTTTATTAAAAACCAGGTTTATTAACAACCTTTAAGTTGAAGCCTGTTCAACATGTCAATAAGCATAGGCCTATAGTGTTACAACACTAAACCATAGAAAACTATATTAAATGTATTTCAAAAATTAAACAATTTTAAAGTAAATTATCTTTAAACAGGTCTTTCACTTTAAAATAGATCTAAAAACAGCATATTTCAATAATAATACAGCATCTTCCTATAATAAAATATTTACAAATTAGAACAGCTATTGCTACTGAAGTGAACTGAGTCTAAGCTTGCACTGTATCAACGACAGAAAATACAGAAGCGCACGTCACCTCACTTGCCAACCTTAGTTGCTACTGCCATCTAGCGAAGATTCTGACAAATTACACTTTTCATCCTCTAAATCGGTAATGCGGGAGACACATTTCCCTGGCTTTTACATTTGACACAAAACTACCGAATGTCGGACAATTCTAATACCGAACAGTTTATTTTTTTAAGTACCGAAAAAGTGCTGAAGTTTCGGTATACGGTGCAACAGACACATATTCCAATCCATTGTTCAGCTTAGCAGAGAATGCACATTTCTGAGCACCTCATAGACAGATAGAATAATAATACACATTTCAAATAATAGATAGGACATTGAGAAAAAACGAAACAAAAGACGAAATATCAACTCGCAACCTGCGTGCTGCTCGCAGAATAGCCTACCGTATTACTTATTTAGACACTGGCATATAAGAAAATTTTCGGTTATGCTGACCCATAAAATGCTATTCCAAAAGCAAAATCAGACATGTTATACATCGTTAGAAAGCTTATACTCTCACCTACTGAATAAATGCATTGTCAATCAAGCCAAATTGTACTAAAAAGGGCGACAACGCCGTAAGCAACAGGTGTAGTATTACGCGCAGCTATTTTTGAAGGTAGCCGACCCAGGCGTCAGATATGCGCGTATATTTCACAAACGGATTGTCCAAAACAATATATGACCACTCATTCACAAAAGGGACATCTCTACACGTAAAACCGATGGTAAGATTGTATATTTATTAAATGCTTAGTCCCAGATATTGACTGTATAATGACATGGTATAATTTAAAAAAACGTTGTCTCGTTTATGTCGCTATTCAGTGAGCAGCGTTTTGACTGCTGTATAGGCATATTTTAGGGCTAATGTCTGGTTTATCTTGTTGCTACGGAATATCACATTACAGTACATTACAGGCATTTGGCAGACGCTCTTATCCAGAGCGACATACAACAAAGTGTATCACCATAACCAGGAACAAGTGTGTCGAAAACTCTAGAGAGAAGTACCGTTCCAAGTGCAGGGAACAACCGCATAGTTCAACTTGGACCCTGTAGGTTAAACTGATTAACACTAACACAAACAAGAACAGCAACAACGCAGTCTATGCAAAAATACAAACAATAGTTAAGACGAGTGCATTAACTAAGTCACCTACGAAACAGCTACCTAGTTACAACCCTAAGCTTACAGTCAATTTAGAGATTAAAGTGAGAATACGATTTCTCTCAGCATAATGACGGATTTAAAGACTAAACAAACTCACCCGATATTGTCTTCAAATGGACCGTATTATTTATTTAGACATTGGCAGACTACAGCATAAATTGCGTCTTTTGTTTATATTCAATATTAGCAATATTGCAGCGAGAAACTGCAGCTGTAGACACAAGATAGTCTGTTATGTTATGGTAGCAACGGAACGAAGCGGACTATACATGTATTGCCATCATTGTTTTATTATACCAGCGTGTTTTCGCGCGTGTGCACAGAAACTAAAAACCTACCAATAAAATGGTTTAGCTATTTCTCAGCATAACGACAGATTTAAAGACTAAACAAACTCACCCGATACTGTCTTGAAATGGATCCATGCCAAAGAAAAGTATTCATCCTCTCAAAAAGCTTTTACTAGCAAACCTTTAATAGCCTAGCATTGCTTCTCCGACGTTCAGACCCTCCCCTCACTGATAAAATCTAGACCCTACGGTGTCGGATTACTTGCGTCGCCATGGATGTCACTTGCCGTAAAAAAGTTTACTAGATGTCGTAACACTTAGATTTGGAGCTCCAGCTCTTCCGCACCCCAACTAATAAAAAAGTCCAAATGGTGGGCAAACAATATGGTGGACATAGGTGCTCCAAATGGCAAAGTACATTCAGATGCATCGGTCAAAGTTTTGTGTTGATCTGACTCATGGTGTGGGAGTTATGGCCTTTTAAAGTATGACCCTTTGTTATAGCGCCACCATCTGGCCGACATAGGTGATTTGTAGTGCCTGAGTAGTGGAGGGCCATAGGAACCCACCTACTAAATTTGGTTGGTCTACAACTTATGGTTGCTGAGCCTCAGACATTTTAGCGGAGAAAACTTCCACGCCCCAACTAAAAAGTCCAAATGGCGGGCAAACAATATGGCGAACATAGGTGGTCCCAATGGCAAAGTTGTAGAGCGTGTTCAGATGCATAGGTCTATGATGTTTTGTGTTGATCTAACTCATGGTGTGGGAGTTATGGCCTTTTACGCCTGACCCTTTGCTATAGCGCCACCATCTGGCAGACATAGGTGATTTTTAGTGCCTGAGTAGTGGGGGGCCGTAGGAACCCACCAGCCAAATTTGGTTGCTCTAGGACTTACGGTTGCTGAGCCTCAGACACTTTTAGCGGAGAAAAAAGTGTCGGACCCCTAATAATCCTAACAGACACAATAGGGTTCCACCAGCTTCGCTGCTTGGACCCCTAATAATAATAATAATCCTAACAGATACAATAGGGTTGGTAGGAACCCACCAGCCAAATTTGGTTGCTCTAGGACTTACGGTTGCTGAGCCTCAGACACTTTTAGCGGAGAAAAATAAGAATAATAATAATCCTAACAAATACAATAGGGTTCCACCAGCTTCGCTGCTTGCACCCCTAATAATAATCCGAACAGATACAATAGGGTTCCACTAGCTTCGCTGCTTGGACCCCTAATAATCCTAACAAATACAATAGGGTTCCACCAGCTTCGCTGCTTGGACCCCTAATAATCCTAACAAATACAATAGGGTTCCACCAGCTTCGCTGCTTGGACCCCTAATAATAATCGTAACAAATACAATAGGGTTCCACCAGCTTCGCTGCTTGGACCCCTAATAATAATCATAACAAATACAATAGGGTTCCACTAGCTTCGCTGCTTGGACCCCTAATAATAATAATAATAATCCTAACAGATACAATAGGGTTCCACCAGTTTCGCTGCTTGGACCCCTAATAATAATAATCCTAACAGATACAATAGGGTTCCACCAGCTTCGCTGCTTGGACCCCTAATAATCCTAACAAATACAATAGGGTTCCACCAGCTTCGCTGCTTGGACCCCTAATAATCCTAACAAATACAATAGGGTTCCACCAGCTTCGCTGCTTGGACCCCTAATAATAATAATAATCCTAACAGATACAATAGGGTTGGTAGGAACCCACCAGCCAAATTTGGTTGCTCTAGGATTTACGGTTGCTGAGCCTCAGACACTTTTAGCGGAGAAAAATAAGAATAATAATAATCCTAACAAATACAATAGGGTTCCACCAGCTTCGCTGCTTGGACCCCTAATAATAATCCAAACAGATACAATAGGGTTCCACCAGCTTCGCTGCTTGGACCCCTAATAATCCTAACAAATACAATAGGGTTCCACCAGCTTCGCTGCTTGGACCCCTAATAATCCTAACAAATACAATAGGGTTCCACCAGCTTCGCTGCTTGGACCCCTAATAATAATCATAACAAATACAATAGGGTTCCACCAGCTTCGCTGCTTGGACCCCTAATAATCCGAACAGATACAATAGGGTTCCACCAGCTTCGCTGCTTGAAAGCCTAATAATAATAATAATAATCCTAACAGATACAATAGGGTTCCACCAGTTTCGCTGCTTGGACCCCTAATAATAATAATCCTAACAGATACAATAGGGTTCCACCAGCTTCGCTGCTTGGACCCCTAATAATCCTAACAAATACAATAGGGTTCCACCAGCTTCGCTGCTTGGACCCCTAATAATCCTAACAAATACAATAGGGTTCCACCAGCTTCGCTGCTTGGACCCCTAATAATAATAATAATCCTAACAGATACAATAGGGTTCCACCAGCTTCGCTGCTTGGACCCCTAATAATAATCCTAACAAATACAATAGGGTTCCACCAGCTTCGCTGCTTGGACCCCTAATAATAATAATAATCCTAACAGATACAATAGGGTTGGTAGGAACCCACCAGCCAAATTTGGTTGCTCTAGGACTTACGGTTGCTGAGCCTCAGACACTTTTAGCGGAGAAAAATAAGAATAATAATAATCCTAACAAATACAATAGGGTTCCACCAGCTTCGCTGCTTGGACCCCTAATAATAATCCGAACAGATACAATAGGGTTCCACCAGCTTCGCTGCTTGGACCCCTAATAATCCTAACAAATACAATAGGGTTCCACCAGCTTCGCTGCTTGGACCCCTAATAATCCTAACAAATACAATAGGGTTCCACCAGCTTCGCTGCTTGGACCCCTAATAATAATCATAACAAATACAATAGGGTTCCACCAGCTTCGCTGCTTGGACCCCTAATAATCCGAACAGATACAATAGGGTTTCACCAGCTTCGCTGCTTGAACCCCTAATAATAATAATAATAATCCTAACAGATACAATAGGGTTCCACCAGTTTCGCTGCTTGGACCCCTAATAATAATAATCCTAACAGATACAATAGGGTTCCACCAGCTTCGCTGCTTGGACCCCTAATAATCCTAACAAATACAATAGGGTTCCACCAGCTTCGCTGCTTGGACCCCTAATAATAATAATAATCCTAACAGATACAATAGGGTTCCACCAGCTTCGCTGCTCGGACCCCTAATAATAATCCTAACAAATACAATAGGGTTCCACCAGCTTCGCTGCTTGGACCCCTAATAATAATAATCCTAACAGATACAATAGGGTTCCACCAGCTTCGCTGCTTGGACCCCTAATAATCCTAACAAATACAATAGGGTTCCACCAGCTTTGCTGCTTGGACCCCTAATAATAATAATCCTAACAGATACAATAGGGTTCCACCAGCTTCGCTGCTTGGACCCCTAAAAATCCTAACAGATACAATAGGGTTCCACCAGCTTCGCTGCTTGGACCCCTAATTATTTGCGAGCAAATAAGCGTGCAACTCTCTAGCTGTACTGAATGGGAATTTTCTTGGGGAAGAAGATACAAGTCCATTTACCATATGTATGTGACATTTTGATTGGTTGGTGTAGGTCAGCATTTCCCAACCTTTTTCCTTCCAAATTTACAAAATCTCATGGCACACCACTCTCAAAAGCATAAAAAATAAACACCCTTCACACGCACACACGTACACACAGACACACGTACACGCACATGCACACGCACACACACACACTGCTTAATGGCCAAGTAAATACCACTTACTTTCAATGGGAAACCTGAGCTTGTGATGATGCACACAATGTGTGTATCCTGGCAGGAATGGATGAGAGATGTTTTCAGACGTTTTCTGTACTTGTTCTTGATGTATGTCAGGCTTGAAAAGCTGTGTTCGCACAAATAGTGGAAAAGGGTAACAGAATTGCAATGGCGCTACTAGCAATTATTGGATACTCCTTGTCAACTGTAAGCCAAAAGCCATGTCACCAAATTTTATTTTCAAACTGCGGTCTTCCCTTAGTTCTGTTAGTTGCTTTTGTGCCTGCAGTGGCATGTCTTTTGAGCTTTCCATTGCAGATGAACTCCATGGGTCACGGACCCAGTCAAACTGCGCATAAGACACAGTTGGAAAGTAAAAGTGAAACCTCTCCTCGAAGATTTTAAAATGCTGAGAGATAAGGCCCTGTTCTACATATGAGCGCCAGAGGGCGAGCTTTGATCGAAATCCTTGCAATTTGTCGGTAGATGAGAGAAGATTTTTGTCTTTGCCTTGCATTTTCATGTTCAGTTCATTGAGATGCCTAAAAACGGTGGTTGTAGCTGTGTGTCCTTAGCTCCTACTCATGCGTGCAGGATAGCATCCGTACACCCTGACTAGGTTAACTAAAGTAGGTGATCCATACGCGCTAACTAGGTTAGCTAAAGTAGGAGAAACGCAAACATGTTAGGGTTAGCTAAAGTGACGTTAGGCAATAAAGCTGTGCTTAAAAATGTCGTGCCGTACCACCTGCGCATGCGTCCTACTAAACGAAGCACCACCTGCGCATGCATCCCACAAAACATCCCTGAAAGGTCGTCCGTGAGTGAGTGACCACAATTTGCCATGCATAGTCCACAGTGCCAGTTCCTGCGCGCCGTGGGAAAAGGAAGAAAATCTCCTAAGTTTGGGGCTTTATTGTGCGGACGTATGAAGTTGTTTGTGAATTCTGTCTGTTGACATGAGGTCAGATGGTACAGAAATTAATGTATTTAAGGGCTGAGACTTCGTGGTTGTAGTGGTTATTTCTGTAGGAAACCCTGAAAAGTGCCAAACTCTCTGTGTTGTATAGGTATGGGACATGCTGCTCCGCCAAGGGGTAACTTGGCCATCCCAATCAAGTTTTGTGTTGATGGGTCATTTAGACATACTTTAGATAGGGAAACTATAGAGCTAAGGGGTATTTCTAAATACGAAACGCATCGACACAGAACTTTAAAACATGGTATTTATCATTTAAGATGGTTAGGAACCTTTTGATACAATTGCCATTTCCAGTACTATGACTGCATTTTTGTAGCATATAAGGCAGTCAGCTGTCATGTGGATAGGATGCTAGCTAGTATGGTCAAACTTCAAGGCAAACAAAGGTTTGTTCACACATTCAGCAAATTAAGATCAACCAACAACACATAAGGCAAAATTTTAACATATCACACAAAATGAGCGCAATAAAGATGACAAATCTACAGAAAACAACTTTGCCATTGTAAAACGATTCTGGGATTAAGTAAATACAGAAATTACAAACTAAGATTTACTTAATAAAATATGTTTTTGTATTCTCCAGATATTTTTACATTCATTAGTAAATTCTGAAGACTATACTCAAAGCAATGTTTTGTCAAAGGCCTACTTTTAAAGTAAATTATAAGTAAGAAAATTAAGGTAACTGTTTGTACAGACCTTCTGAGTTGACACAACTTAAAGAATTTTAAAGAATCATAGTGCATTAAAGGTAACTTGAGTCCACTTTGTTCTAAATCATGAATCATAGTTGTCCTGACTTAATTTGATTGTGTAATTGTAATGGTGATATATAACTTAATTAAAAAAAAAAAAAAACTTATATGTGATTACATTATTTTTAGAGTCATTTGAACACCTCATTTTTTACAATAGCCTACAGCTGTCTATCCACTGGACAGTTGGTTGTTTAATATCTCAAATAGAATGTCTGGTTTCATAGAACTGCGGTTTTAAGAATATCAGAGAAATCTTATTGGCTATGCTGCTGCATTATGGAATATGATGCAATTTAAACATTATTCCAAGGCTGCAATGAGCATGAGACCATTTTATAGGGCAAAGGATGATATTCACCAAATGTGTTATTCAGTCTGCCATTGGCTAAAGCCAATTTCCATTGTGAGCTGATCAGTTTGCTGTTATAATCACAAAGTAAGGTTACCTACAGTACATAACCTGGCACATAATTGGACCTGAAAATGGGGGAACTTAACACAACAACTGCTGTTTCTGCAAAATGGTAAAACGTATATATGTAAATTGTTGTCTTTATGGACACAGTGGTTTAAAAATCAGGAAGGCTGACATTTTAATGTACTTCACTTTAGTTTATTTAATTACTGCACATATCTAAACACAGGTCCCAGAAAAAGCGTGATCAGATTCATGACTTTCCATTTCAAGAAGACTATACCAGTTTTCTCCCATGTCCACAGCTGACAACAGTTCTGCAGTGTCTCCAACATATAGATCTTCCATGTCTCTATCTTTAACTGCTTTGTCAGCAATTAACTGATCCACATGTTTTATACGGGTTTGTGTCTTTCCTGCATTTCACCAGAGAATTTCGGTTGGACGTTTTATGGTAACCATGTTCTTACTTGTCTCTTTAAGAACAACTCCTCAGTGATGCTCAGTGGCATGTTTCTGTTACTAACATAGTCAGTACTATGCTGCAGGGTATACCCTAATCCTTTTTGTTTTTCCACTGCTTTAAAGTTCAAACCAGCCTTTCTACTAACCCATTCAAGGCTGAATGTCACGGTGTGGACCTTATGCTTCACTCCATTTGACTGGAGAAAGGCTTCAAATACAAATTGTGGACCATTATATTACACAACCACATGAGGGAGCTATAACGTGCTTGTTATAGCTTCAGTTGTTGCGGCAGCTGTAGTTTTGGACATCAGTGTAATTTCTGCCAAATGCGAGTAAGCATCAATTGCAAGTAGAAACTGGTGTTTCCCCTTTTCTGCAAAATGTATATGCACTCTTTACAATATCTCCAGTGTGTTTATCTAAGCTAGGCCACCAAAAGTGACTTCTGGCTACAGCTTTACTCATGAAAATTCCTAAAGGTTTCTCATGTAACGCCTTCAGAAGGTTCAGTCTCAGTGGATTAGGTACAATGACTTTCCAGAAAACACAAACATCTTTAACCTTGAGGCCTTCACATCTATGCCAGTGTGGTTTAAACTTGTCATCAGTTACATGCTTGGGCCAACTAGTAAAGTGTATAACTTTGGTAAGTGCTGCATATTTTTCTATTTCTTTTTTAATGTCTTTTGCTGAGATAGGAATGACGTCCAACCATGACACTTTGAATTCAGGATTGCATGGAGGTGCTTCTGTTTACAGTGGCAGCCTTGACAGTCCATCTGCATTTGCATCCTAAAGAAGGCTTGTACACAATATCATATTGATAAGCAGAGAGATGTAATGCCCACCATTGTAACCAGGCACAGTCTAAGGCTGGCACACCTGTGTTTGGGCCTAAAATCTTTACTAGAGTCATATGATCTGTAATCAGATGGAATTTTCTCCCATGCAGGTACTCTCTGAAATTCTGTATGCCATACGTAGAACTTCCTATTCAATTTGTGAATATTTCAGTTTTGCTGAGTGTGAGCGAGGCATAAGCGATAGGTTTTTCACTACCGTCTGTCATCTGGTGTGGTATTACAGCTCCTATCCCATTAGCAGTAGCATCACAAGCTTGGATAATGGGAATCATTGTGATAATGGGAAGTAATAGTTCAGTCAGTGGTTTTATGAGAGTTGACAAGTTTTCAATGAATTTCAATTGTAGAATAGGAAAGCGAAAAATGCTGTAATTCAGTAACATTCTTTGGGGTAGGTGCACTGGCTATTGCATCTACGTTTTCCTGAATGGGAAGCAACCCATTCCAGTGTTCCAGTTCTGTTTGAGCAGATATTAATATGCCGTCCAAGTAGCAGACAACACATGGAAGGTTTTGTAACACCTGGTCCATTATATGCTAGAAAATAGCCAGTGAGCTGGCCACACCAAATGGCAAATTTTCATTTAGAATTGTCCCTTAGGCGTATTAATGGTGAGATATGGCTTTGACCGTGGGTCTAACTGTACCTGCTGGTAGGCTTGAGTAAGATCTATGCGGCAAAATACTTGCCACCACCTAATGCGGGAAACAAGTCTTGAATCTTTGGGAGAGGGTATTTGTCAGCCTCTAACCAAAGATTTATTGTGACCTTATAATCCCCACATATTTTTACTTCTTCATTGTTTTCAGGGATACACAAAACTGGAGCTGTTCATTCACAATACTCTACTGGTGTGATGATTCCCTGTTGTTCTAGCTGTTGCAACTGTTTGTCAAATGCTTCTCACAAAGCATACAGTACTGCTCTTGCCTTGAAAAATTTTGGAATTGCCTTCCCCACTATGTGAAGTTTTGGTTTTTCCAGAGATACCTCCCCTGTCTAAGTTAAATACTGTGAAGTACTTCTCACAGATCTGACACATGGTTTACCCTGGAGCAGTCTAGGGGCAAGTATTGTGGCCAATTTCTACCCATTAATGTTGGATCTTTACCTTTTGACACAAACAAGGTAAGTTGTTCAGTTATGTCTCCACAATGTACTTTTACTTGGAATTTACACAACAGTAGAATCGGCTCTGAACAGTACTTTTTTTATGTTTACGTCTGCTGAAGTGAAGACACAGAATTAAGAACTGGCAAGCTGACAATAATTTGACAATTACAATTAATGTTAATACTAGTTAGGAACAGTTATGCAATGCCTTTATTTTAAAAAATCATTCATTTTTACTGTATCTTGAATACAGTGAGCACCATAATTCATTGGACAGTGACACATTTTTTGTTATTTTGGTTCTGCAAATATTAAAAATGATTACTTTATTCTACATTATGTTAAACTGTCCAATATTTTTTGATGCCTGAAAATGGGGGGGACTATGTACAAAAGGTTCTATAATTTAAAAACGGTTGTGTTTAGAAGGTCCGATATGTATGAAAATACCCTCAAATAAAAGCTGACAGTCTGCACTTCAACCTCATTGTCATTGTATCCTTTCAAACTCAAAGTGCTAGAGTACAGAACCAAAATAACAAAAAATGTGTCACTGTCCAATGAATTATGGTGTTCACTGTATATTTGTCTGGGGAAAATATATTAATGAAATACATTTTTGAATAGTTGCATTTCAGTTAGCTTACACACAAATAACTAACTAAATATGATTTTCAGACAATAGTTACAGTTTATTTATCTGATTAATTTCAGTATTCTGCACATTTTCATGATTTGACATATCCTTACCTGGAATGACAGACTCACTGTGAAGACCACTGCCCAGCCAGCCATGAGAATATACCCACCCATCAGCAAGAACTTCCTTCCAAGTTTCTCAATCAACAGGTTCTGAGAGGTAGATAGGGGATTTAAAAGTTTGCTAATTATTACTGTAGCCACAGAGTGACCATTTGTTCCTAGCACCAATGAATAATCTGAATAAACATTTAAAAATGAGAATCATTTTTCCATTAACATACAGAATTTGGCAAAGCAGAGGAGTCTTTCTTGCTTTTGTGGTTCTTACATACAGTTGAGGCAAAAAGTTTACATACACCTACATACGCCATGCTTCGCAGTTGGGATGGTGTTCTTTGGATGAAAAGCCTCACCCTTTTTCCTTCATACATAGCGCTGATCATTATGAACAAACAGTTACATTTTTGTTTCATCTGACCAGAGAACACCCCTCCAAAAGACTAGGTCTTCATCTTGGTGATCACCTACAAACTTTATTCTGACTTTTTGGCCATAATGATTAGCGCTTTGATATGGAAGAAGAAGAGTGAAGCTTTTAATCCAAAGAACACCATCCCAACTGTGAAGCATGGGGGTGGCAGCATCATGATGTGGGGGTGTTTTGCTGGAAAAGGGGCTGGTGCACTTCAGAAACTAGATGGCATCATGAGGAAGGAGGATTATCTAGAAATACTGAAGCAACACCTCAAGACATCAGCTAGAAAGATAAAACTTGGTCGCAACTGGGTCTTCCAGCAGGACAATGATCCTAAGCATATCTCCAAAGTTGTAACAAACTGGCTTAAAGACAACAAAGTGAAAGTATTGGAGTGACCATCACAAAGCCCTGACCTGTCCCATAGAAAATTTGTGGACTGAACTGAAAAAGCATGTCCCAGCAAGGAGGCTCACAAACCTGACTGAGTTACACCAGTTCTGTCAGGAGGAATGGGAAAAAATTCCGGTAAAGTATTGTGAGAAGCTTGTGGAAGGCTAACCCAAGCGTTTGATTCAAGTTAAGCTATTAAAAGGCAATGCCACCAAATACTAACATTGTATGTAAACTTTTGACCCACTGAAAATCTGATATGATACATAAAAGCTGAAATAAATCTGTATTTTAGCTATTATTTTGAAATGACCTCTTATGGAAATAAAGTAGATACCTTAATTGACTTAACAGGAAATGTATGGTAACATGAAATGTGTGGAGTGTGAAAAATTGAGTTAGAATGTCTTTAGCCTAGGTGTTTGTAAACTTTTGGCCTCAACTGTAGCATGTAAATACAGTATGTTGTAACAAGTGGATTTGTCAGAAATACTCACACTGACTATTGAAGCTGTAAATTCACAGCTACCTGTGCCAATGGTCACATACTGGATTTTATCTGCAGAAATCCCAGCTTCTTGGAACACGTACGATGCATAGAAATATATCTATTGTGTGAGAAAACAATCAAATGTAAAAACTCAAAGAACAGTTTTATTTTTTATAAAGGCAACTAAGATTAATATCAATGTAGGATGTAATTTTTAAAAATATACAGTGCAATCCGTAAGAATTTGGACAATGACATATTAGTGTTTTTGGTTCTGTACTCCAGCTCATTGGATTCGAAATTAAAACAATGAACATGAGGTCAAAGTGCAGACCGTCAGCCTTAATTTGAGGATATTTACATCTATATCGGGTGACCCGTGTAGCAATTACAGCCCTTTTTATACATAGTTCCTCATTTTAGGGACAGCAATTCAAGATGGCAGCAACCCATAGGACAGATATACTGTATGTGTTCCTAAGAGATTAGTCACCCAACAAATTTGAAACAATGTTGTCAACTTTTTTTGTGGAATGTCATTGTTGATTGAGTGATTTTTTGCTGAAGCTGCACCTGGTGTGTGGTGAGCAGTCGCACTGGTGAAGTGGGATTTTTGTCTTTGGTGTGCCTGAACCCATTTGTTAATTTGGTGACTCGCTGAGAGCTAATGTGGAAAACAGGCGCTGTCTGGGGTGTGTCAGTGAAGATCAAGTATCACATTGAAATTTTGGTGCAGCGGATTGCATTTTTTTTGTCAGCATAGCCTGTGATTCGCACTTCTGCTGTCTGCCTCCTCAGACCAGGCCTACGGTGCGAGTCACAGCCCAGCATATGGGCAGTCACTAATTTTGGGGCTTTTTCAAGCGATAAGTGTAGGATCATAAACTATTCAAAAGTTAACCAACAATTTTCTTAGATTATATGCTGTCCAAATTCCAAAATCCCCCAAGCAGGTAAAATGCGTACTTCAGGGTTATTGTTCATTGTCTTTTTTCTTATAACGAAATAATGTTATAACGTTAATTCCTGAATTTATTTCTGTTTTTAATTGTTTAGCTTGTACTGCACTGCACCTCCATCTGTAATTAGAAGAATGACAATAAATGCAACCTCTACTCTTTTCATTTTAATTATGTGACTGTAGTTAAAATGAAAGCTACATGAAAGGTATATGTATTAACCATCATTAGTTATCACCATATACTCTCAAATAAATATAAAGTTCATGTGTGGGTCCTGCTATCCGCTTAGCCTGCAGACTATACATATGAAATGGAGGATCCAAGACAAATTGACTCTGTCATTTGTTATCTTTATCTTCAACACCATAATTTTTGTTTAGAAATTCCTACACTGTGAACGGCATCATTGGCATTGCTATGATCTTCCCTGGTTTTATTTTGTTTAATAAAACTACAAGATACTGTTTTCATTATTTTTTAGTTATAGCATAGTGCGTTTAAGCCATTTAACTGCAGATTTAAGCTGCGTTTCCACCGCAGGAACTTTACCCCGGAACTAGGAACCTTTTGAGGAACTCAGTGCATTTCGACCGCAGGAACTAGGGTCTAAATTTAGTTCTGGGGGCTTTATTTTACCCCCAAAAAAGTTCCTGCTCGGGGGGTAGTACTTTCCAAAAGTACCGGAACCTTTGGGGTGGGGCACAAGTTCTGATTGGTCGACTACTTGCAGTGTTTTATTTCAACCGCCATGTTTAAAAATCTGCAGCCGCAAACCGATTTATTTTCATAATAACTTCAAATCAAACTTGTATGTTATGCGGCGCAGTAGCCGCATACAGTTATGTGAGGTATGCGGTAGTTCTGCGTAATTCACATTGGTGATACAGTAAAAGCAAACTGGAAATCACCTTCCGCACTTTTTGTCAGGGTAAAATAACAGGTTAATTCTAGTAATCGTCCCTTTAGCTTTCTCAGAATGCCGTAATTTTACTCTGCCATTCTTCAATTCCACAAAAAGACCAGGAAGACTATGGACTAATTTATGGTGCATGGTTCGCATCTGGAGGGCACACTTCACTGCTCGGCTAGCAGTAACTTCGAAGGAAAGCAAACAGTGGCTGTACCACTGCTAATTTAAATTTTCACGCAAGTCCGAGTTTTCGTTCTATTCTTGTCAATTTGCGATTAGCCTATATGGAATTGATGATGAGAAAGTAATCAAACAGCAAATTGTTTACAACGTGTGCATGTTTTCTGCTGTTGTTGCCAGTTATATTGGAAATGTGAATGCATTCTGTCGCCTCGGATGTCAAGACATGAAAGTGAATGTTCGCATAAAAACATAATGAATGTGTTTGAGAGGATATATAAAACAGTTACAATCTGACTATTGGCCTGTTATATCCTATTTGTTGCATAACAACGGTCCAAGTTCAACTACCAACGACAGTTTTGCTTGACAACGGTAAAATATGGCCAAACGGCTGCAGAAGAATATTTCAATTCCAGGTGATTAAATCGATAAAAATCAATAAATACAAAAGTAACCATATATAGTCATTGTTGGTAACCCGTTGTATATAAGTGGAATAAACCCCTCCGGGCTGTCCCGGTTATTAGAAAATAATGTAGGCTACTTCGGTGGTAGTATGGGGTTACAGAAGAAATCATAGGACAGATGGACCGACGACAACGTCGCTTTTTCATACGTCAGTGGGCTAATTTGCTTAATCTTCGCGGGACTTTAGACCGCGGTGGAAACGCAGACAAAAATGGGCTGAAGGAACCTTTTAGTTCCTTGAAAAGTAGTTCCTGGGACTAAAAGTTCCGGGTACTTTTGGTGGAAACGCGGCTTTAATGGCAAATTATAACTGGGCCATAATAATTAGACCTTTAAGCAATGTTGCATTGAAATTCTAGAGACAGATAATTCAAACAAATTTATCTTATTTATGAAATTCATCCAAACTCAATTTTTGGAAAAACATGACAACTCTACTCTGTACCTCCTGTACAATAACATCAATTTCCTTTAGTGAGGAGCATCTTCTGATGATGTATATCCTTGACTTCCATTGCAGTGGTAGACCCTGGAAATTAGCACTATGCTAGGGCACAAATTGCATGGTTCTTAAAGGGAAAGAAAATATTAGATTGGCTATTATTGAATCCAGCTGCAACAGACCCACTGACAATATATTCCACCTAATCCAGCCCATTTCTCCCATGTGCCATGCACTGTGAGTTGTGCACTCCTCTCATCTGGTCGTGAAAATGTCAAGATTCAGTAGCCATGCCTAGTGCACCCATGCACTTTGCCATTGACTGCGCCCCTGCATTGTGCACCATTAATTTCAGAAAATAGGGTATATAACATTATTACCCAATGATGTGACTGTTTGCAAGAGTGCCCACTCCTAATGTCAAATCTAAGCAGAGTGCAGAGCAATTATTAACATAAATAATGTACATTTCTGGGAGTAAATGTTTTATTTCTAAATAAAACATTTTTTAACCTACCTTATTGGTATTATGTGCTGTACTGGATGGTTGTGAAAAATATAATTATTCAGAGTAGAAGGAAAAGTAGCCTAGTAGGAACTTAGCGAAAAAGGTTTTCGGGATAAAAATTCAGAAAGCCCTTAATTTTATCATAGTCAGTTTTAGGGGAAAAAGACATGAGGTGGGCTTTGAGAAGTCTTTAGATCTAATGAAAAAGTTGATAAATGTGCAACACTGATTATGTTACAGTTTACATTGAAGAAAGTTTAGAAAACATATTTAAGTATTGTAAACAACGGTGTGGTGGAATACCTAACCACTCGCTTCTTATAACTTTTATATCAGTCCTTCTCTTTGCTGTGAAGGAATTTTAGCCTCATCTTCGCAGAACTGCTTTAATTATGACAAATTAGTAGGTTTCCAAGCATGAACTATTTCATTTCAGATCCTGCTACAGTACCTCTATTGGGTTCAAGTCAGGACTTTGAGTGGGCCACTCCAAAACTTTCAGATGTGGACTTGCGTTTGTGTTTTTGATCATTGTCTTGCTGCATGGCCCAATTATGCTTCAGCTTCAGCCCACAGAGAGATGACCAGACATTCTCCTTTAGAATGTTCTGGTACAGAACATAATTCAAGGTTCAATAATGGCAAGGTTCTGAGGCACCACCATGTTTGACTGTTGGTATGATTTTCTTATTGTGAAATGCTGTATTTGCTTTCAGAAAGTTCCACTTTTGACTCATTCGTCCATATAACATTATACCTGCTAAACTATGATAGACAGATTATTTAAAATGCATTTCATTTAATGTGACATCAGTTGTGGAGACTAAATAAACAGCACAATACATCACGGTAATACAATACATTTTGACTTGACTGCTATGGACATGGCATTAGCCTACAACGTAAAGATACATAACTACCTATGTGAATTGACATTTGACCCTTTAATCAATAGGTGTATCTGCCAGCACAGCACCTGGTGGTGAGCAGAGCACTCAGAACATAGGGGACTGTCAGAAGGCTGGGAAGGTGCGCCATTCCTAGGACATGAGCTAGGAAGCAAAAAGCTGCTGATAAGATGGATGACACCCGAATCCAAGGCTATTTTGAGAACAAAGGCAGCAGCTGGACGAACTTAACCAAGATGATTAAAGAAGGCTGAGTCAAGAAAATGCTGCGTTTGATAACTTGCTGCCGTGCAGGTTCAGCTGCAGGCCAATCAACAAATGTTTATGCAGCTAATGGACACTCTGATCTCTGCAATATATCCTGTCCAACATCAGTTCCCACCTGCACTCAACTGCAGACCTATGCCACCCACAAGTGCCTTGCCACCTGTTCAACTTCCTGTGCTACTACACACCATGCCCGAGCAGCCTATGCCCCCTCCCCATACACTGACCCATGGCAACACATACCACACCTGATGGTATAGCACCTTTGTCATCCATTCTGCATGATATTGACATCTGAGAGACTGTCAATAAGTCCACCCCTGTAGAGTTTATACTACAAAAAATGTAGACCTTTAGCAAATGAATGATTAACACTGCAGTCCACCAATCCCTGCTTACAGATTGTTGCTATATACTACTTTCTCCGATATCTAACTCCAACACCGTCTGACTTACAAAGCTTATATAGGAGGTTAAAAGCTGTTATTTGGGAACTTGCAAAACTTGACCCATGTTATTCTGAACGATTGGAGGGGAGATTATTTTTATTCCATTCCCCAACCCGAACACAAATTTAGAAAAGTGTCTGTTGTGGAGAGAAATTGAACACATGCAGTTAATACAGCAGACAGATACAGCTACCTGCATTTGCACGAAGGTAAGCTATATTCTGCCTATTAATAACATTACATAACATGTCTAGTTCATTAACTGGATTTAGCTGAGTGATTTAATCAAATTAAAGTTTATTTGTCAAATGCACCATTAAAAATACAGCAGAATTTAGCTGGCAATTAAATGCTCAATGTTAGCCTGCAAGAATCATTTTGTAGCGAAGGGAAAACATAGCTAGTGGTGAAACAATAAGAGAAATAATAAACTAAAATAAGAAAAGTGGCTTCATTTGTCATCACGTTGGTGGCGAGTATGTACATGAGTGTTTGCTGTCCCCAATCTTGCATAATGAGCACATTCATGTTTTTCAGGAGAAAATAAGTATAACGCATGTGTGTGTTTGTATGTATGTTCATGCATTATGCTTTTTTTTTTGCATTTAAATAAAATTGGGATATTTTTTAACGATTGTTGTTGTAATTCAAAGGAGTATTTGTGTGCCTTTCTGACATAAGCACCTTTAACATTGTATAACATTGTTTTGAGTAATACCATTAATCATTAGCGGTATTACTCAAAACAATTATCAATAGATTATGAGTAGACTTGTGAATTTTGGTTAAACTATAAAATACAGGACAAATAGGATGATTTGTTCTCAAAAACCATTGTTCGGCCTCTGCAACTACATTATACCACACTGCTGTTTTGAGTAAGTCCACATACAGTGCCTGTAACTTCGCACTTTCACCTGACATTTTAAACATAAATCTGTCCGTCTTAATCGGATTCATTCTTGGTTTAAGTAGGGATGCATTCTGTAACCAGTGTAATATCCTAAATTGTGTCTCATCCTATTACATATGGAGATTGCACCCACAAATTTCCATATTTCCGTCCATGTCTATTGTAAAGCTTTAAGTCATTATTCCATATGTCGCAAATACTCTATCCATTCTCTATAATGGAAAAATTCTTGATACCCCTGACATTTTATTACCTATTACCTAGGCTATTACATAGGAATACGCCGCAAATCTGTGAAATCTGACAGTCAAATGAATAGATAGTTTGATTCTGAATTAAGCTTTGGACCTGTAAGTACCTGAAGAAATGATTTTGAGGGAAACCATAATTCTGTCAAATCTGCTCAAAACGAGAGCATCATGCCTTTATTGTATAAATGCAATATACTGAAGATGAGCAGCCATTTGGTAAAACTTGACATTTGGCACAGCAAGACCTCGTTGCTCCACCGGCATTTGCATCTTTGTCATTCTTTTTGTTCCAAATGAAAGCACTGAAGCAGCTGCTTACCCTTTTAATTATTTTATTAAGTAGTGTAGGGTCCGGCTGGAAAGGATATAAAAATCTTGGTAAAATATTAATTTTAAAGTAATAATCTCGAAGATTTTCATTAAAATATATGTCTGTTAAGTCACTATCTATCGCTGAATTAGGTAACACAATGGTGATTGAGCCTATTATTATATTAATTTATATTATTATTATTATTATTACTCATGATTAAAGAACTGGGTGTCTGTGGCGACATTCCTGGGAAAAAATCACAAGCGGCGCATAGATAGTGACGCGTTTTCCATCACCCATCAGTGGTTGGTCCGCCAGAGAGGGTAGGCGGAGCTAACGCAACAGGCTTGCTCTTCAACTCACTTGTGTGTGAGCAGCGTACTGTTTTTTTCCGGTGTCTGTTAGCGTTAAAGGTGGGGCGGTTATGGAACCCTATTAGGTTTTTGTGTAACATGAGAGGTCATATTATTTGTTGATGTAGATTTCGTATTACATTTGATGACAATGTAACGTTACTAAATTACATAGCTATTTGCACAGCTAACGCTAGCTACCGGACCATGTCAAGAAAGGCAACATTAGTTTAGACAACGTTGCACACAGTATCCATCTCTCATATCAGGTAATGTTGCGTTAGCTAGCTAGCTAATGTAATTAACACAATCTAATGTCAGCTAACAATTAGAAAAAACGCTAGCTAACGCTACCGACCGGTACAGACCTCGCAAACCGTCTCTCGAATGCAATGCTACCTTGTTGCAGCGTTGCAATGTAGCTAACTAAAGGCCAGTTCAGATCAATGATTCGCAACGAGACTGGATGCAACTTGCAAAATTCCAAGACGTCTGATTGTAAACGTTCTAAAACTGCACTTGGCGATTTGACAAGGTGGGTCTTTTGAGACCCTAGGCAACGGCTTCAGAGGCTCTGCAACTAACCAGTTCACACTGCTGAAATTTTCTCTGCAACATTCTAAAACCGTTTCGTCTCGTTGCGTATCATTGATCTTAACTGGCCTTAACGTTACCGTTATTTGCATTGCCATCAAGTTCATCAATATATAAGCCGGGGTATAGGTGGAGCAGAGCTGGGTCTGACTTCTATGTAAAGATGTCAAGCCGGAGAAAACTAAATAAAAGAATACGGCAGTATGGATTAGCGTTGTTATTATTTTTATTACGCTTCCTCATATGTTCCTTCAGCCTTGATGCCCTTTTTTGATGAAATCTCCTTTGTTTTTGTTTATTCTTCTTATTCTGATTGCTAATTTAACACCCAGCTCAGCTTTATTCTCAAACAGTTTAGCTAGCAAAACCAGAAACAAGGCAGTTGTTTCAAAAATATCACACAACAATCATTCAGAATGATGATGCACGAGATACATAATTGCACAAGCCACAGCGAATCCCGTAAATTCTTCTCTGCACTGTAACGATGTTCATACCGAGCAAAAGGTGGATAAAGAACGTTTGTGGAAATTGATCATCACTAATTCTACCCCAGGTCTGCTACAGCATTTTAACCCGGCTCGGCAGTGTAAAGACAGCTTAAGTTAGCCTAATGTCAGACAATGAATGAGTATGTACATAACGTTACTTATATAACAGCCATTTTTTATTCAGTAAATAATAAGTGTAATAGTTGGCGTGGCCCAGGTGCCAACTGACTGACGTCACACAGGCGACACTGGTTGGATCCGGTTGGATCTATGGGAAGTGAGGTCCAAAAACACACCTGCAATTACCGCTTCTCGCCATTGGTACCGCCAAAAAGAACGAAACTGAAATCTTCGAGATTGTAACTTTAAGTAAAGAGATCCTACCTAGCATAGATGGTGGTACAGATACCCATCTATCCAAGTCATCATGTATATGTTTTAGAAGGGGCGCCAAGTTAGCTTTGTATCTCTCTTCTAATGTGATTTTGTGTTTTTTTTTGTCAATTGATACTCCAGCATTGTCTGGGGCTATGTCTTATAGCTTCCGCCAGGGGTTTGATGGCCACTGCAAACAGCAATGGGGATAGTGGGCACCCATGCCTAGCTCCCCTCTTTAGGGGGTCCTTAAGATAAGTATTTGGCATTAGTCAGAACTGCAGCCAGCGGCCTCTTACATAATAACTGAACCCAGCTGATGAAGGTATCAACCAATCTAAAAATGCTTAGAGTAGGGAAAAATTGCCATTCCACCTTGTTGAAGACTTTCTCAGTGTTCAGACGTATCACCATATTGTTCAACATCTATTTCTTGAATATCATTTAACAGCTTTCTCATATTTATTGCTAGAATTTCTGCCCATAATAACACCTGTCTGGTCAGTATTTATGATGAAAGTGAGACCTTTCTCCAGGCAGCACGCTAATATTTTATATGATAATATTAAATCGACATTTAACCGCATTGCACAGATCCAAAATCTTGACAATCCTCATCCATTTAGGGGGTGTTCTATTTAAGACTTTATAACTCCAGAAGCGAGCATCACAGTGACTTGAAAAATGGCTTAAATGAAGAAAGACATTTGTACTATTTACAATACTAACTTAGATTAGTTTATATTCATAATTTAGGAAGAAATAAAGTGCCGCAAATGCAATTGTCTAGGCAAAAAATCAAAAATGAATTTACACTTTTTTAGTTGGCAATGAAATACTGAGATTGCGCATATATACAGCAGGTTAAACTATACATGTCCTGGATCAAAAACTCCTTGACCACAAGTGCATCATATCTAAGGGTGGATAGGCAGAACTACTAAAGATCTATGAATCATAAAGTAAGCAGTGTACCCAGTGTCTCCAAATCTATCCATAATGCCTAAATTATTCATTGCTGTAAATCACAGCATAATCATGTATTTCACTACAAATCAACGGTTTTTACCCAAGAAACTCACTGTTGCATCATTTTCAAGTGGGAATTACAAGCTTTCCTTCAGTACAGTGGCCTAAAATATCTAGGGGTCCTGAAACATATCCAGAATCTTTCCAAAAATGAATAAAATGCTTTTTGTTCATTATAAAGCATATACATGAGCCCCTTATGAAGGTTTAAGGTGAAACATTGATATCAGATTTTTTTTTTAAATGCAAAAACATTATGACACGATGTGGTACAGTGCCTAAATGTGTAATCATTAACTCTCGTATGTTTTTCTGTACTCTACAGTACGTGATGCTTTCTTGTATGGGGATGGGACGACATGAAAACAATATTCAACCATCCACCACGTTTTGACAATGTTCCAGCTGACCACACATCTGGTGCCTTAAACACAAACACAATTAGCAAACCAAGGAACGCTTACGTTATAGTGTGAAATATCCTCATTATAAAATACCACTAACCTATTTAAAGACACTCAAAATAACGTATATAACCAAAATATTTACAGCAGTAACACTTACATTTGGAGGATGAAATCTTATCTGTGTTCAGGAGACAGAGACAGAGACAGAATGAATGCTGTTGTTCCCCAGTTCTAGCTAGAGTCCAGATAACAGTATATCAGTTAGGTTGAAAAGCAAACATATGCATTAGGCATGCTCAGAATTTCTCAAGAATAATAATATTTTCCAAGAAATTACAAAAATGATCAATAAAATTTTGCCAGGTGCAGTGTCTTTTGCTGCTACCACAGCAATGAGATAATATAATTGGTTAGGCTGAGCTATAAAACCCTATTCCAAAAGTAAAATTAGGCATATTATACATTGCTCGAAAGCTTATTTGGTCATCTATTGGATTGATTAATTGTCAATCAAGCCAGATTGTACTACAAACGATGACAACACTGTAAACAACATGTGTGGTATTACACACAGCTATTTTGGAAGGTACCCAGGCAAAATGAGCGTATATTTCACAAAAAGACAATATATGACCACGGAGTCTCAAAAGGGACATCTCTACGTGTAAAACCAATGGTTAGGTTGTATATTTATTCCATATTTAGTCACAGATATTGACAGTAGAATGTCATGGTATGATTTTTGAAATCTTTGTTGTGTTTATTTCGTTATTCAGTGAGCAGCATTTTCACTGTTGTATTGGCGTATCTTAGGACTATTGTCGGGTTTATCTTGTTGCTATGACGGAATACGATTTTTGAGTGGTAAGAGAATATTTTTATGTATGCCAAGATAGACAATATTGTCCATTATGTCATGGGTGGGGGGTGGGTGCAGTTGCAGATGAGGGAGGGGTGGGTGTTAAATGAACGACCAGAGCGACAATGGTGGCGCTGCGAAACTTCGTATTTGGCATAGTTGTCGTGTATCGTCTACTAATGAAACTAGAGCGTTTCTGTTTTTAACTCATACTTTGGTTGCCGCAGCACTGAATGTCTGAGTTCAGTAATCTTGGCACGCCGGTATGCCAACCACTAGGGGCTCTGTGTTAAGAGGTTAATACCCTATTAATATCCCATTTCCAAGTAAATTAATTTGTGTATAAGTGCGCTGGGTGTATTTGTGAAATGCAAGAAAAAATATATGTTATTTAAACAAACACTGAAGCCAGGCACCCACTGTCCAACATAGGCTACATATACTGCATAGCCAAAAGTATGTGGACACCAGACATCCAACATCTCATTTAAAATTATGGGCATTAATATGGAGTTGGTCCACCCTTTCCTGCTATAACAACATCCACTCTTGTCTTTATACTAGATGTTAGGAGCATTGCTGCAAGGACTTGCTTCCAAAGCATTAGTGAGGATGGACACTGATTGGGCGATTAGTCCAGGCTCGCAACTGGCTTTCCAGTTGATCCCAGAGGTGTTGGATGGGGTTGAAGTCAGTGCTCTATGCAGGCCAGTTAAGTTCTTCCACATTGTTCTCCAAAACCATTTCTGTATGGACTTCGCTGTGTGTCCGGGGGCATTATCATGCTGAAACAGGAAAGGGCCTTCCCCAAACTGTTGGTGAAGCACAGAATTGTCTAAAATGTGATTGAGACTAAGGGACCTAGCCCAAACCATAAAAAACAGCCCAAGACCAATGGGTGTCCAGATACTGTCATATAGTGTATGTCAGGTAGGAAGGGCAAAATGAAGCTTTAGAATGTAGGCAGCAGTGTGTCCACATGAGCATGACAATGCATTAGTTAGTTTACTGTTTTAACCTCACTGCAGTGGTGATCAAAATTATACAAAGCAAGTGTTAGTGTGTTTGCCTTTGATCACAATTCTATGAGACCATGTGATGTAGGTAGTACAAGCTAATAGCACTTACCCATACAATTTATTTTTAACATCAACATTTAACATTTTCAATCAAATGTTCAAAGTGAAACTGCTTGTTATTTGTATTTATTTATGTTCTTTTTTTAAAAAAACCAAATGTGTGCCATTAAAACTGTTCAGGAAAACTGTGCCGGATAAGTTATTTTGATAGTTTTAAAGCAGGTCATGAAGAAAGGGAAAGGGTTCGGCTATTTCTTACTTTCAGGCTTAAAAATAAAATGGCAATAGGAAACAATAGTTACATTACATTACAGGCATTTAGCATACACTGTCATCCAGCGCGACTTACACATCTTTTTACATAGCTTTTACATAGCATTTTACATCAGGGTTTCCGCCAGTGTACTGCAAGCCCGGCGGCCCGCCGGGCCTAAGCATGGGGGAAATTTTTTTTAAATTTTTTAATGTATTTTTAAGATGATTTTATACTACAGTTACAGTGGAGCGGCTCGGTTGAAAAGCTCACCATCGACATCTGTTGGTTAAAATGTGAACGCAATAGAAAAACAGCAGGTCTGAGATCAGTGTTCTTTACCCTCATTGTGCGTAGAGTGACATTCAACCTTTTTACAGTCTCTGCATTCAACACGCTTCCAACTATCACAAGCTAACGTTACCTAGCAAGCCACCATTTTTCATTCAGTAGGCTAACTAACCTCGTTACAAACTGCATTATCACTTCATCTCGTCTGTAAGTAGGCCTACATTCTTTTTATATTAACTTAAGCAGTGTGTAGGCAACGTTAAACTAGTAGCATGAATGTAACGTTCGATATATTGTAACATTACATGACTTATTAATCGCCAACGAAATAACGATTTCACTTGTTTATTAATAACGTTAGCTTGATGAGATTGATGTGCACGACAACGTTGTCATAAAATTTTTCCCGACCGTGAAAACTGCCTGACTTGTTTACATTTTGGACAGATGTGGCTACAGAGTAAATCCATCGTTGTTTCCGTCCCAGCACTTTCTACACAATATCGGAAAAATCCTAAAAAATTTTCTTACGGTGAAGAGTGCCTGACCGGAAAAGAAATGTGTTAACACAGCGGCAAAATAGGCTATATCTAGAAATACCATCTTTGGGGAAAAACGCTACGGTTGAGGGTTGAGGGCCCTACCTTAATGCTCCCATCAGTCTGTCGCTGACCTGTGCCAGGCCCCCGTCAAAAAAGACACTTGGCTGCTGGCCCACGCCGGGCCCTGCCAAAAGACACTTGCCACCGGGCCTAACAACTTTTCTGGGGGAAACCCTGTACATTGCATCGATTTAAACAGCTGGATATATACCAAATCAATGCAGGTTAAGTACCTTGCTCAAGGGTACAACGGCAGGGTCCTACCAGGAATTGAGCCTGTGACCTTTAGGTTACAAGAGCAGCTCCTTCCCCATTATACTACACTGCTGCAAGTGAGCATGTTACGCAATTTTGCCTGTCATGTCTTTAACACTTCTGCCACCACCCTTCCCTCGCTCAATCAAAAGCCCCCCAAGCCATTGAAATACCCCCAAAATGTTGCTCATAAGGGGGGAAATCCCCCTCAAACCTATAATCCCTCCTACTAAAGTTGCAAAGAGTTTTCAAAACCAAAAACAGGAAAATTCTTGACTGGTGAAGCCATTCACCCTTTCTGAATCTAGTTGACACATAAGCTAAGCTAACGCATAAGCTAACTAAGCGCCTGCTTAGGGCCCCCGTGGCCACCAAGAGTGCTTGAAATGTCCCACAAGCGAGCTTGAATTATTATTTTTTTGATATATTATATTATGTCAATGGTAATCATACAAAACGCAATATTATGTTAACGGCCTGGCTAGCTAATACTACTGGTGTAATGAATTGCCGCTGCCTCTGAGCTGGTGTCAAGTTCATGCGCACTGTAACGGACATTAACTGCATTTTGATGCAAGCACAGTCAGTCAGACTAACGTTACAGTCCTCTCCTCTGGGTCGATGGAAAAAGCAGCAAAAAAGTAATGTCGCAAAAAAGGACATATCCTTCTGGAGAGAAAAGAAAGAAAGAGAAAACAGAAGATGAGAAAAAATAGCAAGATGAAGGTATGTTTGCATAACTAATTACAGTATTTTACCATAAACATTCCACTGGCTAGATAGATGCATCATACAAGCCTTCAGTTCAGTCAAGGTATATTCAGCTAGCGTTAGCTAGCTATCGTTTTAATCTAACACATTCACCTGTTAAAATCGAAATTTCTCTAGCTAGCTAGTTTAGCTAGCTTGCTATTATACATACAACCAAGCGGCCAAAACCAGACTTCGTTTTTGAAGCTCATTTCCTGGTGTTGTAGTTCCTGGTTGCTCACTAGCGCCACTACGGATGGCTCCAGTATAGGTGTTTTCATATCCGGTTTCCATGTAAGTCTACGGTACAAATGAGATCAAAATACAAAGTCAATAATTTTTTCTCACAAGAACAAATAATCATAATAGGTGTATTTTATTCGTCTTATGACTGTCCATGGGTCGATTTCATGATTTATTGCGTCATTTGGGCACAGTGCCAATATTTGTTCTGGACCAATGAGGTACAGCTTGCGTCACTTCCGGATTACTGCAGAGCACTGAGCTACAGAAGGGGCTACAGTCTATGGTCACTGGGGTGGGCGGCTCCGGCCACGGTCCGCCTGTGCTAAGTCTGAAAATACAGGCATCCCATTTCGTGGTGATTTAATTATGGCGTGTGCTATTTACAGCTGCACTAGACGACCATAAAATAATCCTCCTCTTAAGTTTTTCGGTAGCCGAGTCATTTTTACTGTTTCCTTTAGCCTACTTAACCAAATAATTACTTGGCAGAAAGCGTAGTCAGCTTGCTATATTTGGTAGTCCAGTAGTAGCCTATGCTACAACAGTTCGCAACTTCGGCTACTAAGCCATTTGGCTAGCTAGCTAACCTTAACCGGCAAACATTCAATCTGCCAGACGTGTTTGACGGCTTGTCAGTCGTGTACATTCCGTAAATGTCTACCTGGGCCATGCTTCACGCATGTGACAAAAGCCGCGTTTCCACCGCAGGAACTATACCCCGGAACTAGGAACCTTTTGAGGAACTCAGTGCGTTTCCACCGCAGGAACTAGGGTCCAAATTTAGTTCTGGGGGCTTTGTTTTACCCCCCAAAACGTTCCTGCTCGGGAGGTAGTACTTTCCGAAAGTACAGGAACCTTTTGGGTGGAGCTTGCAGCGCTGAACATTTCTGATTGGTCGAGTACTCGTAGCATTTGTGTTGTATTTATTTTCCGCCATTACCCGCCATGTTTGAAAATATGCAGCGGCAAACCAATTTATTTTCATAATAACTTCAAATCAAACTTGTATGTTATGCGGCGCAGTAGCCTACTTTTGGTTATAGCCTGTCAACGTCTTGGAATTATAACGTGTGCTCTTCTGTTCTTTTCTTGCTTTAGTATTCGTTTTATAAAATGCTAAGCATTCGTGCTGGGACAGCATATTACGTAGGCTACCAAAACATTCAAACGGATTAATTCGGTTGCTGAATATTTTCTTCCGGATTTTCTTTGTTAGCCCGTTGTAATTGACTCAAAACGTTTGACACAGTTATGTGAGGTATGCGGTAGTTCTGCATAATTAACATTGGTGATACAGTACAAGCAAACTGGAAATCACCTTCCGCACTTTTTATCCGGGTAAAATAACAGGTTAATTCTAGTAATCTTCCCTTTAGCTTTTTCAGACTGCCGTAATTTTACTCAATTTTACTGCCATTTTTCAATTCCACGAAAAGACCAGGAAGACTATGGACTCATTTATGGTGCATGGTTCGCATCTGGAGGGCACACTTCGCTGCTCGGGTAGCAGTAACTTCGAAGGAAAGCAAACGGTGGCTGTACCACTACTAATTTACATTTTCACGCAAGTCCGAGTTTTCGTTCTATTCTTGTCATTTTGCGATTAGCCTATATGGAATTGACGACGAGAAAGTAATAAAACAGCAAATTGTTTACAACGTGTGCATGTTTTCTGCTGTTAATGAATGTGTTTGAGAGGATATATGAAAATCAATAAATACAAAAGTAACCATATATACTCATTGTTGGTAACCCGTTGTATATAAGTGGAATAAACCCCTCCGGGCTGTCCCGGTTATTAGAAAATAATGTAGGTTACTTCGGTGGTAGTATGGGGTTACAGAAGAAATCATATGACAGATGGACCGACGACAACGTCAGTGGGCTAATTTGCCTAATCTTCGCGGTACTTTAGACCCCGGTGGAAACGCAGACAACCATTGGCTGAAGGAACCTTTTAGTTCCTGGTAAAGTAGTTCCTGGGACTGAAAGTTCCGGGTAATTTTGGTGGAAACGCGGCTAAAGCTAGGCTACTATAATCCCGATTTTGGGATAAACACTTTTTCAGTTTCACGAAGCGAAGTCTCAAGGTCCATTTGCTGAATATACAACACACGATGAAATCACACACAGAATTTAACGAAATTAACCATCTTGGCATTTAGAAAGGATCATGTTTTTAGCATTTAAGAGACCGACAAGCAAGGCATTTAAGACCGTGGTTCTCAGAATCGGTTCTGGGGGCTCCTTGCGTCTATTGGCTTTTCTCCATTGGTTTTGATGATTTACAAGAAAAAAATAATAGCCTAATATAATAATAATTAGAAATTCAATGTAGGCTACATCATTTTTGTCTTCATGCACCAGGTGGAAAACTTGCTGTACAAAGTGCGTTGTCATATTTACACGCCTGCAGATCAGCTATTAAAATACTTGGTAGATTTGTTAATCACCGCTGACAGTGTTGATTTTTATTCGATAGAAAGTGATTTGCGAACGATCGGTCAGCTAGCGTCACCCAGCAAGTGAACACCACAAACGGCGATGGAGTAGCTAGTAGCAGTTACTGGCTCATTAACTGACTGTGGCGAAAACCTACGACGATAACTTGCTCGGTTAACAGCAGATCTACCAGACAGTTATACGAAAATTAGCCTAGTCAAATCACCAGTAGCCTACACGTCTCTGATTGATTGACCATCAGTGTAGTCAATGTTATTCCCCTGTGGTTCATATTGCTAATGCGTGAGCTAACCACGGATAGCCTACCTAGCTCACTGGCAAGCTGATATGCTAGCTAAGCATATTCGTTTTGCTGAGAAACATAAATTGAAGATAACTGAACATAGCCTAATTGTATTTTTAATGTCATACATATAACGTGATTACATGACACAGTACAGTCACGGATGGAAATTAAACTCCGTAAACATCTGATAATATATTTTAAAACGTAACGGCAGACAGTCAACTAGCCTCGTTCAGGTCGATGGGCTTTTCCGCACCGGACTGTCAATCAAATTCTAAACATCACAAGACCGCTTAACTCTATGGTTTTGGCTCCAAATCGAGAAAATGGCCGCGCCCGCCATTGAGCTTCAAAATGTGTTTTAGAGACCCACGTAGAGTCAATGGGTGACGTCACAGTAGCTTTGTCCATATTTTTTACAGTCTCTGCATACAACTAGGTGGATTTAAGATGTCAAGGCAATTTAGTATGGTGGCCCTGAAGTGCAAAACAACAGCAAGTTCAGAAAACACACACCAGCAAATTCAGAAAACACCAGCAAGTTAAAAAACACACACCAGCCAGTTCACTGAAAACGGAAAGGGTAGGTACGAATTGAAAGTATTCCTCGTTGCTGATTGGACTTTTTAGTCTGTCACTCTGGGTGACCGGGAAATAGGAAGTGGCGACATGCTACTCTAGGGAGAAAGAAAATGAGCCTAAACGATTCGAGTCATGTAATTGCACACATACGTGCTTATTTTAATCAAGGACATTCAAGACATAATCCTGGATACTCTCAACTTTTCACGACATTAAAATGAGTATGCGCACCCTTAAAACGCACTTAAAGGTGCCCTTCTAACGTCAAGTAATATTTATGATGGCTAAATTATTGTACTGTACTGACACAGCTACCACCACCACTAGCTGGTGATTTGTTATGGGCCTTTAGTGGATGTATTTTGGACTGCCTTAACTCTGTTTTTTCTTTGATATGTATTGCTCTCCAACAATTGACTTGGTATGAAATAAAATATTTTTTCAATTATATTCTCTGTTATCATTTACTGAGGAACTTGTTCTTGTACTCAGAAAGGTCGGTTATTTTTTGTATCTCAGCTTGCCGAAAACGAACGCACAAGTGCACATCAAAATAATCATACAAATCAAATGGGTAATCTATCCCGGAAAATTGAAATGAAATTAAGTTATGGCGTAACTCTGAATTTACTATCAAACTAGCATGCGCTCGAACGTTATACTGGTGCAACAGGTTGCTCGGTTCTCCAATTACAGTCCTAGAGAGCTAAACGTTACTCTATGTGCAGGCTTTTGACCCAACAACACCCTTGGGAACATACCGATTTCAGCTCACTTAGCTACCGAACAATTAATTATCTAGCGAATAGAATCAGATGTGCTAGGTTATGGTTGGAGAGAAAACCTCCAAGTGGGTAGCTCTCCAGGACCGGAATTAGACACTGATGACAAGTGTATGCCTAACGTTATTTAGCCAAGTTAGCTAGCTAGCTACGTTGAATGTAGCCATCATAGATACAGAAATATGATAACCATAACTAGCTAGCTAATTGCTACATGGTGAAACCAAAATGTATAAAAATGCCCTTTAATAAAAGCTCTGGGTCTGTACTGGGCTCTTCGTTCGTTCAGCTCAGCTGAAAAAGCACTCAAACTAGCTACTTCTATTAGTCCCAGACTGACACACTGTCTGTCCAATCAGCAACAAGGAATACTTTCCATTCGTACCTACCCTTTCCGTTTTCAGTGAACTTGCTGGTGTGTGATTTTTAATTTGCTGGTGTTTTCTGAACTTGCTGGTGTGTTTTGTTTACTTGCTGGTGTTTTCTGAACTTGCTGGTGTGTGATTTCTAACTTGCTCGTGTTTTCTGAACTTGCTGGTGTGTGTTTTCTGCCTTGCTGTTGTTTTGCACTTCAGGGCCACCGTAATTCAGGGATGTTTAATCAAACATTAACTAAACTAAGACAAGATATGCTAGCTAGGCTATGTTGTTAGCTAACGTTAGCTAGCTAGTTAGTTGAATGCATTGTCTGCTGGTTTATTTTGTTACTTTTCAGTACACCGTGTTCAGTATGCCACGTAGTACTGTATCACTTTGAATAATAAAGTGCAAATTAACACCAGACCACTCTTTTGAGTTTGCTAACTTTTAAGATTAAAAACCATAGAAGGGTAAAAACGTACCAGGCTGACATTGGTATGATGTAAAGCAACACAGCTACAACTAATAAAATTGATAATGGATGTGTTAGATTTACAGTAGATGTGTGAATGGTCAAGCATTGACAATAGTCAATAGTATTGGCGGCGCCGAGGCGGTGGGGGGCCCCCAAATCAAATTCTGCTTAGGGCCCCATAAAGGCTTGGGCCGGCCCCGCTAGTTGACCATGCATTTCATATGCAGAAGAGAAAACTTAAGGCAACCAGCCCCCAAAACAAGCAGGAGCTGAAGATGGTTGTAGTACAGGACTAGCAGACCATCACCAGAGAACATACTCAGCTCCTGGTCATGTCTATGGGTCAGACTTCGAGCAGTCATTGCACACAAAGGATATTAGACAAAGTACTAAACATGACTACTTTCATTTACATAATATTAATATGTCCCAAACAATATGGTGCCCTGAAATGAGGGGCTATATATAAAAAGTGCTGTAATGTCCATCTCATAAAAAACACGTTTTCAACATACAAAAACGCCAAGTTACTCACACATACAAGGCATACACCGTCTATAACTCATTCATTCAGACTGCCAAAATCCACGCCTGCCACTAAAAGTATTGATATCAAAATGACGCCAAGTTACGGTACTACAAACAATATAGGCTATCTTGCCTCACCAAAATTAAATAAGATGTATTCCAAAGCAATGCTACCCAATATTTCCTCAATTCTTTGTAAAAGAGGAAATTATCTGCCTGACGGCGAGGCAGGATTCAATCCTTCAACCGGAGGTTTACCAGTCTGTGACTTTGTTAGTGCAGCACCATGACATAGCTATGCAATGCGTAAAATATCATTAGCAAACCTGTCCGTGGTTTTAAAGAAGAACACAGGCCAGTAAGGACAGAAGAGCTCCCGTTGAATCCATATGGCTTTGCAATATTGTAGCCGGTTAATATCTGAACGTGCAGACGGTACGTCATAATGCAGTGTATATGTTCGGTGAACGGCGGGTAGATATGGTGCAAAAGCAATAATTGAGAAGTAGTAGACAATTATTAGTGAGGGTAAAAGCAGGTTAAAGAAACATGTTCCAAGCTGGGCTTGAACCTAGGACTCCATGTTCCCAAGACTGCAACCTTGCCCACTAGGCCACAGGCAAACTAGCTGTTTAAACTGGAAATGTTTCAGAGTAAAAAGGTATGGGTATTTTGCGTGTGTATGCGAGTTTTTGATTGGGTCGTGTAGGTGAAGATTTGGCTGGTGTCGGTAAAATGTCCAATGGGGAGACATGATGTTAGTCGGATAGGCGGCAGGAAAAATAAGCAGAAGAAGACGAAAGAGAAGAAGAAGAAGAAGAGAAAACGCAAAATCCCCTTAGTTTGGGGCTTTATTGTGTGGACATGTGAAGTTGTTTATGAAATCTGTCTGTTGAAATGGGGTCAGAATGTACAGAATGTAATGTTTTTAAGGGCTGAGTGTCTGTGGCTGTTGTGGTTATTTCTGTGGGGAACCCTGAAAAGTGCCAAACTCTCGATGCTGTATAGGTATGGGGCATGCCTCCGCCAAGGCGTAACTTGGCGGGATGGCATACCTGCCATCCCAATATGATGAAACCGAAGTGTATAAAAATACCCTTAAATAAAAGTGAATGTGTACTTTAAGTACATGTGAATTGTTTGATTACAAATCTAAAATTGTGGAGTAGAGAGCCAAATCATGAAAAAGGTATACAGCTGACTATACATTTATTTATTTATTTATTTTTAGTAATACATTTGAAACTGCATCATATATATATATATATATATATATATATATATACATATACATACAGTACCAGTCAAAAGTTTGGATGCACCTGCTTAAACCAGTTTTTTCATGATTAAAAATGCTTTAAACTGTATAAACTTGTATATAAACACTTAATATTTCATTGTATGATATATGTACTTATATACATTAAGCAGATAATCTTAAATGGATTGCATTCAAAAGCTAGATTTTTAAATGAAAATGGAAATCTTGTAAGCTCATTGGGGGGGGGGGGGTGCATTGTTTTGTTATTTAAATAGATTAGAATATATTGGTACGTATTGGTGTTCATGATCACATCTATCTTAACAGGTATTCCAGGACCTGTAGAATTTTTCATATTTAAAAAAAATAAAGGCCATCCGCCATATTTCAAAAGCACCTGTTAAATTAGACGTCATCATGAACACCAGTACGTACAAAGATATTTAAATAACAAAACAATGCACCCCCTTTCCCAATGAGCTTACAAGATTTCCATTTTCATTTAAAAATTAAACTTTTGAATGCAATTCACTTATGATTATCTGCTCATATAAGTACAGATAGCATATAATGAAAAATTAAGTGTTTATAGACAAGTTTATACAGTTTAAAGCATTTTTAATTATGAAAAACTGGTTTAAGCAGGTGTGTCCAAACCTTTGAGTGGTACTGTATATATATATATAGGCTATATATATATGGTATGGCCAACTTTTTAGGGCTGGAGTTTTGACTTTGTTATTTGTTATCAACATGCACGCTAAGTTACATGACTTCATGTCAAACAGTTTGGGAATTATACACATTTGTGTAAAGCCGTGTTGACAAGTTATTATCTTACCATTCGCAAATATTTTGATATATCCAAATTTGTAAAATGTCTATGAAGAAACTGTAAATTTCAAGCAAATTTCTCCATTTAGAAGGAGTGGCTTTAACAGTTCTTTTAAAAATTCTAAATGGCAGAGAAACTACCCAGGTTCTCTTTTTAGCTCCTCAGAAGAGGGACCGACGTGCCAGTTTTTGTGGCTCAATGGCAAACTGGGCATGGCCTTGTGAAGCTGAAAAATTGCCATGTGCATTATCGCGCCATCAGGTCTCCAATCTGCGCCATATTTACAGACATCAAAAATGAGACCCCCAAGTTTGGTAAGCCTCAGACTTCCAGGCTAAAAGTTATTTGAGGTCAATGGGCAAAAAATTTAATTATAACAAAAATAATACTTTTCCACCACCTGTGGTGCTTGGAATTATAATTATCCATTGACTAAAATACATACTTGAGCCTTATTCCAAGATGATTCACTATGCCACATTTGATCAGTCACCAACCCCCCGCTCTTCATCCAACCTCACTCACAGAATCATTCCCACACAGTTGCATGGCACTGCTGATGACCATGACTGACAGCAGCTGCCATCGCACACTCTGATCCGTAAACAGTTCCAAGGGTCCCTTGGCCTTTATTCCCAGGGCTGCTGCTTGCTCTTGCTGGATCTCCTCGATCTCACTGTGCAGGACATCGCAACCCCGAAACCGACATAAGGCTGTGCAAAGGCAGGAGGGATCAGTCTCAGAACTTGTTCACTGTCACTCTCACACTGTCTCTCAAAATCTGGTCATTTCACATATAATCCCATCCACAGAATGTGGAATTACAAGAAAACAAGAGTTCGGTTCAAAGTTGACTTCACAAAAGGTCAAACCTACTTGTATTAACAGCAGGACTAACCTAAAAACGAACTAATTGACTAACTAAACTGAAAGATGACATTTATTTGGCTTCACAAAACAATAACTTTGGGTTCTCCTTACCATTGATGCAGGCCTCTTTGTCTCCTTTGTCAATGAGGAGGTACCGGGGGCTTTCAGGGAACCAGGGTAATGTCAGCAGCTGGATGAAACCAGGGACAGCATTGCTAGCCAAAAGGTATGGCCAGCAGGATTCACTCCCCAAGATCTCCCTGTTGGGAACAAATCATTATTATCCTTCTTACCATGCTAAATTCATTTATTATCACTTATTACTTTATACAGCTCTTGAGGACAGAAATCCATCTGAATATTTTTACTTATGCTATATTGATTTATGTCAAATGGTGGTATTATGAATACACTGATCTTTGCATTTAATAATTTAAGTCATTCCTGAAAAGTTTTTTTTTTAAAACACAAAATGGATTGTCTGATTACATTTGTTTTCACCAGCGACTTAAAATTCTCAAATGTAGTTTTTCACCTGTGACTCACAACCACAATGTTTGGCCCTGATTTAAGTTCTCTTCAAGTGGGCTTTTCTACAGATGTCTGTTAGAAAGTGTACTACGGTCCATGGGCGTAAAACGCATAAGGATAGTGTGCCTACCTGAGCCCTACCACTTGTCCCAGCACCACTCCAAAAGCTGTGAACACAGCTGAAGATATAGAAACAGCACCTCGTAAATGCTTAGGTGCACTCTCTCCAAAATACATGGGCTGGATGTTCATGCTGACACCTGTGCAAATAAGGGGGTTTATAATTGTGGCTGTGGTTTTTTTTTTTTTTTTACATTAATATTTGTTTATTAGTTTTCTTTAAAAACTAATGTTTATTACATTTTACAGAAGGTCTTTCCTGGAATTACTCGTACTGTTTCTCTCTCTGGATATTTGGACCTATGGATATTGTGAACATATATTTGGAATATATGTAATATTTAGAACTGCAACACAGCCAGGCAGCCACAGAAGTTTCACACGTCCATTTCACAAAATCATTACAGTGGGTATGTAATGATTCCCACAATGGACGTGAGCATGTTATAATTCATTCCACACACTTTCGTGTAAGTTTAACTAAGAATGGTAATCCAGTATCGCAAGAAGGAACTCCTAAAGGAAATTATTTACTTTACTCTAGGAGCACTTGGCCACTCAAGTCTGAGAGAATCTCAAATAATTGTATCCAAGATGATGAGATACAAATGAAAGACATTTTTTTTCGAACCTTTTCACATTGTAAGATTTATGTATGGATCAACTGTTATTTAAAAATGACCACTGCTTATATCTGAGTATAGGGTTCTTCTCATTTTTATTTTGAGCTAATCTGAACACATTTCCAAAGACAAGTTTGACTCCTTACCTGCATTGATCCCCACTAGAAACCGGGCCAGAATGATCATCTCAACAGACCTAGCAGCTCTGCTAAACACTGCCAGCACAGAACTCAGCAGCAAAAATACATTGTTCAGCAGCAATGACTTCTTCCTAAAAGTTGGAGAAATCACAGAGGTAATCATAAAAGGCTAGATATACAGTGCAGCTACAAACTTTTAATTAGACGGAGAGCTATGTTCAGTTGAGGCCCAAAGTTTACATACGCCTACGCTAAAGATATTCAAACTCTTTTTAAACAACTCCGCACATTTCATGTTACCATACATTTCTTTTGGCAAGTCAGTTAGGGCATCTAATATGTTCACAGAGGTCATTTTAAAACAATCGATTAGAGACAGATTTATTGCAGCTTTAATTCACTATATCAGAATTCCAGTGGGTCAAAAGTTTACATACACCAAGTTGATTGTCTTAAACAGTCTGGAAGATTCTAGAAATTAGTGTAATGACTTTTTAGAAGTTTCTAATTGGCCAGTTGTCATAATTAGGAGTTAATTGGGATTTAATTGGCAAATGTGGCTGTATTTAAAGGCCTACCTTTAGAGCCACTGCCTTTTTGCCCTTGATACCATGGGAAAATCCAAGCAACTCAGTCAAGACTTCAGAAAAAAATAGTGGACCTCCACAAGTACGGTTCCTCCTTAGGAGCAATTTCCAAACAACTGAAGGTTCCATGAGCAACTGT
The DNA here is from genome assembly GCF_018555375.3 of Anguilla rostrata. NCBI lineage: Eukaryota > Metazoa > Chordata > Actinopteri > Anguilliformes > Anguillidae > Anguilla > Anguilla rostrata. Next base: position 26,280,001 of record NC_057942.1, on the reverse strand, counting down.
ACAAACAATTGTATGGAAATATAAAAATCTTGGGACCACACAGACCCTGCATCGTTCAGGAAGGAGGCATAAATTAACTCCCAGGGCTGAACGAACTTTGGTCCGAAAGGTTCAACTGAACTGCAAGACAACAACAAAGGAACTGGTGAAGAAATTGGAGGCATCAGGTAGCAAAGTATCTACATCCACCATTAAGAGAATCCTACATTGTCAATGCCTAAAAGGCTGTCCCGCAAGAAGAAGCCCCTACTCCAAGACCAGCATAAAAAAGCCAGAAGTTTGCAGGTGATCCAGGACGAAGACCTAGCCTTTTGGAGGAGTGTTCTCTGGTCAGATGAAACAAAAATTGAACTGTTTGGCCATAATTGTCAGCGGTGTGTATGGAGTAAAAAGAGTGAGGCTTTTAATCCGAAAAACACCATCCCAACTGTGAAGCATGTGGGTGGCAGCATCATGTTGTTAGCATGTTTTGCTGGAAAAAGGACTGGCGCACTTCAGGTAATAGATGGTATCATGAGGAAGGGGGATCATCTACAAATACTGAAACGACACCTCAAGACATCAGCTAGAAAGTTAAAATATGGTCGCAACTGGGTCTTCCAGCAGGACATTGATCCTAAGCACACCTCCAAAATAACTTAAAGACAACACAGTATTGAAGTGGCCATCACAAAACCCTGACCTGAATCCCATAGAAAATTTGTGGACTGAACTGAAAAAGCTTGTTTGAGCAAGGAGGCCCATAAACCTGACTGAGATACACCTATTCTGTCAGGAGGAATTCCGGAAAAGTATTGTGAGAAGCTTGTGGAAGGCTACCCCAAGTGTTGTGAGAGTTGTGAAAAATTGAGTTTGAATGTCTTTAGCCTAGATGTATGTAAACTTTTGGCCTCAACTGTAAAAATATGGAAATGTACATCAAAGGGAAATTCCACCACAATAACAACATTAACTTCATTTAACAGATCAAGGCGTAACTGATTAAGTCTCTCTTAGTGACTGGCCAAAAGAATCTGATAGAGGTGTATGTCATTATTACCCTTTCTCATTTTTTAAGAACTACAATGGGCGGGGTAGTTCTTGTAGGTGAAGAGGGCTTTGACCGAACTCATGTCAGACAGATTTGGGGTAGCTGCTGTTCCACATGTTAACAGTATTAGCTTGTGAGCTGACCAGCGTAGTGGGCTTGCTTGCTGTTATTATTTTAAGAATGTCACCCAGAGACAATGTCAATGATGTCAACCATACATTTCTCCTTGCCTGGCTTAATGCCTTCATCTCCTCTTCCCCATTCTCTCCCCACCAGGAGTTTTTAAAACATCTGTTATTGCCGGATTTATTATGATAAATACAGCACATATTGTGACCATGTCTGAAATAGCTTGCTACATGCCAACTGCAAACTGTTATTCAAATTGCAGTTACATTAAAACCTTGCAACCTTTTGTGGTTAGCCTGCTAGTGAGTAATGTCACCCTCAAAGTATGATTCCGAGCCATGTAGTAACACCCAGCCCCATGTTTGTATTCAGTAGGTACTTGGAGCATGTAGCACAGTAGTTTAAGCCTATGTCTCTGCACTCTCTACAGGTAGAGAGTTGGCTGCAAACTTAATCAGGACAGCTACTCTTCTACAAATAAAAGATCGATTTAGGGTGGAATTCCTCTTTAAATCAATTGCAGCCAGTGCAACAGTGAAAGAGTTTATAACAAACATTACCAATCATTACCTTCCAAAGTAGATAGCCATTGGACCAGCAATCAGGGCACCTGCCAGCCCTCCCAGTGAGAAGATGGACACAATGAAGGTCCATATTAGAGTCACCTGGTAGACTTGGAGTTCAGCACCCCAGCGCTCCTGGAAAGTTTCGTTGATGAACTTCTGGACATACTGCATAAAGAAAACATAAACATTCATTGCTCAAACATTTGTTTCACCAGTTTGTGAAACTGTAGTTATTGATGAAAAAACTGAAACTGGCAGTCTTACAATAGTAGGTGCATTGATTATGGCAATGTTGTAACCATACTGAAGAGTTCCTCCAATGGCTGCCGAACACACTGTCAGGGCCAGGATTCGAGCATTACCCTGTTGGCATAGACAACAGTATGAATCACTCATAAAAAGATTTTTATGCAGATGTAGACATGTAGATCTTTAAAACATTAAACATTCCAGGTTTTATACCAGAGGACGTAAGGCTACACAATGATGTTTTTACATTTGTTTGTGACATGCCAAACCCTCAAACCCTACATGCCAGCCAGATCCCTCCGTTCTGCTACCTCAGGACGCCTAGCACCTCCCCCTCTTCGCACCTGCACTTCCAGAACACGTCTCCTCTCTGTTCTGGCCCCACGATGGTGGAATGACCTCCCTGTGGAGGTCAGAACAGCTGAGACTGTGACCCATTTCAAACGACGACTGAAGACCCACCTCTTCAGGCTGCACCTCTCCCCATCCCTCCCTTCCCCCCCTGTAAATGACTAAACTTAGGGTTGTAACTAGGCAGCTGTTTAATAGGTGACTTAGTTGATGCGCCAGTCTTAACGACTACTTGTATTTTTATTTATTTTTATTTTTCCATAGATTGCGTTGTTGCCGTTCTCGTTGTTAGTGTTAATCAGTTTAACCACCAGGGTCCAAGTTGAACTATGCGGTTGTTCCCTGTACTTGGACCGGTACTTCTCTCTAGGGGTTTCGTCATACTTGTTCCTGGTTATGGTTATACACTTTGTTGTACGTCGCTCTGGATAAGAGCGTCTGCCAAATGCCTGTAATGTAATGTAATGTAATGACATGTTCTCATGTAGCACAGAGAGATGACTGCTACTTCAAGATGACTTTGTACTATCATTTGCTTTCATCATTTTATTTTATTTCAATACTTAAAACAGCCAAATCTTAGCCAAAAAGTGCCAGTGTGGGATTTTGTTATAGACTAGCACTGTGACACCTGATTATGCTACAGAACTAATAATGGTCTTCAATCAAGACATCGACAAGTAGAATCGGGTGTCACAATACTGGACTGAAACAAAAACCCGCACCCACATTGGCCATTTTTAGATAAGACAGGACATCCCTGATTTAAAAAATCTCCAGGATAGCAGATCAACTACATTTGTGCTCATTACAAATAGCCTACTGTACACCTTAATGGAAGGTTGTTTATTTGGTGGTGCACAATATTATACGGGCACACTCTGAGAAAAAAAGGTAAAAAATACCGAAAAAGGTATAAATGATTGTTCTCCCCTTTAGAGTGGTACCCTATGTGTAAATTAAATTGTAGCCCAGCCAGCAATACATAATTCATTTGCACCTTTTTTGGTAGTAAATGGTTATCATTAGGACCCAAATAGAATATTATTATACTTTCAAGGTGCATTTCAGAATGTTTTTCCTTACAGAACATAAATGTACTACTACTGTACCATCAAAACACCATATAGATCTTTTGATCACATATGTATTTCCGATTGCAGCACCTGGAAATTCTTTATTTTCTAAAATATTTGACCCCGCGACCCTGCTCAGGATAAGCGGGTATAGGTAATGGATGGATGGATGGAAAATATTTGAATATTTATTTTAATGAATCTACAAACCAGGGTTTCCATTTCATTCCCGCAAAGTTAACTTGACAGAAAAAAACTGCATCTTGAGGGTGGTATATTGTTGCAGTGTTATCTAGATTATCTATTGCAGAACCTAATGTTAAATTATCAATATTCTAGCAGTTGCTAGACTAAAACATATGGCTTTCTTTGCTTTAATACTTATATAAAAATGAGACAATACAATTGTATTCAGTGAAAAAGAGTTATAATATGGTACCACAAGGCAAGAAAGAATGCTTTGGCCAGAATTAACTTGTTAATTATTTAGCATTAGTTGCACTATGGTCAATGTGGTCTGATCTGGTGTGCGTTTGGCTGGTGTCATCTCCAGGAAGCTGAAGTACTGTAATAGCAAACCATTAAGCTTGTGAAAGGTAGAGTATATGTACACTACTTAGCCAAATGTACATGGACACCTGACATCCAACATCCAAAACTATGGGCATTAATATGGAGGTGGTCCACCATTTGCTGCAACAAAAACCTGACAGAGTCAATGATCTTTGCTTAAAAAAAATCACTAGGCAATGCAGGCCTGTAAACTGAATGGCACATACTGTGGCTTATAAAAAACTGCCCCCCCCCCCCCCCATCTGAACACATTGATCTTATATGAACACACTGTGGTCATTCAAACCTTAAATGTCACATCAAGTGATCACATTTTTTTTTAATTTCCACATGGAAGACATCATTTAAATGAATGATTTAAACATCTGATGAACACTTAAACACAAGAAAGGACATGTTTATGCTTTCCATCATGATTTCTCATTATTTAGGACGACACTGAAGTTAGCTCCCAATTAAAAATTTCTGGTCCACCTTAAATCTAATGCAATTGGACCGTTTCATGTTTCCTGGTCTTCCTTATGTGTTTGCAAAGACTATTATGTGCTTTGAAAAGTGAGCTATGGCTTAAAACAGAAATTGAACAATGGTTCACATAACAATGGTTATGTGAAAAAAAAAAAAAAATTTAGGTTATGTTCCCTTCACTTGTATTTTCTGTAATTTATTATCTGTAATATGAAAAGACGCAATCTTTTTCTTTCCTCAAAATCTAATTGTCTCAATGTTGCATCACGTGTGTATGAGAGCAGGAATTAATGTACATTTGAAATGGTGTGGATGAACCGCACCTTTTGCAAATAATATTTTGGGAATAAAAAAAAAGCAAGGCAACGTTTCAACCCAACAGGGTCTTCATCAGGCAAATGCCCTTGTTGGATTGAAACGTTGCCTTGCTTTTTTTAGTCAATAAAGTATTGGGAGCTGTAATCCAGTGTGCGGATATCCATTTTCTTTCAATCTTCACATGTACTTTTATCCTGCACCTGGCCAAATACTGGTTGGATGTGCACACATCTACTGTATTTCTTTAGGAAACCCTGAAAAGTGCCAAAACTCTCAGTGCTGTACAGGTATGGGGCATGCTGCCCCACCAAGGTGTAACTTGGGGGGTTGGCATACCTGCCATGAAGATGGTGTTAATATATATATTTAATTTAATATCATCTTTTACATTTTATCTACCAAAAAGTTCTTTGTGTGTTTATTTTTATTTATTTGTTTGCTTATAAGTTAAATGTTCTCAAATATAGAAACTTTGATAAAATATAAGTTTTTCAAATTGATTTGAAAATGTTGCACTTTTTGACAAAATATCGGTCAGAACATCGGTAATCGGTGGGCTAGGACGCTCCAAAATCGGGATTGGCATCGGACCCAAAAATCTGGCATCGGTCGGGCTCTAGTATTGTTACAGAATTCCTTTAATAGCAGAGTTACATTTTTTCATAAAATGGTAGGCCTATAGTGAGGTTTCCCATAGTAGACAGGCCTGACATAATAACATTATGTTTCCTTGTACCGTGAACTTATCCATCATAGCCTACATGAACAACATACATTAAAATGTGTTTTGCTAGCTCTGTACATTGGCTCTTCAATGAGCTGTTGATGCACATCATCATGAGTATAGTTAATTTTAGCTGTCCGATGATGCAGAAAAGTTTAGAAGCTTACTATTTGTCAGTTTTAATGACATTAGCGAGCTCCTAAATTATGATGAGGTCCAAAAATACTTTTCTCAATATCGTAGTGTATCTGCAATCTGTGAATGTGGGTGCTTTTTTCCAGATACAGAAGTGCATTGTTGTCAATCTTTCCGATATGAAAACTGGCATTTAATTATCACCCATGGAGAAGGGGATGGGTTTCATGCAGCCTTTCAGGTTGTCTGACAAACTGTGAATTTGCAGGCCAGCTACAGGATTTTGTGTAAGAAAACCAGTCACTCGTTGTGACAAAGCCACTTATAACGTAGTTTCTAATATTAAATGTTAAATTAATAAATAAGGCAGTCAAGATTTTTATAGACGCGTTCATCAACACTTGACTGTACATTACATTAGCTAGCTAGCTATATACATACTTGGAGAAGCTAACAGGTGCACGAGCTAGCAAGACTGAAATGCAGTGAGAAGTTGTGGTAAGATAGCCAACTAAAGAACTATTAGGCTATGTTTCACAAGCTAGCTATCGACCTCTCTAACTGACTAGCCCCAGACAGCTAGACATTAGAACAGTTCTACCATAGCTAGCTAACTTTTCAGAACAATACAAACATTCGGTGGCACTCGACTGCAACATATTATAAATCCTACAGTCAAGAAATGTGCACTCTCAGCCATTCTGTGTTATGGTAACTTCCCATTTAGCAAGTGACTTCAGGCCAGATCGGGCCCAGATGATCTGAATTTGGAATGGAATCGGAGCAGATCCATCCTGGAGTTCCTTGCTGTCAGGGTAGCTACTACTAGCTACTGCTGTTTAAAGGAGACAAACAAGTGACTTCCAAATTAAATACAAATGTGGTTGGTAACTCTTCAATTTGATTATAGTCTTTCTAAATTTGTAAATGACCTCCCTGCGGTTCCTAGCTACCTAGCCAACATTACCCTGATCTCAAGCAAAATGCATTGTTGTGAAAAGTGATTGCAGACAGGAACAGATAGCTAATATAGACAAATCACATGATTTGTCTGCTTGCTTGGTCTTGAATGCCTGTGTAGTGCATGAGAGAAAGCAAATGATTATCAATATTAAGTTGTATTTTTTATTCAGATGAAAACATGCAATGTGCTTTATATTTCTGGCTATGTATATAAACAATGTGTAGTAATAAAATAAGCTTGTCACCTAATGCAATATTGGCTTGTTTTCATTGTTTACAGGAAAAGTACAATATGGGCAAAGACAACCTTTTGATACTACTTTCTGCCCTGTAATGTTGTTAGACCCACTATCCAGAACTCTGGTACTGTCATAATCTAAGCAATGTACCCCATCACTTTAAAAAAGCCCGGTCAATTATGCTTTATATCTGTGTGTTTTTTTAAATCATGAAATACACGCTAAGAGATGGCAAATTCACCTAAAACGAACATTCGTATCCTTCGATACGGTCCACCAGCTCAACATATTCTTTCCAGCATGGTTGCTACCTCAACCATCTTGTTGCCAGCTTGACCATCTCCAAACCAGCTTCAAACCAGCTAGACCAGCTTAAAACCAGGTTGTAACTGAGCTGGAATTTCCACCAAGGAGCAGTTGCACCACCAGTGCCCCCTGGCCAAAAATAATGTTGACGTCATTTTTATCATGATAGATTACCTCTGAAGTAAGTTTCAAGAGTCTGATTTTCATATCACTCCAAAATGAACAGAAACCAATAGCTGCTGGGAAGGAAGGAAAATCGCATTCAGAAATCGATTGTTTGAAGCTCTTTAGCCAATTAACTAATTTTGCATCAAAAAACATACATTTATAAGCAAAATGAAATGGGCATTTCAGGTGAAATATATTTTTTAAAATATAAACATAAACTAGCATGCCAGTGTGTAAGTAGTCTATCTTTTTCTCTCTCTCTCTCAGGAGAAAGTTTTTAGATAATCCTAAATTTACACAACAACATGGCAGACAGGTATAAGCACAAGGCAAAAGTCCCTAGTCAATGTGTCCAAATTACTCAAAGAAAAAGAACAAGAGCATTTAATTCCTGAAGCAAGTCATGCCCATGGATGCTACGGAGGAAATAGTGCAGTTCCAGGAAGATGAGGTGTTTGGGGATACTTCAGATTGTTTTGTTATAGATGATAATGTAAATGATGATTATCTGGAGGAGGTTATGGATCATCATCATGTAAATGATGATAATGATGATGAGGAGGAGAATGAGGTTGGGGATCTCACAAGAGAAATTTGTAGGATTCTCTGATGGGTTGGGCCCTTCAGTTTGGCATTACATTAGCTGCCTTTTCTGTACTCCTCTCAGTTGTGTATACCACCCAGCTTTGCCCAAGGATGGAAGAATTATCTTTCATACCAACTGCTCATATAAAATTGAGTGAATTGCAGGTGGGATTTATCATTATTTCAAGCATTCTGAACTGTCTTTCTGGCTCCCTCGCCAAAATATGGCATAAAATACCAGACAAACACTCAATAAGGTTACAGCTAAACTCTGATGGGGTCCATCTCTTCAAATCCTCAGGTCGGCATTTGTGGCAAATTTTAGGTTTATTCCAGGGATTTAACATCAAGACACCCCTTCTGATAGCTGTATATGGTGGGACATTATAACCACACACTTTCTCTCTGTATTTCAAAGATTTGATCAAGGAAATAAAGCCCCTGGAATCAGGCTTTATTTTTTAAAGAAAACAACTCTTCCTAACAATTAAAGGCGAATTACACTTTATAACACTTCTGCTTCTCAAGACTGATATTGTCCCTCTAATGAATGTGTCGCCCTTCATTTTTCGATTAGTTATTTCATTTTAAGTGTCTAACCTTAGAAACAAAGACCTACTTTTTTAGCGGAAGTCCACATAGTAGTACTGTTTCCGTTTTTTTCTTCTTCGATTTTGTATCGCGGCAAAATCGAGAAGAAGCGAAGCAAAACATTCCGTTAACTTGGAATGTTGAAATCAAACAAACTAACGGCTGCTAGCTTTTGTTTGATGCAGTATCAGTGTAATAATTAGTTGCATTGTACCCGGTTGTTATAATGCCCTCGTTAAACTTGCCTTAAAAGCACATTTTCATAGTTTTCCACACAATGCAACTTTGTGTAAGACATGGCTGGATTTAATCAGACACCCCAACATATCAGTCGAAGAAGTTCGCAAACGAGGACTAAGGGTATGCAGCGACTACTCTGAAGGCACCGGCTAACAAGGCGACCATCAGAAGCCTGGAGCTGTATCCGCCGTTTTCCCATCGTTGAACCACTCGAGGTAGGTATTATGCGGGCTGGGTAACGCTATCGCGTCTGTCTGTGATACATAGGATGTCTACCACCAGTTGCCGTTTGTCCTGGGAATAGCCTGTGGTTCCTCAATCTCGGTCAGCTCCTGACTCGATCTCGCTCTCACATGATCAGCCTGCAAATTAGCCAGCTCTTCTTCTGTGTATTCCAGCTCGAATCAATAGGGCACAACAATCCCATGATCAAAAACAAAATCGCCTTCATCCTCAGACATTTTCGATTTCGCTGGCTAATAGTCATACAACACTATTTCTACGATCAACCTAATGTTATTGTCTGCAGGTACGCCCACATCAGAAGTCGCGCAATGATGTGCATCCTCGAGTTCGACACTAAACTGCCTGGGTCTACTTCCTGCATTTGTAAAGGAAAACAACAAAACAGCGTAAAATATTAAAATAATAAAATAACTAATCGAAAAATGAAGGGCGACACATTCATTAGAAGGACAATATCAGTCATGAGAAGCAGAAGTGTTGTAAAGTGTAATTCCCTCAGTGATATGTAATGCCTCAGCAAAGGCTTTTATGAAAGGCATAAAAGGTTTTTAGTACAACTGGAGACACATTGAATTGTCTCAGATGATGTACCATTTTGTTCTTGAAAATTATTGTTATTAAAAAATGAACATACATTTTTGTCAGATTATGCTGAGTAAAAGTCATGGAACTGTAGACAGTATTCTTTAAAGGTAGAAAGTTAGAAAGCAGAAAACTATTTTATTACAGAAATGAATACATCAAAACTATCATGCAAAGTAGTAGCATGGCAGTGGTCAGTGATGGCAGGTTTCAGTTGTGTTTTTGAAATGTACAGTAGAGGCAGGTTATATCATGGAGAAACAGTGGTGTATTTAATCTCAAAAGGCATAACAAGTCACACGGGTTACGCTGAATGTGATAAATGCACAACATATGGAGAGTGTGTGAACTTCAGAATGACATTTTCAGAGACCTTGAGAACAGATAGGACTTTTCCTTTACAATCAGATGAGGAACATCATAAAGAAACCTCACCACTAGCTGACATAGGTATATGCATGGTAATAGCATTCTCCCATGACTATATGCACCTTGGGTATCTCGGAGTTATGCGGAAAATGTTAGAGCTTTCAATAGGTAGCACTGGTCCTCTGCAATGTCGTTTACCAGGTTGTGCAGTATCCCTCTTCTCAGAGAGGCTTATCTCACCGAGAAACTACATTCCCTCTGAATCAGCAAGAAAGACAAGTGCAGTGGAAGAGAGGCAAAGATGGAAGGCTAAATATTTAGACCGTTTTTATTGTATACTGGGTCAGTTCGTCTCTATGATATTCAATACTTTTATCAGAATTTCATGCTTTTCTCAGTTGAGCAAATCCACACTCTTCAAAATGATCAAATGTGTGAATTAGCAAAATCCCTCAGTGCATTTTGTTGAGCATTTTTGGTCAGCTTTATGGCAGAGAGCATTTAATTTATAATGTCCATGGCCTTATACATCCAAGTGTCAAACTGCATGGACATCTTGATTCACCTTGAATCACCTTTAAAAAAGTAGTACATAGGCCACACTTCCCTGTTGCTTTGATTATATGACATGTCAGAGTTCAACAATATGGAACAGCCATGTTATCCCAAGTCAAAAAAGCCCACCATGATGATCCTCTCCCAGTTCAAGTAACAGGGCCAGAGTTCAAGGAAGTATACCTTCAAAATTTCCGCATAAAGGTTACACAAGGTAGTGACTGCATATGACAAAGGAAACAAAGCATAGGATTCAATTTATTAATCTTGGCCTGGCTTCTAGGTGCTCAGCTTGGATAAGTTTGGGGCTAGTGTGTTGCAATAATTTGTTTAGGACAGTCACTTCACCTCAAAGGAACCAAATACCCATGGGACTAGTCATTCTAAATCTTAAAGTTGTGTTTTTGAAAAGTACAGTAGAGACAGGTTATATCATGGAGAAACACTGTTATATTTAATCTCAATATGGAAAATGTATTATAGAAAAAAACAATACATCTAATACAAAATACTAACAATAATACTATCCCATGTCAGGGGACACCGTGACAAGTAGTAGTCCAGACATCCTTTGTACATTCAAGTACAAGTTCCTCCAGAATTTTTCACATTTTTCTAATTGTTTTCAACCTGAACCTTTTCCAAACTTTTTTTGGTCAAACACTGGTCATAAACATTGATAACTGGTGGGCTATGCCCTATGAATCATCATTGGATCAAAAAATTTGGCATCAGTAAAAATGGATGTTTTTCCTCTTTACCAAAAGGCTATTTAAATGTGTTGCAGTATCCTGAGAGATGATAACTCTATGGGTTTTATCTTCAAAGGAACTAACAGACACAGAAAATGAGGATGAGGAAGAAGCAGCATTGAGGCAATCAACCACAGCCAAACAAAAAATTGGGAATGTGCAGCATTACTTCCTGCGCCAAAGATAGAATTCCTGCCAGAGCAAGGGACATCATCACCCATGCCACCAAGAGCAGCCATGCCATAACAGACAACATCTCCATCACTACCACCAGTAGCAAACTCACCACGGCATCTACTTCCACACCACAAGGGTTAGACCTGCCATGGCAGATGACATCACCAGTAGCAAATGAGAACCTGGACTGCTGGGAAACCCTGGACCTGGAGCATTACAACCAGTAATTTACTGTTTTAGAACCACATAGCCTGTATCTGTAAACTTTGTGATTTGTGCGAGCATGTCATGAGGGCAAATAATGTGTTTTTCCAACCTTCCATGTCTTTATCGCTAGATGGTACTGATCGCTGTGCTATGTCCATGAACACCTGTATCACATTTAATCAGAAGGTTTTTGCATCGATCAACAAAATTAACATCACCAATTGACAAAACATCCACACATCTGACAGTGAAAAATTCCTTTCACATTGCAAACATACTGTAGGTCACTGGGGGAGCACATAGCAGTATTAAGTTCTCTGAACTCCTGGTACAGGCCGTTTCACAATCCAGGGGCTATAACAGATGGCATTGCGACCATCAGTTTTAAATCTGGATAGTTGAACAACTAACAGATCCCAACCTAAATAGTCTTACTATCGGCACAATGGTTATTCAGCCATGCTGACACATAGCGCGCGTGCGCGCGTGTGTGTGTGTGTGTGGCAGGGGGTGGTATGTGGTTCTAAAACACCCATCTTGAAAATTCTACATTCTAGATAAAGTGATAAATAATTTTTCCAGAACACCTTAAGTTCTATAAATGGTTAATTGCAGGAGTTGTAATAAAGTCAATCATCTCTTTGTACGATTTACCTTTTTTGTAAAATTTTGTGTTCCCTGGAATATATTCACTCACATATATTGAATGTGGTATATGAAATCAGTTCAGTCTAAATTTAGTAAAACTTTTCATGATTGTGGAATTGTAACAGGGGTTCAAATGTGTGTTTTGTATCTTGGCAGTTGTTCTTCATGAGATTCTCACTACACTGGACATGCTGAAGCAGAAGAATCAGTTGATTCTACTGAAGCTACAAAGGCTGTGGTCAAATGCCAGTGGCCCTGGAGAGGTTCCAAGCACCACTGCTTTTAAGTTACCCATCACCACAGCTCATCACAGCTTCCCGAGTTAAAAAACAAACTGGTAATGTTGATGACACAGTGACATTGGCCCTCATTCACAAAATGTTTCTGAAATTATATATATTTTCTTCTTAAAAATGTTCCTGCAAAAAACCAATACGGGATTCATTACATGTGTATTTGTTTTTGTGCATGTCCCAGGTGTATGAGATGATGAGTGCTGAGCATTTGTAAATTTGATGTGCAATCCTGTTCATGTGATTAGCATAAGGAAACAGCCATTAACAAATACAGATAAGAAAAAAAAGATGAATGCCAAAATGTTCATGGAAATGTTCTTATACACAGTCAGGGTTCATACACTTTTTCACCAATGATTTTCAATTACTTTTCCATGACTTCTCCACAACCTTTAACTGAATTTCCATGACCAAAACAAGTGACTTTATCTCAGCGGGACGATTTAAAATTATTTATTGTAACACTAAGTAAAATTAGGTCTGCATCTGAAACATATGGTGTCTCTCTAAAACAAATAAACACCAGACAGACACACAGATACATTCTCTAATATTTTAATTCGAATAGTTTAACATTTTTGCAAATGTCTCAAACAGTGCTCGAAATTGCGACCATTTTGGTCGCATATGCTCCGAAATTTAATCTGTGCGACCTCGAAATATAATTGGGAGCATTTGTGCGAGTGCAAGTAATTGTTCTGGTGCGACCTTTTTTTTTTCTTTTTCCAGTCGAACGTCTTTCACTGTACATTCGCTAGTTAGTACACTCAGTATGTGCATTGTGAGCTGACGGTGACCCTTCTAACCAATCGTGAGCTTGACATTCTTACCTTTAATTCTGATTTTAAATAGGTTAATATTAGCCTTCAATCACTCCCTTTCGTTGCACTCCACTGTCACGCGACAGAGAGAGCTAACGCGTCAACTAATGTTACCTGAAGACAAAAGTTTATTAAGTTAAGTTCAATTTATTAGCGTTATCGAAAGCTGAAAAGTTGAAGCGAACGATTACGGCATTTTTTTTAAACGTTAACGTAGTGTTTTGTGTAGCGACCCGGTTGAAACAGCTAATTTCTCCGATGCAGTTTACTGGCGGTTGATTTAATTCGCGGTATTAATGTGACAAGAAGCGCTTAGTCGTTTGAATGCATAACACGCAATTCCTTGAAGAGTTGACACATTTTAGGCGTGACAGTTTAACTGTTACTTGTAAACCGTACTGTTATATTGTCGTTTTTTATCAATAAAAAATCTATTGCATATATTGTTGGTGCTCCTTACATTTTGGTGGGTGCTCCTAACTGTCTGAAGTTGGGAGCACCAGTGCTACTAAGTAAAAAAGTTAATTTCGAGCCCTGACATATTATTGAAGCTGCACTTCCCTGGCATGTTGTCGGCACAGTAGGGCCTAAGTTTACTAACTGCTACATTAGCAGAAGCGTGCCTGTTGGGCGTGCATGTAAACAGACTGAGCCCAGAGACTGTAAAAAATATGGACAAAGCTACTGTGACGTCACCCATTGCCTCTCCGTGGGTCTGTAAAACACGTTTTGAAGCTCAATGGCGGGCGCGGCCATGTTCTCGATTTGGAGCCAAAACCATAGAGTTAAGCGGTCTTGTGATTTTACAATGTGATTGACAGTCCGGTGCGGAAAAGCCCATCAACCTGAACGAACGATTGCAGAACGAACTTGAGGCTAGCTGACTGTCTGCCGTTATGTTTTAAAATATATGATCAAATGTTTACGGAGTTTAATTTCCATCCGTGACTGTACTGTGTCATGTAATCACGTTATATGTATGACATTAATAATACAATTATGTTCAGTTATCTTCAATTTATGTTTCTCAACAAAACGAATATGCTTAGCTAGCATATCAGCTTGCCAGTGAGCTAGGTAAGCTATCCGTGGTTAGCTCACACATTAGCAATATGAACTACAGGGGAAGAACATCGACTGCACTGATGGTCAATCAATCAAAGATGTGTAGACTACTGGTGATTTGACTAGGCAAATTTTCATATAACTGTCTGGTAGACCTGCTGTTAACCAAGCAAGTTATCGTCGTAGGTTTTCGCCAGTCAGTTAATGAGCCATTAACTGCTACTACTCCATCGCCGTTTGTGGTGTTTACTTGCTGGGTGACGCTAGCTGACCGATCGTTCGCAAGTCACTTTTTACCGAATAAAAATTAACACTGTCAGCGGTGATTAACAAATCTACCAAGTATTTTAATAACTGATCTACAGGCGTGTAAATATGACACCGCACTTTGAAGAGCAAGTTTTCCACCTGTTGCATAAAGACAAAAATAATGTACATTGAATTTCTAATTATTATTATTTTCTTGCTAGCTTCTAGCTTTGTCACATTCGTGCAGCATAGCCCAGGTAGACATTTACGGAATGTACACGACTGACAAGCCGTCAAACACGTTTGACAGATGGAATATTTGCCGGTTAGGGTTAGCTAGCTAGTCAAATGGCTTGGTAGCCGAACTGTTTTAGCATAGGCTACTGGACTACCACATATAGCAAATAAGCGTTAGCTGATTACGCTTTCTGCCAACTAATTATTTGGTTAAGTGGGCTAAAGGAAATAGTAAAAATGACTCGGCTACCGCAAAACATCAGAGGAGGATTATTTTATGGTCGTCTAGTGCAGCTGTAAATAGCACACGCTATAATGAAACCACTACAAAATGGGATGCCTGCATTTTCTGACTTCGCACAGGTGGACCGTGGTCGGAGCCGCAATGTCAAGGCCAAGAAACGCCACCTCCCACCCCAGTGACCACAGATTGTAGCCCCTACTGTAGCTCAGTCCTCCGCAGTAATCCGGAAGTGACGCAAACTGTACCTCATTGGTCCAGAACAAATATTGGCACTGTGCCCAAATAACGCAATAAATCATGAAATCGACCCATGGACAGTCATAAGACGAATAAAATACACCTATTATGATTATTTGTTCTTGTGAGAAAAATTATTGACTTTGTATTTTGATCGCATTTGTACCGTAGACTTACATGGAAACCGGATATGAAAACACCTATACTGGAGCCATCCGTAGTGGCGCTAGTGAGCAACCAGGAACTACAACACCAGGAAATGAGCTTCAAAAACGAAGTCTGGTTTTGGCCGCTTGACTGAACTTCTCACACCACCAAAATACCGCGAAGGTTACGTGCCAATTTACGTTGTATTGCTATACATACTATTTTTATGATTGGATTAATTAGTAATTATATTTGATTCAACTTTAGCTGTGTTTCCATTACTTTTCAAAAAATATTATTTTCCATAACTTTTCCAGGGCCTGGAAATTCCATTTTAAATTTCAATGACTTTTCCAGGTTTTCCATGACCGTACGAACCGTCAGTTTATGATCAAATGTGATCGTATGTATGTTTCGTGAATGAGGCCCATTGTTATTAAAATCCTGAAACGCCGTTCAATCCATTATTGTCCTACATACGGAAATTTGGAATTACATTATGGCACAACTATATGCATAAATAAACCATATCACAGGATAAAACACAATAGAAATATTGAGTGCAAAGCATAACAAGCGGATCTATATAAAGTTATATTTGAATAGTTACAAAGTGAGTTAACTGCACAGAGCAAAGATAATGTAGAAATGTGTGTTCCTATCAATTGAACTTCATAGATACCTTGCAGCTGACGCCACAATTCAGGGAAAAAAAGGAGTTGGTCGCTGCTAGTTCAAGTAGCCTAATGAATGCACACACTAGAGACAAAATGCATAGGCTTCATCGGGAATGTCACTTGAAAAACTAAACAGTGTAATTCAGCAGTCTAACATTTGATGGTCTGTATTTCCTGCCTCTTAATCACCCCCATTACGTGAACTGTATTGGGAAACAAATTGCGCCATTAATTCAGTGTTCCGTCATATCCCTACCGTTTGCCTTTGTAGTTAATTTGACTGAAATCTAATTTTTTAAATTCCATTTTTTAATGTATATAGTATTTTGGGGCATATTTCATTGTGGACATAATAAATTAGATTTGTTTTTCTTTCAGATAGCTTACTTTGGACTTGTTGGTGGAATGACCACCAAAGAATCTGTTTGCCGCATCCTTTCAAAAATGCTTTGCAACTCATTTGAACTGGATGCGAGCCAATCGGAAGCAGGCATTTAAACCGCTTGTGCTTAAGGAGGTGGCTCTACACACGTTTTTTAATGAATATACAAATCAAATCAATTTTATGCGTACTGTATTTTATAGAAAACTATCACGAAGATGCTTTACACAGTAGCAGAAAAAAAACCAGACCTGAACTCCCAAATAGCAGGTGGTAAAAAAAAATAATAATTTTTTAAAATTAAAAAACTCCACAGCGGGGAGAAAAAACATCCAATGGTGGCAGGAAAAAGTTCCCCAATTCTTTTTCAGAAAGTTGTGTTCCGTGTTGTCACATTTATTTTTCGATTTTGGGAAATATTTTATCGTGGTGCTCTAAATCTTGCTGTGGTGTAGCAGCACGACTGATTATTACCAACGGAAACCATGAAGCCTCCTATATAATTGTAGCCTAACAGCACATAATAAAAAGTACTTATTTGACTGAATAGGCTGGATTATTAATCAAAATTGTGAAATTGTGAAATGCAAAACTGACCATGAGAAACCCAACGGCCCCCACCGTCAATACAATCGGCAATTAGTGATCCCTGAGGGTCATATTTGGCCGATCTAAACACAGACAATTGCCCTACCCTTGCGGCGTTGATCCTTGTATTCTTGCCTGAATATGTTCTTTGGTACAATCAAATTGGATGTGTGTTTGGAAATACGCGGGAAGGTATTACGCTGGCTTATACTTGACTTGTCCTTATTGCCAAATGAGTTACAGTACTGTGAAACCTCATAGTAGCGAAACAATGTTTCAGTAGCTTACAATCAGAGACCTCATAGGCAATTTAATTATAACCAAAGCTTGTTCAGAGTGATTCATGATGATGTAGACTAAAGGACCAAGAGAGCACTATCATCAAACCAGACAGTGGCATGTTTACTTTTATTGGAGCACTTGGCTACTCGTGCAGTGGAAAGAGTGTCTTCTGTGACCTTGCAGATATGTTCACTGAGAGAGAAGAACGGCTTATGATACTTTTCAGTCCACCAAGCAGTAGATGCGATTTGAACGTTTTGGTTATGCTGTAGCTCTCATATAGCCCATTACCTGTCTGCTTCAATATAGCCCGCTTCTAGCCAAAGCATTTAATTTAAGCATTAGTTATTGTTTCGGCCCAAAGCACCACAGGTATTAAATAGAGACATTTTTTAAGCCTTAAATGACATTAATATTGCTTTGATTAAAAAAAAAAAATTATTTTCTGTTTTCCTCAGGAGCAAGGTTATAACAGGCCTATAGACAGTAGCTCTTAACCTCATTCCTGGGAACTCCCTGTGTATGCTAGTTTTTGTTCCGACCACAATGGCAATCCCAGAATTTTAACGAGCTGTTGATATTACTTAATTATATGCATTTCATGTTTAGAGGGGATTAATCACGGTCTTAAGCCACATTATGTCAGAAATGTATATGCATGTCATGAAGAATAAAAGTCCCATAATCATATTGTGCTATATTGCAAACAATTACAGAAAGACAGGTAAAAATGATTTAACTAACCATATTAAAGACTGAGGTGAACCAGTTGGCTCCTGATTGGTGAAAGTATGGACCTAATTTGGAGCGTATTTATTTACCGCAGTCTGTTACCTCTTTTTATGCATTTGTTTGCAATATAAAGTAGCACAATAAGCACAATGTGAAGATGCAAATAAAATACAATTTTATAAGACCAAGCCTACTGTTGACTATACTTCTTCAGGTACCGTATCTAGGGAGATTCTGATATTCTGACGGTAAAGATCTGGCGGACAGACCCAGGCCAGATCCTTTAATCGAACAATATCTGGGGGGATTCTGGTGCTGTAACGGCAGTGTTGGCAAACGATACGCAGGCCAGATCAATCATATCTGGGAGGGTTCTGGTGCATCAGCAGTGTTACTGTGTTGTCGGCAAAGATCCTGTGAATGGATCAGGGCGAGAGCAATAGGGCAGATTTTGGGCAGTCATTCAAAATGAGCCTGAGCCGACTCTGGCAAATGATTTTGGCCTGACTAATCTGTTCAAGCCAAGAGATGCAAATTGCGTTAAAAAGCACTCCCTTTAATCCTCGTCAAATAACGCTCTTATTTCTGAACGTAGGGTAATTTCTTTTTTTTATGCAGGGGAGACTTGCGACTCTTAAATATGTCAAATCTACTGACATTAAAGCCAGGAATGCATTTGAAAACGCCTACTTTCACCGTTTACTCAGTTTCCACTCAATGTTTCCATGCATTGGACCCAATCGAGGACAACGTGAATCAGATGTGAATACCGCTGTTTTAATAGGTTACCTGTCTTCACTGCTTGTGTAATAAAATACGAACTTTACAAGCTACTTATACAGTCCTGGTCACCATTATTGGCACCCTTGAATTTTTTGTATAACCTGTAGAATATCTTCAAAAATAAATGGAAATGTACCAAGTTTGTATCATCAGAATATTTTAATAGGATGTCCAAAGTATTTCAACAAAAAAACATTTTTCAACTTACATTACAGTAATTTCAAAGAAGAAATAGAAAATTTGACCTGGACATTAATAAAGGCAACCTTCCTTAATATTTGGTTGCACGCTCTTTGGCAATGATGACGGCCTCCAAACGTTTCTTGTAGCCATCTATAAGCTTCTTGCACCTGTCAGCTGGTAGTTTCTCCCACTCTTCCTTTGCAATTTGTTCAAGCTCTTGAATGTTTGCAGGATTCCTTTCCCCATGGCAGATTTCAGCTCTCTCCAAAGATTTTCAATAGGATTGAGATCAGGACTCATTGCTGGCCAGTTTAAAACAGTAAATTTTTTCCTTTTCAGCCATTCTTGAGTGCTCTTGGATGTGTGCTTTGGGTCTTTATCATGCTGGAGAACCCATCTTTGACCCACACCTAGTTTTCTTACACTGGGTAGGACATTTCGCTCTAAAATTCCTTGATAATCCTCTGATTTCATGATTCCTTCGATACAATCAAGGCCTCCAGTACCAGAGGCAGCAAAGCAGCCCCACAACATTATGGATCCTCCACCATGCTTAACTGTAGGTAGGGTGTTTTTTTCCTTATAAGCTTCATTTCGTCGTCTATAAACAAATCACTGGTGTACATTGCCAAAAAGCTCTATTTTGGTTTTGTCTGTCCACAGAACATGTGCCCAGGTTTGTGGTTTGTCCAGGTACTCTTTGGCAAAGATCAGTTCCTTTTTATGTCTTTTTTTCAGCAATGAGGTCCTCCTTTCCCAATAAAGCCCTTCTTGGTTTAGTGTGCGGCGTATGGTATGTGTTGAAACCATGACTCCAGATTGTCCCAGGTCAGCCTTCAGCTCTTTGGATGTTTTACATGGTGTTTTTTCCACAGTTCGCACCAACCTCCGAAGACTTCTCTCATCGATTTTCCTCTCCCCCCCACATCCAGGGAGGTTCTTGACAGTTGCATGCTTAGCAAACTTCTTAATAACATTGCGCACTGTTGAAACAGGGATACCAAGGTCTTAGGAGATGGCCTTGTACCCTTTAGAGCAGGGATCATCAACTCTGGCCCTCAGATCCAAATCTAGCCCTGGTTTTCTTTTCTCCCGGGCAATTAGTGCTACTGATTGGCCAGACTGTCTTCACACCTGACTCCCAGGCAAAGGGAGGGTGGAAAACCAGCAGTTCCTGGCCCTCGAGGACCGTGAGTTGCTGATCCCTGCTTTAGAGGTGTTTGGTGATAATAGCACTTCTGATGCTCTCAGACAGCTCCCTTGTCTTCACCATTGTGTAAAAGGAACAGGGAATAACAAGTGCCTTTTTTAAGCATTAAAGTCATTGTTCATTGGCTAATTCATGTGGGCACTGACAATTTATCACAGGTGAGTTTAATTTATAATTTATCACAGGTGAATCAAATGTAATTATTTTTTTCAAACTGATTTGAAGGGTGCCAATACCAGTGTCGTGGCAATATTTCAGTTTTTATAGTTTTTTCCTCCTATTGTTTTTTAAAAATTGTTATTGTTTCATCATTTGCTGTTATGTTGTCCTCACTACAGTGTAGGAACTGCAGCTATCCAACTAGCTAAACTCTTGTTGCAAAATGATGACTTGAGTCATAGTAAGCTTTACTTGCTGTTTACTGTGGCTCTTCAGATTAGTTTATATTCATAATTTTGGAAGAAAAAAGTGCCACAAGTGCAATTGTCTAGACAAAAAATCAAAAATGAATTTGCACTTTTTTAGTTTGCAATGAAATACTTAGAGATTGCATATATACAACAGGTTAAACTATACATGTGCTGGATCAAAAACTTCTTGACTACAAGTTCATAAAATCTAAGGGTGGATATGTAGAACTACTATAGATGTATGAAGCAAAAACTAAGCAGTGTACCCAGCGTCTCCAAATCTATCCAAAATGTCTAAATTATTCAAAGCTGTAAATCACAACATATTCACGTATTTCACTATAAATCAACTGTTTTGACAGATAGAGACAGAGACAGTAAATCAATGATACTGTTCTATTCGCTATAGCTAGGTCTATCCGCAAACACATGGCTTAGCTATGCTCAGAAGTCCTCAATAATAATAATATTTTCCAAGAAATTACGAAAAAATCGTTGATAACGTTTCGTCAGGTGCAGTGTCTTTTACTGCTACCACAGATATGGGTAAAGGTTTTCCTCTGCAGTACGTCAGACTTCTGGAAGACTGTGGGATCCTGAATCAGGCCACATCTATATTTGTAGTAAATTAGCCATTTTGTTACTGGTAAGTACTTTCACTAACATTAGTATAAGCATCTGGAAGTGATTCAGCAGAGTCAGAAAGTGAAGAGCAAATCGACAGTTTTTTTTTTTTGGCATATTATGGAGAATATGGAGCATATTATGGAGGAAATTGGCATGTGAAATATTGTTACGAGCAGAGTACAGTCCCGAACAACAAGAACGAGAGCAAAATACTCGGGGCAGTGGTTTCAAAGCAACCAAGAGCAAGCAACCAAGAGCATGGTGCATTTGTGGGCACTGTCAAGCAATACCATCAAAGGAAGAATTCTTTATATGTTGCAACAAGTAGGACAAAGGAGAATATTTGCTACCCAATGTGAATCCAGAAGGTGATCAAGTTTGCTTCACTCACCTCAAAGATGCAGTCCAAACCATCGGGGCCACACGGAAGACTCTCCAGTAAGTAAAAATTGTCACTTAGTAAACTACCGATTAATGACATAGCTGCATATATTCATGATGGGCTTATAAAATAATGGGGAAACAAATTTTTGGGTGCAGTTCCCCTTTAAGATAAAGATGACACTTTGAAGCCTAACTACGTACATTTAATGCTTTAATGAATGTTTTCATTTTACAGACATATTTGGAGACATTAAATGTTGAGATATTTTGTTCTTGACCGTTAGGCAGACATCACAACAGAAATGATTTTTAAATAAGTAACCCCCTTATACTCATGTTTTTTTAGAAAATACATCTGAACACTGTGCAATGGAGCCAGAGACATTAGAACAGTTGTTGTTCACATGTTGTGATTTTGTTGATGATTTGGTAATAAACCATGTCTGATGCATTTCTGCAAATGTAAGTAATTAAAAAAAAAAAAAAAATTTTATTTAATAAATGGCAATTGGTCAGCTATAAGCCAATGTTGAGGAAACTACAAAAGGTGCAAAAATGTGACCTTAGCCAATGCAACACCAATGGATGTCAGCGCAACGTTATGACATCCTAATGTGGATGTCAGCGCAACGTTACGCCATCCTAATGCCAGCAGCCAAAATGTCATGGATACAATGTCAGATGCCAGCATTATCCCAACAAATCCACTGACCTTGGTCAAATGCACCACTGCAATCTGGGGTTGATCTTTGTGTGGTGAATGCACTTTTTCTAGTAGCAGTAATCACAGTGTGCAGATTTTTTTCCCCAAATTCCAGTAAAATCATTAAATATCTTGTTTATTTTGCCCAGAAGGTTACGATGCTGTATGGTAGCCTACAGCAGTGGTTTCCAGACTGAGTCCTGAGGCACCCCAGTGTATGCTGGTCTTCATTTCAACCATGTTCATGTTTAAAGGAATTAGCTATTTACCCTCGTAAGCCAAATTATTCTAGAAATAGCTTTGTGTGCCATGAGGAGTAAAATTCCCATGTTCATACTGTGCTACATTGCAAAACAATTAGGCCTACATAAACAGGTAACAATTGAAGGACTGAGTTTAAACAACAGGCTCCTAAGCAGACTGCTGAACACACGTTTAATTTCTTTCATAGTTTTTTTTTCCTTATTAACACAACGCAGGTTTGGCTTGTTATTTTCTTTTTTTGTCTTTGAATACTTCATTTTTTTCCCCAGATGGTTAGTTTTAGTGGCCAGGTGTCCACACCATCACCGGTTAGGAGCACTGTCATTAATTTTGGTCTTTAACCCTTTTGCAGGAGGCCCCTAGTGGCCAGGAAGCTGGCATCCTAAATTGCACAACTCAGACATTCTTTGCTCCAGCAACCAAACTATGAGTGGAAACAACAAACTCTGTGTTCTCGCTTTATGAGTAGAGGATACACTATGGAAAATATGGAGTTTCTAGGTGCCACCATTGCTGCATAGGTCATCCATTTAACAACCAACCCCTCCCAGCAGTCTCATCTGCAACTACACCAAGCATGATACACTGGACAACTGTGTCTATCAGGGAGTTCATGAAAATATTCTTTCACCACCAAAACTTTGTATTCCATCACTGCAACAAGATAAAGCCAATAGCCCAAAGGTACGCCAATACAGTCAGGAAAAATGCTGCTCACTTAATAGCAAAATAAAAAAAAGGAATTTTTGTGGAATTGTACCACGTCATTCTACTATCAAATATCTGTGACTAAATATGGAATAAATATACAATCTTACCATTGGTTTTACACATAAAGATGTCCCTTTCAAGGTTCAGTGGTCATTTATTGTCTTGAATAAACAATTTGAGAAACAAACACACAAATAGAAAGTGGGAGTAGGTATTTACAATGGCCACGTGCAAAACCCCAGTAGCTATTTACCCCGGCATAACTCCTTTCATCTCATTTTCTTTGATTGTGTAGAGTATGGTACAAGCTTTAACAGTATATGGCATGTTTCATTTGAATTTTATTACAAAGAGAGAGAGCCCCATGTATCTGCATGAGTGGCTGCTTCAGCACAGCATAGTGCATTCAAACATAACATTACACTGCAACCATTAAGGCACAACTGTTTTCCCTTTGGTTTTTGGAATATTTTTGGCTGGACCACAACAGCGGGGCCAGTCCTACAAACGCGAATGTCTGTGACTGAGTGATCAGACATAGTGACTGAGTGATGAAGTTACACCATTGTTCGGCCGAGTTATGAAGTTACAACATTGGTCGGCTGGATGAAGTGTGTTAGGTCCAGCCATTAGGTTTTGACCTGGTCTTGTTCTAATTTTGCCAACTCATCAGCATGGCTAAAGAAAATTCTCTGGGGAGTGGGTCAGAAGAGGAAAAAGCATACAGTCTAGCTAGGATACAAGAACAACGTATTACTGCTTGTAACATTTCAATTATTTACATTATTTACATTACATTATACATATTTTTGATATTGTTATATTTGCATTGATCGCAAGAGACAATTGTCAGCCTTTGCTAATAATACTCAGCACATTTCAATTGGGGGCTAACTAACAGTATTAGCTGCTGATAGTATGGAATGGAAATGGAAAACACTTCAGATTTACTGTGTGGCAATATGTGCTCGATGAACATTAAATTTCCCTTGATCATAAATAGTAACATTTGTAAAAATGTTGTCCCATCCCCATGCAACAAAAGATTACCTACTGTACAGCTCAGAAACGCATACAAGAGTGAATGATTGCATATTTAGGTATTTGTACCACAATGTGTCACAATGTTTTTGCATTATTTTTCAAAGTGATATCAATGTTTCATCTTAAGCCATCAAAAAGGCACACATTTACATATGTATAATGGACAAAAATGTATTCATTTTTTGAGCGATTTTGTATAGTTTTTTGAAAGATATCTTAGACACCTATACCGATGAAAAGATTTGCACTCAGAAATGATGCAAAAGTTAGTTTCATGAGTCAAAACAGTTCATTTTAGTGAAATATATGATTATGCTATAATTTACAGCAATGCAGAATTTTGATATTTTGAATAGATTAGGAGACACTAATTTGATACTGCTTCACTGATCTTTATCAGTTCTGTGTATCACCCTCAGATTTTCCATACTTGTGGTCAAGGAGTTTAAATGATCCAGGACATGTATCGTTTTACCTGCTATATATGTGATCTCTTAATATTTCATTTCAATCTGAAGGCGAACAATTTCATTTTCGCACTTTTCACCAAGATAGTTGCATTTTTGGCACTTTATTTCTAGCTAAATTAAGTTAGTATTGTAAATGGTACAAGAGTCCTGCTTAATTTAAGCCATTTCCAGGTTTTATAACTCACACCTCGAGTAATAAAACCTTAAATAGAACACACCCTAAATGGGTCAGGATTGCCCAGATTTTGCAACTGCGCCAAGGGGTTAATTTCATCAATTAAATAATTTGTTTGCAATATGGCACAATATGACCGCTGTAATTTTGTACAGTACTTCATGGGATGCATAGCCGTTTCTGACATAATGTGGTTAATAAGGTAAATAATCCATCTAAAAACGACAAGCACATAATTAAGAAAATTAACAGCTAGTTAAAATTCTGGCATTGCGGTTGAAACAAAAACTAGGATACACGGAGGAGCTCCAGGACAGAGATTAGAATCCACTGGCCTACATCTCTGGTTAGGGTTTGCCAGACGCCCAGTTTTCGACCGGAATGTCCGGTTTTCAAATTCAGATGTCAATGACATTTGCCCGACAGCTTAATTTGTAACGTGTTGGGTTAACAGACGCAATATTAAATCTCGAACCAGTTAAATCCAGCGGCTATCGGCTATTTCTCAAATGGAAGTAACGTTATCAGCTAGTTTTAAATTACCACATCTATCCAGAGATATGGTTAAAGTTAGGCTAAATTATTCAGGTAACCACGTTGAAATCAAACGGAATTATGTCATGAAATGTCGGCCAAATGAAACATTTTGATGAATTCAGCCAATGCAGCAGGCCTAAATAGAACACAAAATCAGAAGCCTACCTTTAGCTCTTTGTCACCGGGCATGTTGCATACAGACGTTTTGTGGTCATTGATTACTCGGTTTAATTCTAAAGACCTTTACACGGGATAAAACCTCGTGAAGTGAGGAGGTCGGCAAGGGGATGTCCAGATGGGAACACCATTGCAGTTATCTGACCTCAGTTGGGGCGGAGCTGTCTCTCTGGTTCTGTCAGTGTAAACATAGCTAACTAGTGGCTGCAGTGAAAATAGCCTGTATATTTATCTGCGCATAGCCTTAGCAGTTGCTGTTGGCTCAGCTACATTAACGTCTCGTGTTCCATTATCCACAAGTTTCCATAAAAACCTATCGCTCGAAAAGAACCTGAGTCCTCGCAAATAAATTCACCCACGGGTCTTTGCAAGTCTCGCGACTTAAACGGTGAATTCTCATTTAAACACAGAGAACTGCAGTAAAGTGAGCAACCTGCTGCCAGGAACTTGAGTGTGCTCATGCAAGGGCAGGCATACCGGCAATAGCTACTAAAGCAAATCACGTGGTTTTAAAGGACCATGCAACCGATCTGAAAACCTTTCCATTGCTCCATTTTATGCTTCATTTACTTAATTTCAACAAGAACACGTCTTCAACGTACAAAAATGGGAAGTTACTGACGTATACAAAGCACTATATATAAGCCTATAATTAAACTTGCAAAATCTAGGCCTAACGTATTGATATCAAAATTAGGCCAAATTACAACGAACAGTATTAGTTATCTTAGCTCACGCAAATAAAACAAGCTCAATTCCAAAGCAATGTGCTCAATGTTTCAAAAATTATTGAATCTAACTTGGCCCTGTGTTTTTTTCGTCTTACCATTTCAATGAAGAGAATGTAGTCATTCAAAGTTTATGTATAACATGAAAGTGCGAAATTCCAATCAATGTAGTGTGGGAACAATCTGGAACTTGTAAAATGATGACACCATATGTTTAACAAGCGCGAATCCGCAATAGCTGCAACTGCACACGCCCATGCATCCATGTGTGCATGCATCCACGCACACACCCTCACACAAACACGTGACCTCTTCTTTGGCTCATGACCAATCTTTCCACAAAATCTTGCGCAAATCTGTGGATCCATTCTGGAGTTATGCGCATTTTTGTGATAGGCCACGCCAATCGCCACGCCCCCTCTTGGTCAATCGGCCTGAAAGTTACTCAGTTGTACCTTCGGTCATGAACAACCTCCATGCCAAATTTCAGCCTTCTGGGGCTAAAACTGTGACCGCTACGGGGTGGAACACTTTTCTGGACCAACCAACCAACCGACAGACAGAGCTACAGAGCTGCGGTCACAGCAAAAAAAAATTGCATCCAGTTCTTTGGGTGTATGAAAAGCACATGATGGAAAAAAGTGCATTATTATTATTATTATTATTATTATTATTATTATTATTATTATTATAACAATAAATTGTTTCCACAAATAAGAATTTTTATTATTTTACATTGAAAAAGAAATTGTACTATTGTACTTATTTGGCTAAACTTTATTTGACCCACAAAAATGTTAATGGGGCAATGTCATGATAGGTTAGTAAGATTTATTTATAAATATTTATTATATTATTATATATATATAAAATATTTGTCATTTTTATCAGTATTTATTTACCACAAATATATCAACAACCTTCCTTGCTCAACTGCTGTCATTCAGGTTTTAAATACATGTTTTAAAACTGAGATAGTCCACACACGTCTCCAAACTTGTGAAAATAATTACTGTGGAACGTAACCTTTGGGGAGGTGGCTAATGTGGTTGTTGTGACATTGCGTGCCACAGTCACAACAGCACAGTGCTGTTTAAATGAATTAATCATTTTTTAAAATGAAAATTAATCAAGAATTATCTGAGGAGCAGCATAGGGAGAGACTGAACTGACTACAGGCTACTTACTGTAAAGAGCGTCAGAGCTTGGGAGCAGTCGATTGCTGATTATTTTGTAAATGTAGGCTCATCAGATGCCCTTCAAATGAGTGAGTAGATAATGTGCTTTTCAAGGGGATTTGTGCTGTGATTCTGATGGTGCCAGCCAATTATAGTTTCAACTGGGCCACCCCTGTGTGTCTCAATAATTGTTTTGTATTTATATAGCAAAGCAGCAGTGCTATCTAGTAAACCTTGATCATAAAATTTGGATAAGAATAACCGTAATCCACATGTTACTTAAAGGGATAGTTCACTTTTTTAGATCCCAGTTCCGCTGATCTAGCCTACTAACCACAAATTATGTGATAAATTGGGGGGCTCAAGCTCTCCCAACTTGTGTAGGCACAGCTCACTCTCTGTTTGCCTTTAGCTTTGTTAACCAAATAACATTAATTTAATGTGGTCTGAAAATGACCACCTCCCATATATTTAACAAAGACTAGTCCAATAGTCCAAAAGGCCCAGAGATGAAGTATAGAACAACAGACCTAGATGTGAGGGTGGGGAAGCGTTAACGACTTTAAGGATTTTGTTTTGTTTTGTTTTTAAGGATTCAGCGTTTTGTGCAGGTGAAGAGACGGGACTTCACTGCTGCATCTCTCTCCCCCTTCTCTCTCTCTCCTCCCTCCATTTCCTCTGAGTTTGTGCCCTTATGTCTTGTAAAAATGATTAAATCATGCATTAACTTTTCAAATGGTCATTTTCAGACAAGGTTAAGTATAGGCCTACATTTCGTAAAAATGATTAAACTACTAACGCTTACATTAGGCTACAGTGTGAAATATACACATTATATAATACCACTAACCTATTTAAAGACACTCAATTTCAAAAATAACGTAGGCTATATAACCGAAATATTTTGAGCAGTAATACTTACATAGCAATGATGACATTTTACCTGTGTTCAGTAGATGGAGACAGAGACAGTAAATCAATGATATTGTTCTATTCTCTTGTTTTTTTTTGCTCCAAAACATGATTTTCCAAGAAATTACGAAATATCGTTGACAACATTTTCGTCAGGTTCAGCATCTGCTACCACAGAGTGAACGTGTAAGTGAATGCGATGATGAGAAAACTTTCGGTTACTCTGACCTATAAGACGCTATTCCAAAAGCAAAATTAGACATGTTATACATCGTTAGAAATCTTATACTCTCACCTACTGAATAAATGAAGTGTCAATCAAGCCTGTACTAAAAAGGGAAACAACGCCGTAAACAACACGTGTGGCACTACGCACAGCTACCAAGGCGTCATAAATGCATGTATATTTCACAAACAGATTGTCCAAGACAATATTGGGTTGGGATGGCAGGTATGCCATCCCGCCAAGTTACGCCTTGGCGGGGGCATGCCCCATACCTATACAGCACCGAGAGTTTGGCACTTTTCAGGGTTCTCCACAGAAATAACCACAACAGCCACAGACACTCAGCCCTTAAAAACATTAAATTCTGTACATTCTGACCCCATTTCAACAGACAGATTTCATAAACAACTTCACGTCCACACAATAAAGCCCCAAACTAAGGGGATTTTGCCTTTTCTCCTTCTACTTCTTCTCTTTCTTCTTCTTCTTCTTCTTCTTGTTTTTCCTGCTGCCTATCCCACTAACAACATGTCTCTCCATTGGACATTTTACCTACACCAGTCAAATCTTCACCTACACGACCCAATCAAAAACTTGCATACACGCGCAAAATACCCATACCCATACCAGCTAGTCTGCCTGTGGCCTCGTGGGCAAGGTTACAGCCTTGGGAACATGAGGTCCTAAGTTCAAGCCCAGTTAGAAACATGTCTCTTTAACCTGCTTTTACCCTCACTAATAATTGTCTACTACTTCTCAATTATTGCTTTTGCACCATATCTACCCGCCGTTCACCGAACGTATACACTGCATTATGACGTACCGTATTGCAAAGCCATATGGATTCAACGGGAGCTCTTCTGTGCTTACTGGCCTGTGTTCTTCTTTAAAACCACGGACAGGTTTGCTAATGATTTCATGCATTGCATAGCTATGTCATGGTGCTGCACTAACAAAGTCACAGACTGGTAAGCCTCCGGTTGAAGGATTGAATCCCGCCTCGCCCTCAGGCAGATAATTTCCTCTTTTACACTAACGTTTTCTTACGCTTATATTTGCTTTACCAAAACTCACTCACGGCCACCCATATGCATTTCATGACGGCAAATGTATTCCTTTTATTAAAAAGTTACACCAGTTCACCACTGTACCATTTCTACTAACTATATTTCTTCACTTGGCTACCGTACAAAACCTTCTTATCAGCAAACGCCATGTTTCTACATTCATGTTACCTCGCCCTGTTCTCTATCTAGCCACATACAATTACTACATATGTACGCTCTGCAACTCCCCATTAAAACATTACATTTAAAATCATGACTCACTCATAATTATAACTACTACTACTGAACATGAGAAAAGCACATAAGTGCAATAGATTTCACACGTTACTTAACCCTCCACTTCAACAACAAATGCTTTATACCGACTGTTATATATACCGTTCGATAAGGAAACTAAGCTCGCTCATGGTCACTTCATTTACTTCGCACTATAGTCTGTGATCATGTCAACCTTCACCTACATGCCCATTCTGCTAAAAACATATCGTTTCAACTACGCAATTTCATAATTTCTCCCAATTCCTCTCACACTGTTGTTATTTTCTCATATGCAAAGCCTGCTGGGACATATGCGTCTGCTCCTATTCTCCACTATCAAGTTTTCCGGTTCAAGCTTAGCAAAACAGCGAAGAGGATTCCTACCTGCAGATAAGCCTATCAAAATGCCTTATAAACCTTACAAACACTAAAAGTGCATCGCCACGAAATAACAGACAACGGAGCAGGACAGAAGGGTACACAAGTTGCTCTAATTCTACGGGCTTGCTCATTCTTTTGTCAATCAAGGCTCGTTGGATGGCTGTCAAATCCGTGAGTACATACACTGGCCATATTTCACCTGCGTTTCCGATGCGTTTACACTTATACGCCACCGCACGCTTTGTCACAGCCATATATATAGCAAACCGAAACTGCTAAACGGTACACGCTCATCAGACTGTAAAAATTCACACAAGGATAGCCATAATCCACAACCGTTTCTTACAGGGTCACTTCACATTTCTCACTCTCATAATAAAACGCTTTGTAAAAAGAAATTATATCTCATAAAAAACACGTTTTCAACGTACAAAAATGCCAAGTTACTCACACAACTAAATTATTTTTCTCCGGTTTGACATCTTTACACTGAAATCAGACCTGGCTCTGCTCCACCTATACCCCTGGTTAATGCTCTGTGTAAAGACGGCTTTATTCCGATCATTATAATATATTGATGAACTTGATGGCAATGTAAATAATGGTAACATTAAGGCCAATTCAGATGAATGATTCGCAACGAGTTAGAACGTTTACAATCAGACGTCTTGGAATTTTGCAAGTTGCATCCAGTCTCGTAGCGAATCATTGATCTGAACCGACCTTTAGTTAGCTACATTGCAACATTGCAGCAAGGTAGCATTGCATTCGAGAGACATTTTGCGAGGTCGGTACCAGTCGGTAGCATTAGCTAGCGTTTTTTCTAATTGTTAGCTGACATTAAATCGTGTTAATTACATTAGCTAGCTAGCTAATGCAACGTTACCTGATATGAGAGATGGATACTGTGCGCAATGTTGTCTAAACTAATGTTGCCTTTCTTGACATGGTCCGGTAGCTAGCGTTAGCTGTGCAAATAGGTAGGCTATGTAATTTAGTAACGTTACATTGTCATCAAATGTAATACAAATCAGCATCATCTACATCAACAAATAATACGACCTCTCATGTTACACAAAAACTTTTTAGGGTTCCATACCCCCCCCCCCCCCCCCGTTATTGTAACGCTAGCAGACACCGGAAAAAACAGTACACCGCTCACACACAAGTGAGTTGAAGAGCGAGCCTGTTGCGTTAGCTCCGTCTACCCTCTCTGGCGGACCAACCACTGATGGGTGATGGAAAACACGTCACTAACTATGCACCGCTTGTGATTTTTTCCCGGGTATGTCGCCACAGACACCCAGTTCTTTAATCATAAATTATTATATTAATAATAATATTAATTAATATAATAACAGGCTCAATCACCATTGTGTTACCTAATTCGGCGATAGATAGTGACTTAACAGACATTTATTTTAATGAAAATCTTTGAGATTATTACTTTAAATCCGATTTTCTTAACACGTCCCAGCTTAGAGTCTGTACATCACAGACGACTCAAACGTGGCCCAGTTTCCTGGAGCATCTGGTGCATTCAGTACTTTAGCTTTAGACCTAGCTCCCAGAGGTCACTGAGGTCCACGCTGAGGACACTGGGGCCAGCTCATCAGCTGCAAGTTCCACGGGCCAGCGTTTTTCATTCATGCGAACACCTGCAACTACTAGGCCTAGTTCACCTGCACGGACTGCTTCAGCCCCCCAAGAGCAAATTTGGCGAAAACATTTTAAAGGTAAGTCTTGTCTGTGTTTCCTTTGTTGTGATGATACTGATTTGTAGCAATTATTAGAATGACCGAAAATGAATAAAATTAAAAGTCAACTTCAGTGGGAGGTGACAAGGTGAAGTGCACAGCATACAGTAGTTACTAGCATATAACGTTAATTATGGTTTCCATTAGGGAAACATCTGGTATGCGGATGGGGGTTGCCATTCTTTGACTTTTTCCATGTATGTGATAGTTGATATGTACTTATTGTACATAAAACATACAAACATTTTGAGTGGTCAATTTTTTCCCTGAATTAATTTAATTAATGATGATATACAAATACTTAAGACCATTAACCATTACTAACATTTGAAATGCCCTGTGTATCTTCACAATTATTTTAATATCATAATTGCTTCTACATCGGTGTACCTTGCTGAGGTGGTTGATGGGAGGTTGAGTCCCAGCAGAATGGTGGTGGTTCGGTTCTTAGAATGTGAGGCTACCCTTCAGGGGATTGTCAGGAAAGTACAAGATGCCATTGGCAATTATGACCCCATGGTATTAACTGATGCACAAGGGAATGCGATTTTAGAGTCGGAAGGAACAGTCATTTTGTTTTACAGTCAAGTCTTTACTTTGTTATTGAAAATTAGATGGCATGTGATTACTCTGCTGAACCAGCCACTTAAAACCTTTTTTCTCCCCCCACCCCAAAGGGTCACAGTACTGGAAACAAAATGCCAGAAAGATTCTTGCTTTACTAGAATGGGATTTCCAGGAGGTGCAGGGCACAAAGAGGAGGAAACTGAGGTAGACTTCAAAAATTATATTACTGTTATTTGTCCAAACAATAACTCTAAAGAGAATGCAAGAGGATAATAAAAAAAACCTGCTGGCATCTCCTAAAAACCAAGGCACCCTGTTTGCAGTCACAAAAGTTTATTATATACCTGCAAATGGAGTGCCTTGTTATTTATTTATTTTCATGGATATGCTACATGGTTTGTTTCTTGGATTATCCTTTGAGTTGTTGTGTGGACTATTTAAAAAACTGTTTTCCAATGAGCACCCGTTTGCCTACCCTTTGGCCAGCAGCGTTTCTATATTTACGGTGACCTCCATAATGTTTTGGACAAAGTAGCATTTTCTATTAATTTGGCTCTATACTCCAAAAGTTCAGTTGAAATCTAACAATTAAAATGAGGTTAAAGTACAGATTTTCAGGTTTTAATAGAGGGTATTGGATTCACCATTTAGAAATGATAACACTTTTTTTGCTTAGTCCCCCATTTCAGGCCACCTAAAACATTGTGGCATTAACATAATGTAAATTAGAGCCAAATGAAAACAAAATGCTTTTTTGTCCCATACATGAATGCAATTACAAAAGGAGTGAATTGTTTGAAAACAATGAATGTTCTCATCATTGCAATACCACCACCAGAAAAAAACAAAATCTCATATTTTTCCTTGTAGCACTCAAAGAGATTAAGACATTGCAGGCATAGGAGAGGTCACTGAGAAAATAGAGGAGCTTGTACTGGCATCGCAGAGCCTACTGGCTGTCATAACAGCCATGAGAGAGCTCACCAATCTAGCTGCCACCCAAAGAGTAATCCTCACCGCTCCCCAGCTACAGACCGTCAAGGAAGGATTCAGCTGTGATTTGTATGAGTATGTATGCAATTTATAGTTATAAATTGTCCTATATCTAAAAATATTTTTTGATCCATTTCTTGCAGTGTATCCTAAAATGTGAGATGTCCACATTGTAGATTTTAACATTTTTATATTCTACAACCAAGGTTAGCTGTTTCTTATCCACTAGTTAATTCAATTTACTGATGCAAACCTTTATGTAATGCTCATGGTGTAGTGATCCAATAACAAAGACAATTTTAATTACATTAAATTTAATGTTAAAATAGAAAATAAACCATTCCACTGTCATCCAGCACATCTAGAACACTTAGGACGGACAGGGACACACATGCGAGTGCGCACACACACACACAGCAATTGACTAATTTTTCTCATTTAACTTCATTGAGGAGCCAATGTTCTTACAGTGCTGCAGAGGCATTATTGGCTGCAAAGCATGTGTGCAGCAGTGGCAGCAGACATCTGTGCACTGTGCAAAATGTAGAGGGAACACCTTAGGCGAAAATGTACTTCCAGTTATGGGTCTAACAGATGCATTTTCTGTTTTGAAATCCCTTTTTCCAGTGGAGTAATTTTTTTACATGTTTACTCACAAAAGGGCATGCTGTATTTGCAGTTAATTGTTTAATGAATGCAAAAGTTGGTGGGTACCTTCAGCTCTTTTGTCTGTGTAGTTAATTTATTTACATGTTCAGGCTGGAGGAAGTCAGATTGGCACACAGCATAGAAACAACTGTTAATAAGGAAGGTGAAAGTTTGCTCACTATTTTTGTGGAGACCGAAGAGTTCTCTTAATGTTTAGGAAACATAAACAAACCTGCCACCAAAGTGACTGAGAGTGCACACTTCTAGAGCACTCTGGGCCTGATATGGCTTCATGGAGAAACTCTGTGGCCTTTCCTAAACACACCTGTTGCCACCAGTCAATTGTTGTTGGTACCAATTTAAGTTCTGAAAGTTCAAATGGAGTATGTGGCTTTTCACACATTTCTTTGAGTTGTGGTTATGAGATAGAGCAAGGCCTCTTTGTATGGGGCAAAGTCATTGTTCACTGCTCTAGAAAACAAATCTGAAATATCTGGATATTTCTCTGCAAAAAGATTCTCAACTGTTAGCTTGTCCTGTTCAGTTGAAAAGGGATCAACTCCAAAAGTAGAATATGGTGTCGGATCCCAGTTGCTGGCTGTAGAGGGCTGATGCTTCAAGTGCAGGAGGCAACAGTTCCTGTGGAATTCTTGTAGGACACCCGGTGTCTGCCAACTCGTTTGGTGTCCCTTTTCCTGTGAAATAAAGAACATACTGTTGATCTCAAAACTGCAAAATGCCTGTTGTAATTATTTCAATATTTGCAGACACAAGTTCATTTTACCAGGAATCCTGTGAGAGTTCCATGACTTCACCACCCTCGTAATACCAATCTGGCACAATTGGCCAGTCAGGTTGGACACACAGTATCTCACAAGGCTGTCTTCCATGTCTAGCTCCTCTTGATCCACCAACTGCAGAAGGGCCGTTTTCAGTGGATAGTTGACACGGTTGTTGACCTCAGGCTACAGTCTGTGTGGTTCTGATTTTTGTTGTCATTCAGTTTGTTATGGTGAGATAATAAAAATGTATTAAATAAAAATATATTAACTGTCATCAGGTATGTAAAATGTAAAGTTTATGAACAAACTTTAGTGTGGTTGCTTCTGCAGTTGTTTAGTGTTTTGCTGTCACCAGATTAAAAAAAGATAACTAGCATCTGTTCTGAGCCAGGGTAAATATAAATGTTGAATAGCAATGTTTAGCTTAAAACCTGTAGGACTGCTAGTCCAAATTTAGACAAAGAAAATCACAATACATACATACATGCAAATACATTAATAATAATGAGTATGCAAAACAACAGGTGGTGTGTCGCTAAAGCAACCACACTACTGAAATGTACCCTAGTGGATGAAGTCTGTAAATAAGGCATTCTCTCCTGATTATAACGATGCGGTGACAGCATTTCCTGCATGAAGAGTGTAAAATAAAATTCCTTTTCCTGGATCTTCTCACACCTGGTCCTACCATAGGTAATTACTGCAGGTCTGGTGGATGAAAAAGTCTTTAATTTGTGCCACACTTATCACACTTAAATAATTTATTCTCAGCACAATGTTCTCTCTATGCTGCTATGATAAATCAGGAGGGATCCATGAAAGAGATCTTCTCTGAAAATTGTCATTGTAGTTACCCGCTACAAGTTAAATGTTAGTGTTCACCAGTTAGTGTTTTGTCACATATTTTATGAATGCAGTAGCCACAATGTGTACAATGTGCAGCTTAAAGGGATAGTCTGATTTGTTCAAGAACAGTATTTGTTGTCATTTTTGTAATTTGAAGCCATTCTTTTCACTGCTATGTCTGACAAAGGCACAATTTAAATTAATTGGTGTGTTTAAAGTCAGTAAAAAACAAAATGATCTCCGCAAATGACCAAAACAAAACAGTGACGGGACAGCCACTCTATCGAAGAAATCAGACTATCCCTTTAATGTCCACAATGTAATATTACCTGAAAACATCTTCATAGATGTAAAGGTTGTTTTTCATAGGCATTGTAGAATGTCCAACAATCTTTTTGCTGAAGCCATCGACAGCTAAAACATGGGTGGCCCCAAACATAGCCAGTTTTTCATTCTGGTCCGTGTGAACCTTGTGACCCATATAGTCAGCTTGATACGGTATGTGGTTAAGGTTACGAGCACCCTTAAAGAGAAGGAAAAATATGAAACTATTTGATAGTCTGCAAAATCCTATTAGGTTATATGATCATAGGGTTACAATACAACTCTCTAACTTTTTAATCTGGTAACAGATAAATAATTGCAGCTAAACAACTGCTGAAGCTACCATACTTAAGTTTATTCATAAACTTTACATTCTAGTTACACATATATATTTAAAATGTTTGATGGCGTAAAATATCAATATATAAAAGGCAGACAGAATAACATACATGGCGTCTTGCTTCATGTTAGGGCTGATGCATAGTCCTCATCACTGCTCCAATTCGTTTCTCTGAAGCATGCATTCCTTTCATGGCCAGATACCCCTTCATCATCTTTATCCCATATGTTGGTCCCGTCTAGAAAATATGAATTAAGTCAAAATGCAAAAGACACAAAAGGAACCTAACATTTCCAAATACCAAAATAATAATAGCTGGCATATATTTATCCCTAAATTAGTCAATCCCTGTGTGTGTATGTGTGTGTGTGTGTGTGTGTGTAGGGGGTTTGTGATTACTAATAGGAATTACTGTAGGTCTAGGTTATTTATTACCATGTGATCTATTAGCCATTTACTATTTACTAGCAAAAGGAGATACGGGACACTACACATTCCCTCTAACGCTCTCTCTCTCTCACACACTAATCAAAGTAGGGAGGGGGAGATCCAGCTTACCTCGTTTATAGCTTTTGCCAGCTCTAACTCCAAATGTTCGTTGGAGAGCCCACTCAAGCCTGAGCCATGTTCAGCGCAAAATCTCCTGACACTTCTTGCTGCAAAACCTCTAGCGTCCCCATACTGATGTGACATATGCGCAGAGATTTCTGTAGATGACAGCCCTTGTTTCGTCATGGCTAAAATGCTGTCAGAATATGGTTCCAACGCCATCGTAATTTTCGTTTACAGCGATAAAAAATTAGTTATTTATTCTGCAGGGATTCACTGTATATTTAGCTGCCTG
The DNA here is from genome assembly GCF_018555375.3 of Anguilla rostrata. NCBI lineage: Eukaryota > Metazoa > Chordata > Actinopteri > Anguilliformes > Anguillidae > Anguilla > Anguilla rostrata. Next base: position 26,242,268 of record NC_057942.1, on the reverse strand, counting down.
TACACAGGCCATTTTTTTGGTTTTGGCGCTACCCTGACAACTTCCGGTTTTAGAATATCGTAATAAACCCTCCTAGAAGGGACCATAAATAATTTGTAGGCTGTCACCACCTTTTTACCGGTAAGGTCCGGATATATAGGGAGTTGAGAACACGCCACAAGGAATATGGAAAAATATAATAGACTGTATTGCTGGTCAAGGGCAAAACGGGGGGAAAACCCCACTGGGCGGCACGGATAGGCTACGGGACGGAGCAATTTAGTCACTACGCACAGCCAAGTGCATTGTTAAACTTGTAAGAATGGTAATCATAGTCACTACACACAGTTGAAAACATTACACCCGTGGACGTGGCCACTATAGCCACTACACACAGCCAAGTGAAACTATTAAGCTTGTAAGAAGGGTAACCATAATCACACATAGCAAAGTGAGAATAATACGTGAGAATGCACACTACGATCTTGTTATAGTAGGCTACCACCCCGCAGTCGGAAAAAATCGGTAGGCTAGTAGTCTAGTAGCTACTCTCTTCCCAACCACCGACCGCCCCATGCAGTTTCCCTCCCGCACTGCCACTTATTAAGAGCACAAACAAACACAAGTAAAAACCCGGGACAGAAAAAGAACACAATTAGGCAGATTAAAACTTCCCGGCCAACACTGGAAGAGGCGACACCAGTTCGGTCCACGGCACTCCAGATTGGTCACATCCTCTGGTCACACCGCGCAAGTAGTGCGACGAGAACGATTGGCGAGGAGCGTACGGCGAAAGTCTGCTGAACACAGGTCGCAAACACAAGAATATGACCCCCGCAACCCCGCCTGGCTCTGCCCTCTATTTAAAGACTTGCCAGAGTCCACAACAGCACACGCAGGTGACAGTAACCAGGAAAATTAAAAATGCCTTGTATTTCAAATCAAATAACCATTCGTTTTTCATTTTTTAATTTCTGTTTCTGAAAGCAAAATAGAATGATCAAAAGATACACGGACCCCGATCCTATATCGGACTTATTTATGAATGTGGCCAAAACGGATATGAAAATATCCGATTCCATGTGCTTTTTCCTATTTACATGTTCATAGTAGGCTAGCTACATATCCGATATGTGCCACGTGAAAAAAATCGGAATTGGGTCACTTTTACCAGGTGGTGTAAACGTAGCGTTCATCTGCTGCACATTTGCCCAAGAGGGATAGTTACCGTAACGAGTAATGTAGATCGCGTACTAAAAATATTAAGTGCAGATCGATTGACCGAGCCTTTTCAGAGTGCAGATGGTCTGACCGCAGGGTTTTACGGCACTTTTGAATGGGTTGTAGGGAAAGAAAAACAAATGTTTAAAAGGAGGTAACTCCAGTATATTTTCCACAGCAAACTTATGTAGTTAAAATCTTGAAAACAGAACGTAGCTACCCGCGTCTTCAAATGATTGTAGATGTTTTCCAAACTCGGTTCAGCGTCCGAGATTTCACTTGAAACAAACTGGTGAATAGAACGTTTCACCAATATTTCTGCGCTCCGTGGGAACTCAAGCCTCACGATGGGACGTTTAATCTGGGATGTGATCTTCTTTCTTACCGGTGAGTCTTATTTGTGCTCTCTAGACTATAGCCTCTCGACAGATAGTCGTGTTCAAACAGACGGATTATGTGTTATAATAGACTGATAGGGCACGTCTATGTATTGAATTAATACGTTAAAATAGAAACACAGTGAGGGATAGTTGGATGGCTTTCCTGGCGTGCTAAACGTTTTAAATAAAACGGTGAGTACCACTGTGTCCTTAGCCGAGCACTGGTCTTGGTTTTAATCAACCACAATGTGGACAAGCTGAATCGAGCTCGTTTAAAAGTAGTGAGCTATGACACGCAATTATTTGCATGTCGTGCGTCAGGAGCAGCGTATTCTGATTCAAACTTTTATTTAGGCCGGCTTCATCAATTATTTATCGTAGTCATTGCAGAATTTATTTATTGATTTATGTATCTACTTTTTAGCCAGCCTGATGCGTGATCACGTTCAGTCCAGAAATTCTTGTTTTGATATGCTGCTGTGTAGTGCATTTACATGCTCAGTAAGACCATGTAGTACTTCGACCAGAGGTGGGCAAAGAGGGCCATATATGTTTCTGTTTTTCATTTAAACTTTTAGAGTTAATTATCCCTGAAATGTAAGCCAGTTGTCATTCTAACTGCATTTCAAGTTAAAACCGAATTAATGGCTGCCAAATACCTTTTGTGTCCTTATATGAAACAGTCTGTGAACTAATGTGGGGCTACAAGTGAATCAGTGATGGTGTATACATCCAATTCACTTATTTAGCCAGGGTAATATATGGAGACAAAAATGTGCATACACACCAGCCCTCTACGTACGGAATTGCCCACCCTGACTTTGAAATTTGACATGAAATTTATTTGAATGTTGATGCTGCAAGGCTTTTATGGTCTTCAGGAAGAAGTGCACTTTCAAGTATGATGGCATGATACACAAAGAACAGCTCTGTATATTTCCCATTAAATTCCCTTCCTTAATTTCCTTAATGAAATGCAATTCCTGACAAACTAGTGGAGGGTTTGAAATTCCTTTCAGTGTCTACTCAAGAGAACAGCTGTTTCTTTTGTTGTTCAAGACTTGACATAGTAGATGATGGTAGGGATGTCCTGTTTCTCCCACAAATCACTACTAAAATTGTAGGAAATTGTCACTGTAATATGACTTCAGCTGGGAGACTACTCTAAGGTTTAGATCAAAGAAACATTAATGCAATACTGTACTAGCTAGCTAACAGCTACTGTCACCAACACACAGGGCCACAAATAGGGGGGAAACTGGGACGCATTGTCCCGGTCCCGGGCCTGAGAGGAGCCTCGGATGCAGGGTGCCACTGTTTTTAGTCTGTTATTAAATATATTTGGGGGCAATATATTTTGTCCTGGGCCTGAGAATTCATTGTGGCAGCCCTGCCTACACAATCACCGCTTGTGTAAGCTGTGAATTTGAAGATTTAATATGCATTTGCATAATGAGATTATTGTGGTATGTCTACTTTTTCAATTGAAACAATATATACATGCATGGGAACAAAGTTCAAATATGAGCCTGATAGAAAGAGCATCTGAAAAGAAATCAGAAGAGATATGCATGTTCAGGAATGAAAGGCAAGTTTACAAATTCAAAGAGTTCTGTTACATGGGAGTGTGAATGAGCTGTATTGTTTTCTATCTAGCTAGTGACTACCACTATCTAAACAATCCACACTTGTGTAATCTAGTCTAACCCATAACAAGTTATCCAGTTAGCTACCGTCTTTATTAAATTAATTTTGAATGTATTTACTTATTTCTTTCTGAATTAAAAAAATTGCAAATAATAATCAGCTTGGCCCAGCCTAAACCCAATTCTAGGTCATGAAATAAAACCATAACTGGCCCAAAAGTAAAGTCTCATTAGGTTAGGGTTGAGCCCGCATTAGGTTTAGCCCACATGTTTTGACAGTATAATTGAGCTGTCCTTACCTATGCCTTGCTGATGCCAGTCCTGGGAATTTTCGGAGGGTTCATATTGAATCTTGGATGTAATCTCATCACATCTTATCTCACTCGTCATTAATTAAAAATATTACATTGCTAGTTTTATTTTTAAAAAAGGGACAACCTGTTTTTAAAGATCAAATAGATGACAAGCCTGAATCGAGATGCTTTTGAATATCTCATTTGGCCAACTGTATAAAAAAAAAGGAAATTAAAAAAAAAAGAACTGAAACCTCTGCTACCTTGAATGGCATGAACAATGTTTTTTAAAATTTTTTAAAAGCATGGTCGTTTAAGACCAGTGTTTTCCCAAGAGGTTATGTAGGTTCCTTTCTTTCTAGATTATATCTACAGTTTACTCACAGGGACAGTACGAGTGTCATATTTTGATCTTTTCAGTATGGGGATAGGTTTGTATCAGTACTACTAGCAACCCGCTCATTTAGGTTGGAGTCTCTCTGCAGACCCATTTATCTATATACAGGGTTCGTACGGTCATGAAAAACCTGGAAAAGTCATTGAAATTTAAAATTTAAAATTTCCAGGCCCTGGAAAAGTTATGGAAAATAATATTTTTTGAAAAGTAATGGAAACACAGCTAAAGTTGCATCAAATATAATTACTAATTAATCCAATCATAAAAATAGTATGTATAGTAATAAAACGTAAATTGGCACGTAACCTACGCGGTATTTTGTCGACTCTTCAAGGAATTGCGTGTTACGTATTCAAACGACAAAGAGCTTCTCGTCACATTAATACCGCGAATTAAATCAGCCGCCAGTAAACTGCATCGGAGAAATTAGCTGTTTCAACCGGGTCGCTACACAAAACACTACGTTAACGTTTCAAAAAAAATGCCATAATCGTTCGCTTCAACTGTTCAGCTTTAGATAACGCTAATAAATTGAACATAAACCTTTGTCTTCAGGTAACATTAGTTAACGCGTTAGCTCTCTGTGTCGCGTGACAGTGGAGTGCAGCGAAAGGGAGTGATTGAAGGCTAATATCAACCAATTTAAAATCAGCATTAAAGGTAAGAATGTCAAGCTTGCGATTGGTTAGAAGGGTCACCGTCAGCTCACAAGGCACATACTGAGTGTACTAACTAGCGAATGTACTGAGAAAGACGTTCGACTGGAAAAAGAAAGAAAAAAAGGTCGCACCAGAACAATTATTTGCACTCGCACAAATGCTCCCAATTATATTTCGAGGTCGCACAGATTAAATTTCGGGAGCATGTGCGACCAAAATGGTCGCAATTTCGAGCCCTGTTTGAGACATTGACAAAACTATTATAGTTGTTAAACTATTCGAATTAAAATATGAGAGAATGTATCTAAATGTGTCTGTCTGGTGTTTATTATTTTAGAGAGGCACCATATGTTTCAGATGCAGACCTAATTTCACTTAGTGTTACAATAAATTATTTTAAATCGTCCCGCTGAGATAAAGTCGTTTGTATCATTGGTGAAAAAGTGTATGAACCCTGTATATAGTATATAGATTTGTTAATGCAGCAGTCCATGTGGAATATATTTCAGCATTAATAATCCATCTCAGAACAAATAATTGGTATACAAGGGCTTGTCTTTCACATCACTGCCCTCTGTTACAGTGGAGCCTAACTGCCATTGGAGGATTCTGTCCTTGCAGTGGGTGGGTACATAAAAGGATGCTGCATTCACATTTTCTCATCTCTGACCATCAGGAAATGTTGCTATCATGGAAGTATGTCCTCCCATTGTATGAGTACCATTGGCCTAGTTTAAACTAGAGGGCAGCCTGAATGGATTTTTCAAGGCCAGTTATGATGTTTAAGAAGGCAAGAAAGTCAGTGGATATATCGGTGGATATCTGTCAATTGTATTTATTTTTTTCCCCCAAGTTAATAAAGCTTAAATTACCAGCCATAAACTGCAGTTGAGAAATGAGAATTCATGCAAAATATTGTAAGTAGCTACATGGCTTTGGATTCCACCAAATGTAATTCTCTGTATTAATGGTGCCTTCTGTTAAGCAAATAAGTTTTTTAACAAATCAGTGTCAGTGACAATTACAGAGTTTGTGTAATCAAACTAATAGGACACCATAAACATTTGGGTAAATGAGGCAGCGATGAAAAGGTTGTATAAATTAACGTGAATGTCATTTTTTTAAGGACCCATACAAAAAATGGAGAGTAGTGAATTTGTCATGCTTACAGGGATTGGTATGCATATTTGAATAACTACCAATACTTTATTGAATGAAGACAAATCAGTAATAGTTAGCTTTCCTGCAATAAAATAAAATGGTCGTGACTCGTGATGGCTATTTGTCTAGACATAAACAGTGATTTACAATACTACAACCATGACTTGTACATTGATTAAAAATAAAATTTAATTGGGTCTTTAGCATTTTATTCATTTCTTAGCTAGATATTTTTATTAAATCAAAATATTACTTTTAGATTAAGGGCAAAATGACAGTGCTTCCCACCTGAAGAATGACACAGGCTGTGTGATGACTCACAGCACATCATTCTTTATCTTTAAGTTTTGCAAGATTTCTCCATAGTCCATATGTGGCCCTAAGGGTTTGTTCACTCTGACACATAGGGAGGCAGTCAGATTTCCCCCCGTATCCCAATTTGCAGGTCTGTTTTGATCTGTTGGTAAAGAATTATTGATACATTTACAAAAGTATGTGGACAAATGAACACCACACTCATATGTACTTGTTGAACATCTCATTCCAAAACCATGAGCATTAATATGGGGGTGGACCCCCTTTGCTACTGTAACAGCCTCCACTCTTCTGGGAAGGCTTTCCTGTAGATTTTAGAACATGGCTGCAGGAATTTGCTTCCATTCATCCACAAGAGCATTAGTGAGGTTGGGCACTGATGTTGGGCGTAAGGCCTGGGTTGCAGTCGGCATTCCAATTTATCCAAAAAGTGTTTGATGGGGTAGAAGTCAGGACCTTGTGCAGGCCAGTCAAGTTCATTATGGAATTTGCTTTGTGCTTGGGGGCATTGTCATGCTGAAATGGAAAAGGGCCTTCCCCAGACTGTTGCCACAAAGTTGGAAGCACACAATTCTCTAGAATGTCATTGAATGCTGTAGCATTAAGATTTCCTTTCACTGGAACTAAGGGGCCTAGCCCAAACCATAAAAAACAGCCCCAGACCATTATTCCTCCTCCACACTGTTCGGTCCAGTACAGTTGGCACTGTATTCCACCAAAACCAGATGCACGCCCGTCAGACTGCCAGTGTGATGCCTGATTCATCTCTCCAGAAAATGCGATTCCAGTGATCCAGAGTCTAATGCCAGTGGGCTTTACACCACTCCAGCCGGTGCTTGGCATTGTGCATGGTGATCTTGGACTTATGTGCGGCTGCGAGATCATGGAAACCCATTTTGTGAAGCTCTTGACAAACAGTTTTGTATCAACGTTGTTTCCAGAGGTAATTTGGAACTCAGTAGTGAGTGTTGCTAGCGAGGACAAATCATTTTTACATGCTACATGCTTCAGCACTTGGCAGTCCCTTTCTGTGAGCTTGTGTGGCCTACCACTTCGCAGCTGAGCTGTTGTTGCTCCTTAGTTTTCACTTCACAATAGTTGGCTGGGGCAACTCTAGCAGGGAAGAAATTTGACAAACTAACTTGTTGGAAAGGTGGTACTATCCTATGACAGTGCCACATTGAAAGTCACTGAGCTCTTCAGTACAACCCATTCTACTGCCAATGTTTGTCAATGGAGAATGCATGGCTGTATACTTGATTTTATGCACCTGTTAGCAATGGGTGCGGCTGAAATAGCCAAAACCAGATACTGATTTCCAACATTTCCAAATCAATATCTGGAGACCCGAGTAAGGGGTGTGTAGAAAATAAGGGGTGTGTCAAAAGCATGTTTCTAGTGGTTGATAATTTGGTCAATTACACACATGCTATCTGATATGAAGCACCCCCCCAGAGAAGTAGGCGTATCAAAATAATATGATATGCATCCTCGAGTTCGACACTAAACTGCCTGGGTCTACTTCCTGCATTTGTAAAGGAAAACAACAAAACAGCGTAAAATATTAACATAATTAAATAACTAATCAAAAAATGAAGGGCGACACACTCATTAGAAGGACAATATCAGTCATGAGAAGCTGAAGTGTTATAAAGTGTAATTCCCCTTTAATAATTATTGGTATGTGTCACACACTATTCCACAAACCTGATCATATTCATTTGTATTTAAATACCTCAGCACCCTAGTGTAGCTACACAAAGTATTACATCTGTTGTCTGACTCCACTAGCCATCATATAATGACACTTTTGAGGACCTAACAGGGCACTTTGTTCCAGGGCAAAAGGTTGTCTTGTGGATAGAGGTGCACCTTACAGATATTATTGTTTTGGCATCATCAGACCATGATTGATCCCTTATGACACTATCTACCCCCTTCTATCCTTTTCTAGCATTCCAAAATCACCTGGTGTTATGGTTACCATGGTGAACAGATGGATCATGAGTTAAGAGTAAATGGAAGTAAGCTATGTCAGCAAAATTTATATTTTAATATTTGCACCTGAAGAACAAATATAGGTACAAATCAAATAGAGTAATCAGCCAGTCACTGCTCTTATTTTAGCATGAATGTTGAGGGAGAAAAAAAATCACAAGAAAGACTCACTCACTCAGCATAGAGCACCCCATTTTTTTCCATAGCCACAGAACTCTTTGTTAGTGTCTTTATAGATTGTGCCACATTTTTAACATTCTGAGACCTGGTACTTGATGCAATATTAAATTTCTGAATTGTATGACCTTTATTGTGAAGAGTAAAGATGCCAGTTGACACAGCCTGTATCAGAAATCACATTTTAAATTAGAGGGATTTAAGAGTGTTAGACAAGGTTTGAATTAATGGAACACATAAATAGTGCACATCATAAAAGAATGTTAATGTACAGGACAGGCAGATTGAGCCTTTTTTCTAAACTTCTGTAACAGTTTTTTGGAACTATGTGATGAGAGAGCACCAGAATTTAGTAACAAAAGGTACAGTGAAAGGCCCATGCATACCCCAGCCTTTCAGCTGTATGATTGCAAATTCTTGAACAATACAAAGATCTTAATTCATTTGCGCTTATGGGAAATACCTTATTATTTGCTCTGTAAAATATGTGAATTTTGCATGTCCATGACTGTAATTCACAAGACACCTCATCAAAAATCAATAGATTTCTTGGTAATGCATTAATTTATAACTAAAACTGTTGCAACCACATTAATAAAACTGAGGTGGCTTCAAAGCTGCAATGATTAGTTTCAGGCAACACAGTTTGAAAACAGGACTTGTGTTGTTAAGTCACAGAACTGCAAGACATTTAGAACTACTTGGAAAGTAATGAAATGAGTTCAGCAATTAGTGTCACAACAAACTGGCAAAATGTAATTAAAGATATCTTAAATTAATGTTTTGACTAGTCATAAATGAATTACAGATATCTGTGATGTGAATCTGGTCAGACTATTAAATGTTAAAAGGGCTTGCCATATGAATCTGCATTTGCGGATCAGACATGCGTACAGTCAGTGAGGTTTGTGAGTTTCCTTTTTAATTTTTTCTCTCACAGTTCATGCACTCTGATTTACACACATAGCTATTGATCTACACACAAATAGCTGGTTATCATTTAAATGTCAATTTACAAGTTGAAAGATATTTGTTTTTGGATAGTAAAACACATTTGTTACTTGTCTTTTATTTCTGAATCATGATACTGGTATTTGTCAATAATATTGAGACTGTATCGCAACCAAATGGACTGCATTTATATAGCGCTTTTATCCAAAGCGTTTTACAATTGATGCCTCTCATTCGCCAGAGCAGTTAGGGGTTCGGTGTCTTGCTCAAGGACACTTCGACATGCCCAGGCCGGGGTTTGAACCGGCAACCCTCCGACTGCCAGACAATCGCTCTTACCTCCTGAGCCATGTCGCCCACAACATTTATTTTGCCTATTTGTATAGCTGTTTCCATGGATAAAATCACATTTATTATTATTATTTTCTGTTAAAAACATTTAATTAATATCCAGGGAGATAGCCAACTACTTCCAAGTTAGATGCCGTATGTAGCCATTTCTTAATACGATCGCATTTTTCAGTTATTTTGAAAAACCTCAGCCTTAATTAGAAATTTTGACCAATGGAGATGCCATTATTTTAGATGTGCAATGCACTTTGGGTAGATGACGTAAAATGGTTGCTCTGGAGTTTAACTCAGTTGTTTTGTCCAGCAGTTGCGGTTATTGATAGTGAGAAATATCAATACAATACCACAGAATTATGTATGTGATGTCATACACTGGATATCTGTGAATAGGATAGATTCAGTAGCTAAACATCTTAGTGCATAAGGACATATTATTGTAAACACCTCACAGCTAGACCAATGAGGGTTTGTAGCTGGAGGGGAAGGCACCGCGTGTTTTCCCTTGGCTGGTGTGATTCAAAACCGGAGATGTTAGTTATTTTTCCTCTGTTCGTAAGAACAGGGCACAATTATACTTAAGAATGCACTGGTTCCGTCGCCGCGGGTCAGATATGAAGGCGCTGCTTCATATCCCGCTTAAGACTGGCCTGAAACGGACCAGTAGCATTCTGGTTACTCTCCGTTCGCAAACGGGGCTATGCTGTCATCAGAGATATATCTGATCTGTCGCCGGACTGTCAATATTCCAATGGGAGCATCAGAATATTCACAAATGCGCGGAACAACACATTAAATATATCCATGACCACAGCAAGAAAGCGTAACAGTTACTAGGTTTTACCCTCGTGATAATCTGACTCCATATTGAATTATAATTTAAAATTTGGGGTTAACTATACGTGGAACTTGGGAGTGGTTACACTCGACTCTATCTTGTGCCATCATTCCTCAATATATGCTCCCGGGTTTAGCACTATTGTTAAATCTCAGTTCGGTGAAGAATCCAGAGGGTAGGAGGCTGACCACCATAATACATGCCTTCCTTGCATGGATAGTAAATAGATAGTTATGAGCCCAGGACGGTGCGTATCTATCGGGCTCCTTCAGGCGAATTTGACAAGAACCGGCATATAACGCCCATGGGTCCTCTTAAGCAAAAACACCAGAACCAATACCACCAATCCCGTTAGCGGGCAGATCGTGGTCGCCTATCTAACTTGAAGACCTCACTAAAGACGTTCGCTGTACTAGACCCCTGATCAGTAGGTCCTAGTCATAATTGTCCCCGAGTATTTAATCGGAATTTCGGCTGAAAAGAAGATAAAATGGATTAGAGTCATGAAGACCACGCAAGTTAAAAATAAGAAGAATTTATTTAACAGGCAGGTGGGTAATTAGCTTCAAATTCAAAATCAATTATCAGGTTTAAAAACATAAATACAGAGGTAAAAGTTCTTACCCAGCCTGTTTAGCTACACACGACTGTTTAGTCTGCACAGTGTGGGAAGTCGATTGCGATCTTCCCTGTCTAGCTACACACAGAGCACAGACTATGTGCAATGCGGGAAGTCGATTACGATCTTCCTTGTCTATCTACACACAGAGCACAGAGTATGTACCACGTGGGGAAGTCGTTTACGATCTTCCTCGATTGCTTTGTCTCCCTTCCTTTTAAGCCAAATCCCGCGTTTGGTCTAGGCGGCATTGCCATAAATTAACCTGGCCGAGTCAAATCTGGAATTCCGGCCCCCACCATTTGGAGGCGGTTGTTAAAACAATTAGTGGGGAAATTGGGAAAAGGAGATGATTACCAGAGAGGACATTCCATTGTGGTAGTTTTTCCCTGAGTTTCTAAAACTATGTTTTTTCAAATTCTATTTGGTATGAAACATATTTCATTCAATTGCTTGAATTATCTTGAATACGTCCATACCAAACATGTCAAGTGGATGTAATATTATGGTGCAGTTGTCATGAAAATACCCTTTTGTTTAACCATTTTACATGCAATTCATGTTATTATTACATAAGGCATAATACAATAATACAATGAAAACATGTGCATGGTTTGTACGGTTTTCCGGGGTTTTTGAATATGACAAACAGATGGTTTAGCGTCCAGATCCAGAAAAGAAATAAAAAGTGTAATGGCAGAGGGGCCCACATAAGGGCACTGTGGTACTGTTAAGAGCAGTTGCCCCACCATTTTGCCAGAGCCCGGGTGATCTTAATGACCCCAACACACACCCCCACAACCATAGACAAAGAGACCAGTTCCCCTTATCTTAGTTGTGTTTATTAGCTGTGTCTATTTTAGGATTATGATTGCTTACATTATGGTTTTATTTGTAGTATGGTTCTCGGTTTCAAAAGTTACCCTGCATTCAGTGGGTTATTGATTTTTAACTTTCAGGTCGCTAGCTAGCAAACAAAAGTAGACACAAATATTTAGAAAATATTAAATTAGATTCTGGACCATGTGCTGAACCTTTCACCCAGAAAGTAGATCTGTTGTTATTCTGTATATTGTTATTATACTACTAATTTTGTTGTGCTCCACTCTCTCTGTTGCCTCTGTTACTCACAAAAAATATTTTATCCTTTAGGTGCCTCCTGTAATTTTTTTAACCATACATTGTATTTTTTAACCATATACCTTGGTATCAAAAACTATAAATTCTTGGGGACAAATAAAAATTCTGTTACATATTTTTGTGCAGTTATTTATTAATTTTTATTCATTTTTCAAAAGTACCATTTTTTGTTTTACTCATATTTGAGATGAGTGGGGTCTCTGGTACTTATTTATATTGGGGGGATTTCAGATATTGAAAAAAGGTTTATCAGGAATGTCTTATTCATTAACCCTTTCATGCAAGTGTGTGCTGATATGTGCTAGCTAAATGTAAGATTTCCCTTGAAGTGTTCATAAGTAATTACTTTTGTAAAATGTCGTCCCATCCCCATTCAATGCGAGATTACATACTCTTTAGTACAGAAAAACAGATTAGATTAGATTAGATTCAACTTTATTGTCATTGCACAGAGTACACGTGCTGAGACAACGAAATGCAGTTAGCATCTAACCAGAAGTGCAAAAGAAGCAGTAAAATGCAGTAAGGTGTATGTACATATGTATAATATAAATATAGAATGAAAAGCTAAGGTATATACAGTATGAAAGTGAATAAATATGAATACAATATGATAAATATGAATACAATACAATGTGGTATAAACAGTATAGACAGTTATAAACAGTATAGACAGTGGATAGGTATAAATTTGTTAAATATATTATCAGCAAGGTGCGGCAGTGCAAGGTTCAGTCATTGGAGTAAGTCGAGTGGGGGGGGGGGGGTTGGGGGTTCCAGGTGGGGGTATCCGGGGTGGGGGGGGGGGTTGTCACTGTGGTGCAGAGTTCAGCAAGGTGACAGCTGAGGGGAAAAAGCTGTTCCTGAACCTGCTGGTCCTAGAACGGAGGCTCCTGTAGCGCCTCCCAGAGGGAAGGAGGGCAAACAGTCTGTGGCTGGGGTGAGAAGTGTCCCTGGCGATGCTGCGTGCCTTCCGCAGACACCGCTTGTGCTGGACAGTCTGAATTGCTGGGAGTGGAGTGCCGGTGATGCGTTGGGCGGTTTTCACCACCCTCTGAAGTGCTTTCCGGTCCGAGGCAGAACAGCTGCCGTACCAAACTGTGATGCAGTTGGTGAGGATGCTTTCAATTGTGCAGCGGTAGAAATTCACCAGAATCTGAGGAGACAGATGGGCTTTCCTCAGTCTCCTCAGGAAGAAGAGTCGCTGGTGAGCCTTCTTGACCAGGGTTGAAGTGCTGAGGGCCGAGGAGAGGTCCTCGGAGATGTGGACGCCCAGAAACGTGAAGCTGGTGACACGCTCAACCTCCGTCTCGTCGATGCAGATAGGGGTGTGCGTGCCTCCTTTGGTCTTTCTGAAGTCCACAGTGAGCTCCTTGGTCTTCTTGGTGTTGAGGGCCAGGTTGTTGTCGGTGCACCACGCCGCCAGGTGCTGGACCTCCTCCCTGTAGGCTGTCTCATCGTTGTTATTTATGAGACCAACCACCGTTGTGTCGTCTGCAAACTTGATAATGGTATTGGAGCCATGTACAGGAGTGCAGTCATGGGTGAAGAGGGAGTATAGGAGAGGACTCAGCACACAGCCTTGTGGAACGCCAGTGCTCAGGATGAGGGTTGAGGAGGTGAGGTTGTCTAACCTAACATACTGGGGTCTGTTGGTTAGGAAGTCTAATATCCAGTTGCAGAGGGAGGGGTTGATACCAAGGTCTCCAAGTTTGGTGATCAGTTTGGAGGGGATGATGGTGTTGAATGTTGAACTAAAGTCAATGAACAGCATTCTTACATAGGTGTTGTTGTTGTCCAAGTGGGAGAGGGCGGAGTGTAGCGTTGTGGAGATGGCGTCCTCCGTACTCCTGTTCTGTCGGTAGGCGAATTGGAAGGGGTCCAGTGTGGGTGGTAGGCAGGATTTGAGATGAGCCAGGACCAGCCTCTCGAAGCACTTCATGATGGTGGAGGTGAGTGCAACAGGGCGGAAGTCATTTAGGCTCGCTGCAGAGGAGTGTTTCGGCACCGGCACGATGGAGGTGGATTTGAAGCACATGGGGACAGCTGCTTGGGCCAGTGACAGGTTGAAGATGTCAGTCAGGACCTCAGTCAGCAGCCCAGCGCGTTGCCCAGCGGGGATGCCAGCAGCCTTGCGTGCATTGATCCTGCTCAGTGCAGCACACACGTCGGTGGGGGCGAGTGTAAGGGGCTGGTGGTCTGCAGGGAGTACAGCCTTGATGGCCGCCTCCTGGTTGTCCCTGTCCAAGTGAGCGTAGAAATTATTAAGCTCGTCAGGGAGGGAGGTGTCGCTGGTTGGGGGTGTAGGTGGGTTTGTAGTCCGTGATGGCCTGGATGCCCTGCCACATGCGTCGGGGTTCGGAGTTGTAAGTGAAGTGCTCCTCAATCCTTAGCTTGTGGCTGTGCTTGGCCCTCTTGATGCCCCTTTTCAGGTTAGCCCTGGCTGAACTGTAGGCCTGCGCGTCACCTGATCTGAAAGCAGCGTCGCGTGCCTTCAGCAGTAGGCGGACCTCTCTGTTCATCCACGGCTTCTGATTGGGGAATGTTTGTGGGTGGTAACACTGTTGATGATAGTGTTGATATAGTCCAAAACAGAGGAGGCATAGGCATCAATGTCTGTGTGGGAATCCAGGGTGGCCTGAGTGGCAAACATACTCCAGTCTGTGTGTTGAAACCGGTGCTGTAGGACAGAGTCTGCTCCCTCTGGCCATACTTTAACTGTTCTAACTGCGGGTTTCACACGTTTGATGAGTGGTGTGTATTTGGGGAGTAGGAACAATGAGAGGTGATCAGACTGTCCCAGGTGAGTGAGGGGAATGGCTTTGTATGCCTCATCCATGTTAGTGTAAACATGGTCTAAGGTCTCGTCCCCTCTTGTAGGGCAGGAGACATACTGATGGAATTTGGGAAGTACAGTCTTTAGGTTGGAGTGGTTGAAATCTCCCGCAATAATAAAAGCTGCCTCCGGGTGTGTAGTCTGTTGTTTGCTAATGGCGGCCTGCAGTTCTTTCATAGCAAGCTTAGCATTAGCGTCCGGGGGTATATATGCTGCAGTCACAACAGCAGATGTGTAAACTCTCTGGGCAGATAAAAAGGTCTGCTCTTAACCATGAGATGTTCTAGGTTAGCAGAGCAGTGACTCTCGATAATGGCATTGTCCGTGCACCAAGCTTTGTTGACATAAATGCACAATCCTCCACCTCTGGTTTTACCGGAGTCATCAGCTGTTCTGTCTGCCCTGAGGATGTAGCGCCCATGATTGAGCGTATGATTACATATTTTGATATGTGTACCACAGTGTGTCACAATGTTTTTGCATTATTTTTCAATGTGATATCAATAGTTCATCTAAAACCATCAGGAGTGGCAAATGTATATGCCTTATAATACAACACAAGAGAAAAAGCATTTTATTCATTTTTGGAAAGGTTTTGAATAGGAAATTTGCACTCATATCATAGACCCCAATAATGATAAAAATAAATAATTCCCACTTGAAAATAATGCAGTTTCAGGGTCGAAACAGGTTTGTTCTGAAATGTATGATTATGTTATAATCTACGGTACAGCAGCACACAGTTTAGACTTGGAGACACTACCGGACACCAGGGTACACGGCTTTCCTTTTGTTTAATTGATTTTAGTAGTTCTGTATATCACCTTCAAATTTTTATGCACTTGTGGTCAAGGCTTTTATGATCCAGGATATTCACAGATCAGCCACAACTTTAAAACCACCTGCATTTTTCTGATTTAATATTTTATTTTCTCTGTTTGTAATCAAACAATTCACACATGGTCAAAGCACAGACTCAGAGCTTTTATTAAAGGGTATTCTTATACATTTTGGTTTCACCATGTAGTAATTACAGCACTTTTTATATATAGTCCCCCATTTCAGTGTTTTAGACAAATTAGCATAATGTCAAATAAAAAAAGTCATGGTTGTATTTGGTTGCATATCCTTTGCATGCCATGACTTCCTGATGTCTGTGACTTATCTGGATATCTTAAGCCGCGTTTCCACCGCAGGAACTTTACCCCGGAACTAGGAACCTTTTGAGGAACTCAGTGCGTTTCCACCGCAGGAACTAGGGTCTAAATTTAGTTCCTGGGGCTTTATTTTACCCCCCAAAAAGTTCCTGCTCGGGGGGTAGTACTTTCCAAAAGTACAGGAACCTTTTGGGTGGAGCTTGCAGCGCTGAACATTTCTGATTGGTCGAGTACTCGCAGCATTTTATTGTATTCATTTTCCGCCATTAACCGCCATGTTTGAAAATATGCAGCCGCAAACCAGTTTATTTTCATAATAACTTCAATCAAACTTGTATGTTATGCGGCGCAGTAGCCTAGTTTTGGTTATAGCCTGCCAACGTCTTGGAATTATAAAGTGTGCTCTTCTGTTCTTTTCTTGCTTTAGTATTCGTTTTATAAAATGCTAAGCATTCGTGCTGGGACAGCATACAGCATATTAGCCTACGTATCAAAACATTCAAACGGATTAATTCGGTTGCTGAATATTTTCTTCCGGATTTTCTTTGTTAGCCCGTTGTAATTGACTCAAAACGTTTGATACAGTTATGTGAGGTATGCGGTAGTTCTGCGTAATTCACATTGGTGATACAGTAAAAGCAAACTGGAAATCACCTTCCGCACTTTTTGTCAGGGTAAAATAACAGGTTAATTCTATTAATCGTCCCTTTAGCTTTTTCAGACTGCCGTAATTTTACTCTGCCATTCTTCAATTCCACGAAAAGACCAGGAAGACTATGGACTAATTTATGGTGCATGGTTCGCATCTGGAGGGCACACTTCGCTGCTCGGCTAGCAGTAACTTCGAAGGAAAGCAAACGATGGCTGTAATTTAAATTTTCACGCAAGTCCGAGTTTTCGTTCTATTCTTGTCATTTTGCGATTAGCCTATATGGAATTGACGGTGAGAAAGTAATCAAACAGCAAATTGTTTACAACGTGTGCATGTTTTCTGCTGTTGTTGCCAGTTATATTGGAAATGTGAATGCATTCTGTCGCTTCGGATGTCAAGACATGAAAGCGAATGTTCGCATAAAAACATAATGAATGTGTTTGAGAGGATATATAAAACAGTTACAATCTGACTATTGGCCTGTTATATAATATTTGTTGCATAACAACGGCCCAAGTTCAACTACCAACGACATTTTTGCTTGATGGTAAAATATGCCCAAACGGCTGCAGAAGAATATTTCAATTCCAGGTGATTAAATCGATAAAAATCAATAAATACAAAAGTAACCATATACAGTCATTGTTGGTAGCCCGTTGTATATAAGTGGAATAAACCCCTCCGGGCTGTCCCGGTTATTAGAAAATAATGTACGCTACTTCGGTGGTAGTATGGGGTTACAGAAGAAATCATAGGACAGATGGACGGTAGACAACGTCGCTTTTTCATACGTCAGTGGGCTAATTTGCCTAATCTTCGCGGGACTTTAGACCGCGGTGGAAACGCAGACAACCATGGGCTGAAGGAACCTTTTAGTTCCTTGAAAAGTAGTTCCTGGGACTAAAAGTTCCGGGTAATTTTGGTGGAAACGCGGCTTTAGGCTGCATTCACACCAGATCAGGCAATGCGGAAAAGCCGGCAGTCTTCCCATTAATTTGAATGGGGGTAGTGCGTTTAGGCTGCGGCAGTGTGGGGACAGTGGGGTGCCGAAAAAAACGCAGCGGCCTGCGGCAAGAAAGTTGAACCAGAATCAACTTGTGTCACTCATCGTGATTTGACAGTACCGGGTAATGGGACGAGTACCGAAACATGCGAACCATGCACCATAAATTAGTCCATAGTCTTCCTGGTCTTTTTGTGGAATTGAAGAATGGCAGAGTAAAATTACGGCAGTCTGAAAAAGCTAAAGGGACGATTACTAGAATTAACCTGTTATTTTACCCTGACAAAAAGTGCGGAAGGTGATTTCCAGTTTGCTTTTAGTGTATCACCAATGTGAATTACGCAGAACTACCGCATACCTCACATAACTGTATCAAACGTTTTGAGTCAATTACAACGGGCTAACAAAGAAAATCCGGAAGAAAATATTCAGCAACCGAATTAATCCGTTTGAATGTTTTGGTACGTAATATGCTGTCCCAGCACGAATGCTTAGCATTTTATAAAACGAATACTAAAGCAAGAAAAGAACAGAAGAGCACACGTTATAATTCCAAACGTTGGCAGGCTATAACCAAAACTAGGCTACTGCGCCGCATAACATACAAGTTTGATTTGAAGTTATTATGAAAATAAACTGGTTTGCGGCTGCAGATTTTTAAACATGGCGGTTGAAATAAAACACTGCAAGTAGTCGACCAATCAGAAATTTTCAGCGCTTGCGCCCCACCCCAAAGGTTCCGGTACTTTTGGAAAGTACTACCCCCCGAGCAGGAACTTTTTTGGGGGTAAAATAAAGCCCCCGGAACTAAATTTAGACCCTAGTTCCTGCGGTCAAAACGCACTGAGTTCCTCAAAACGTTCCTAGTTCCGGGGTAAAGTTCCTGCGGTGGAAACGCGGCTTAATTGTCAGGTTGTCCTACAAGCAATGCAAAAACTTTTTGCATTTGAATGGATCTCTATGGGAATTGGGGGGTGGGACTAGATTCAGCTGTATATTATGCTGATACAGTATGGAACAAATTTGTTGGCTAAATGGCTTTAAGTCATCAAGGGTCCAAGGTATCAAATGAGCCTCAAACCACCGTGCTGCTGCCAGATATGCAGTAGATACTACAAGCATTGTTTCTCCTGAATATTTTTTCCATTGAGTTCAACAGGAAAATTAATCAGGAGAAACAATGCTTGTAGTATCTACTGCATATCTGGCAGCAGCACATGTTGTGGCTGATCAGTGAATATATATAGTTATATATATATATATAGTTTTAATTGTTTTATATATGTGTTTTATCTAAATTTTATCTTTACCATCTAAATTATGAACATAACCCTCTTTGATGCTCACATAGGGAGTTATAAAGACTTAAATGGAACACCCCCTAAATGGGTGAGGATTGGCCAGATTTGGCATCTGCGTGACATAGTAACCTAAATTAAAAAATAGCTATATAACTTATCGGCAGTCTTGGGGAGTAGCGAACTACATGTAATTAAACTAGTAGTTTAACTACATTTTGCAGTAGCTTGCTGGTAATTCAACTACATTCATATTTGCATAGTGATTCAAGTAGTTAAATTACTTTTTTGCCATTTTTTGTGTAGTTAACTACTGAAACTACAAACATAATATAAAATATTTTTTTCTTTACTGTTTTAGTTGTAGTCAGATAATACAAAATCCAGATTTGTTTACAACAAAAATATAACATTCCTTGCAATTTTGTCCTTGTGAAAAGCCCAGATGGGATTGTTTTGTTTAGGACAGGTTTGGGTCTCAGGGGTATTCCAGGAAGCTGGATTGTCAGCTCACCTGTGAAAAATATTTGGCTATAGTTTTTAATGTTTTGAATCTGAATTTGTAAAACTAAACTTGAATATATTATGTGTCAATTAGTCATAAATATTGATTATTGCTATTTATTAACAAATGTTCAGAGAAGTTGTTGCATGCTATTTTAGAAATTACCTGACTAACTGAGTAATCCTGCTCAGTGCAATACCCCCATCTGGACTCTAGTTTCTGGACGGCAGGTGTCTGACTGATGGACATTGTATACAAAACCAAAGCTGACATTCCTTGCACTTTCCCATGAATCGTGGGGTATTTTTTTCTAAGTAGTTTTAGTTAACCAAACTAGATTTCTCCCTAGGGTAGTTTTGCTGTAGTTCAACTTCTTCCAGTGTGAAGTAATTGGTAGCTTGCAAAGCTATGGTTTCAAAGTAGATTCCCCAACACTTCTTATAGCTGTGTATGTTAATTGTGGACACTGTATAAACTGTCACACTGTGCAGGTCTGAGTCATTGTTATTGTTATATTTTTCAGTTTGGTTTTATATTCTTTCATGGAGTACTGTATGTAAATTCACTCTTTCAAAATGTTAATAATTTTCTCTTGGATTGGAGAAAATGGGCCAATCAGTAGGAGTTTGCATGAATTCAATGAAGAGTATGAACAAACCTAATCTTTTCATGGAGTAAATTTATATTATTTCAAATGCTGTTTGGCTCAGGTATTAAGAACTTTTGTGCATCACTCATGCACACGTAAGATCAAAGGATTAACCCATTTTATAATCACAATATATAACGAGATAGTTATAGATGATCGATATCTTTACTTTAGCTTGTTCCCACTCTCCTATGATTATTAAATGATTTTCTCTGGAAGGTGCATTAGAAACAGAATTGCTCCTCTAGTGTGAAACTCACCACTTCACATAATTCCTGAGATTACTTTTATGTCGGTTGATATTACATTCTATATTTCATCCTCTTCTGTATTTCTAAACATCCCCAGGCTCTGTGTTTACCTACGGACAGGTGCAGGAGAATCCCACTACCACATCAGCAAAACGTAAGTCTGTAACGCATTTCTTTTAACCACAATGCTCAGTGTTGAGGTCGTTTCACCCTTGCAGGTTTGTCAGAAATCTGCTTGCCCAAACTAAATTTGTTGCCCAGATAAGGCAATGTTTACCTGTTACATTAAATAAATAAAAAGTATCTACTATGATGTGTAGCTTATTATTTATTATCAGGTATTGAAAATTTAATCTTGGAATTAACCACTTTGCTCAGATGTGAAATCTGGCCAATCCTCGCCTGTTTCTGTACTGTTTTGTTTAAGACTTTATAACTTGTGAGCATCACAGAGACTTGGAAAACAGCTTAAATGTAGCAAGACACATGTACCACGTACAATACTAACAATACTTAGTATTGTAGTAAGTTATTTTCATGATTTCGGTACAAATAAAGTGTCACAAATACCAAAAAATCTAGGCAAAAATGCAGTTCTCCTTTAGTTTGCAATGAATTGTCGGAGTCACAAAGGTAAAACATCTAAAACTATACATTTCCTGGAGAATAAAGTTCTTGACCACAAGTGTGCAAACTCTGAGAGTGATATGCAGAATTACTAAAGATCTATATAGCAAAATGTAAACAATGTACCCTTTAGTTGTAGTTAATGTTGTCACTTAGTGTCTTCAAATCTATTAAAACTAGCAAAATTATGGTATTATTTCTGTAAATCATTAAATAATCCTATATTTCACTACAAATGAACTATTTGGACTCATAAAACTGACTTTTGCATCAATACAGTGGATGGTTAAAACCTCTCTGAAAATGAATAAAATGTTTTTTGTCCTTTATAAAGCATATAAATGTGTCCATTTTTACCATTAGAAATGTTATTAGAATAAGAACATAATAGAATAGGAACAATTACATAATGTGAAATCATTATAACGCACTTTGGTACACATACCTAAATATGTAATCATGCACTCCTGTACTTCAATAAAACACAACTTTTGTCGGTATTCTACAGTATGTAATACTTGAGCTTATTTCAGCATTCATTGGGCAGGAATACACCCTGGACAATCTGGTGGCTAGCTAGGTAGCAAGTATTGCTACAGCAATAACCTGTATAAAGTTTAACTACTCTAGCTTGCAATAAAATACCACCTTGACACTTTTGATGTCCTCAATCTCAGTAGCTACAAGGGGCAATGCAAAATGAATATTCCTAATCTATGACACCAGTGTTCTCTCTAGCCCGTGGAATGCTGCGTCTTTGGAACGCAAGACATTTCAAAGTCTTAATTTTACACTAAAGGTGTGCCAAAACGCACTAAAATACTGTTTTCTGGCTATACTGGTACGTTTGATTATGTATTCATGCAAGCAAATGACAGTGTGCTTTTCTAATAGTGCCTTTGTTAAATATCTGTCAGGTGGTGATTCTCAGCTATTAAATCAATGTTATTTGGCTAACAGCAAACAGGGAATGAGTTAGGAAATCTTGAACCCCCCAATTTATCACATAATTTGTGGATTATGATGATCCTAAAATTTTATGATCAAGGTTTACTGTTTAGCCCTGCTGCTTTGCTATTTAAATTTAAAAAAAGAATTGCTGAGACACATGGCAGTGGGCCAATTCAAAGTATAGCTAACTGGCTGGCAAAATCAGAAACTCAACACCAATCCCAATCACTCATTGAAAGGGCATCTGGTGAGCCTGCATTTACAGAATCATGCTGATCTTCTTTACATTAAGCTCACAATCTCTGACACTCTTGAAATAAAGCAGTCTATAGCCTATAGTCAATTAAGTCTCTTCTGCCTGATGCTGCTTCTCCGGTAGTTCTTGATAAATATTCTTGAAAAGAATTACTCATTCATTTAACCTCTTAGCACAAAGCCCCTAGTGGCCTGCTCACCGGCATGCCTAGATTGCTCAACTCAGACATTCATTGCTCCTGCAACCAAAATATGAGTTTAAAACAGAAACTCTGTGTTCTAGTTTCATTAGTAGATGATACATGACAACTATACCAAATTCAGAGTTTTGCAGTGCCACCATTTAACAAGTAACCCCTCCCTGCTGTCTCATCTGCAACTATACCTCCCACCCATGACAAAATGGACAATATTGTCTATCTGGGCATTCATAGAAATATTTTTTCACCACTCAAAAATTGTATTCCATCATAGCAACAAGATAAACAACAATTGCCCAATACATCAGTGAAAACGCTGCTTATTGCATAACAAAATAAACAAGACAATTTTTGTGTTTATCCGTTTGTGAAATGTACGCGCATTTGTGACGCCTGGGTACCTTCCAAAATAGCTGTGCGTAATACCACACGTGTTGTTTATGGCGTTGTCGCCCTTTTTAGTACAGTCTGGCTTGATCGACAATTAATTGATCCAACAGGTGACAGAATAAGCTTTCTAAGGATGTATAACATGTCTAAGTTTGCTTTTGGAATAGCATTTTATAGCTCGGTGTAACCACAAGTTTTCTCATAATCGCATTCACTTATGCATTCACTCTGTGGTAGCAGACGCTGAACCTGACGAAAACGTGGCCAACGATATTTCATAATTTCTTGGAAAATACTATTATCATTGAGGACTTCTGGGCATAGCTAAGCCATGTGTTTGCTGATAGACCTAGCAGCTGACATCGTTTTTTGGAGCAAAAAAAAACCCCAAAAAAACAAGCGAATAGAACATTGTCATTGATTTACTGTCTCTGTCTCCATCTACTGAACACAGGCAAAATTTCATCATTGTTATCTAAGTATTACTGCTCAAAATATGTCGGTTATATAGCTGATGTTATTTTTGAAATTGAGTGTCTTTAAATAGGTTAGTGGTATGTGGATATTTCACACTGTAATGTAAGCATTAGTAGTGCTATTTTATTTTATAGAATATGCTATTTTATATAACATTTCAAAAAGCTATTGAATTTCCAAAATCAAAATTTGAAATATTCATATAAAATAGCATGAGATGAAAATGGACAAAGCAAAGGTTGTGCAAAATGTATGCATGGTCAGTGGACACTATGAAAGTAGTTTGAGGTGTCTAGGTCATGTGACCAAAAAGCTATTGAAATTCCAAACTTTGAAAAATTCATATAAAATACTATGAGATGAAAATGGACAAAGCAAATGCTGTGCAACATGCGTCAGTACTCGGTGAGCAATTCAATAGTGATTTGGGGTGTCTAGGTCATGTGACCAAAAAGCTATTGAAATTCCAAAATTTGAAAAAATCTCATAAAATCGCATGAGATGAAAATGGACAAAGCAAAGGCTGTGCAACATGTGTCAGTACTCGCTGAGCAATCCAATCAGGAGTTGGGGTGTCTAGGTCATGTGACCAAAAAGCAATTGAAATTCCTAACTTTGAAATATTCATATAAAATTGCCTGAGATGGAAATGGACAAAGCAAAGGCTGGGCAACCTGTGTCCATTGTTTGTAAACAATTTAAAAGTGGTTTGAAGTTTCTAGGTCCTTTTGTCTAGGAGCTATTGAAATTGAAAGTTAAAATCCCAAACTAAATTTGTTTAAAATATTCAAACACTATTATGAATAAACCAATGGCTGTGCAACATTCATGTACACATGTTGAATAGTTTAAAATTGTTTTGACGTTTACAGTTCATGTGGTTGAAGAGGTATTGACTTTTGACATTTGTAATCTGTAATTTGCTGACGGTCCCTAACCATTTGCATTGACTTAGTGGCTGGTTGAGACCGTTCGGCTCTGAACCCCGAGTTGAAGTAGCGTAAAGTTGAGGAAATTGGGTGTTGGAGTCGGGGAAATTGAATATCCAACTGGAATCCAACTTGAAACCAACTTCACCACAGTATGAAAATGTGCTTTCAACTCAAGTTTAACAGGGGCATTATAACAACCAGGTACAATGCACCTCATTATTATACCGATATCGCATCAAACAAAAGCTAGCAGACGTTAGTTTGTTCGATTTCAGCGCTAACGGAATGTTTTGCTTCTCTCCTTCTTGATTTTGCTGCGAAACAAAATCGAAGAAGAAGAAAAAACCGGAAACTGCACTATTATGTGGACTTGTGCTAAAAAAAAAAAATTTTTTAATAGGTTTTTTTTTGTTTCTAACATTAATCATTTAAAAGGTCTTTGTTTCTAACGTTAAACATTTAAAATGAAATAACAAATCAAAAAATAAAGGGCGACACATTCATTAGGAGGACAATATCAATCATGAGAAGTAGAAGTGTTATAAAAGTGCAATTCCCCTTTAACATGATGAAAATATTTTTCAAGTTTCATGACAATCAGACATTGCATTCAAAAGTGGTAATCATTTTTGTGAAAAGCCACACCCACATCAATTTTCATTGGGTCCTTATTCATTCATTTCTTAACTTATCAAAATTCTGAATGGAATTTTATGGAGCTTTGTGTAAACAAAATTTCATGCAAATCAATACATTTTTTTAGGAGTAGCATTTTAAAAATGTTTTTTTTTTAAATGCAAATTAGGAATTTTGGCAATAGGCCAAACATTTCAAAAGTTATGGCCAACATTGGTCATACGTTTCACTTTCTTCATATAGGCCAATCTGGTAAGTTTTATTGGGTGAGAATGAGAACATACCTGCCAAATTTTGTTGCTCTACCACGCATAGTTTTTGTTGTGCAAACACTTCTACGACGGAATAATAATAATAATAATAATAATAATAATAATAATAACAATCCGAAATAAAACAACAGGGTTCCAGAAGCTTTGCCCCTGGGACCCCTAAAAATCTGAACAAAAACAGTAGGGTTCCGGAAGCTTCTCTGCTTGGACCCCTAATAAAAATAATTACGATAATACGAATAAAAGCAATAGGGTTCCTGCTGCTTCGCTGCTTGTACCCTTAAACATAACCGCAAGTGGTAATTAATGGGGTCCAAGGAGCATGCAGCTATTTCTAAGCTGTAAGGACATATATTGGATGAATGATTTTCATTTTCAGTCTCTGCCCCAAATTTGGACATAGTTGTACCTAGCTCCCTAGAGCTCAACAAACCAACACGTCTCTAGCAGATCAGCCATTGCTAACATCACTCAAAGGCTGGTGGTCGCTGTATTTTTTCCAGATATACCTTTTTCATTGTACGTCCAATGGCAGACTGACACAAAGACATAGCATGCACAGATTCAACTTGATTGGTCTAGCAATTGAGGAGATAGAGGTATTTGCATTAATTTTCTTCTAACAGCACCACCTATTGGCAAAAGACCACCAAAATTCAATCACGTATGGCAAGTGTCGTGATGATCAGAGAAAGCATTCCTGCATTACAGCGTTTACAGGTTTTTGTAAAATTTCCACAACTGTTGATTTGCTTATGGTGGCCATATTTTTGATAATTATACAGTTTAAGACTCTTTAAAGCCTAATTTTGTGACACTCAGCTTTACACCTGACGGGGAAATGAAAATATAGCCTTACACGGGGCACCACTTATGTCGGGATTATATTTCTATATTCTCACATTTGGCACCACTTATGTAGGCGAAGTGGTATAACCGCACAATTAAAAATCAGTCTCATAAAATTACAGTTATCCAGACTATTCAACCATAAATTTGGAACTTCAATTAATAATCAAAATACAAATATTAAGGATCAAATAATTAAATCAGAGATTTAAGAGATAACCGGAAGTATGTAGTTCTCTTGGATAGGCTATTTTGACTCAGATTCTCACGTTCCAGCAACATAAAAACAGACACGGGTTTAATACAATGATTTATTGAACAAATGTACAAACAGAACAGACACAAACTAATCTAAATGGGGAAAATTCTAAATACGGAAAGGTAGGGGTGTGTATGCGTGTGTGGTTGCGTGTGCGTACGTGTCCCTTTGTCTGTGGACGAAACGGTGGGGAACGGTAAACGGCGGGTGGTCGTGTATGTGTGGGGTACAGTGTAACCGGCGTGGCTGAATAACTGAGCTCAGCTAGGAAGGAGTATTGCTTTCGGTACTGCCGGAGAGTGAAGCGTAACTTCAGCTGTTAAGAAATACATGCAACCAAGCTAGTTATTCGCCCACTACTGACTATACAATGAGTGTGATGTCATTAGGGTTGTAAAGTTAGTCGGGGAGTAAGAGAGAGAAAACCATGCATAGGATGGTTTCGTAAGATTACATCGCCAGCAAAAATTACTATAAACAACAAAATGGAACACAATGTCACATTAAACTCAATGCAGACTAAGCTAAACTATTGCCTGGAAAATTTGCTCAGTCTTACTGTCCATCCATTCAAGCGGGTAGCGGCCTCCAGTGGTCGCTGTGGGGTCCTGGAGAGAACAGTCTTGGCGTTGTGAAATTGTGGAGGTTTCCAGATGTGAGGCATGCGGTGCAAACCGAATCCTTGTTCCGTAGCAACGGCGATGTGGTTGTCCCCCCCGGTCGGTTGTCAGCAAGGCTCTTCTTCCTGGAGCTCGTCGTGGTTAGTTGGCGCAGCGTCGGGCGTGCGCTGGTTTCCACGCGGGATGGATCAGGCTTTAGTCGCTGCAAGCGAGCTAAATCAGCAGAGCCTTGCTGCTGTTTACAGTGACTTTATCTTTCTGTTTAGATAAATCAGTGACTGCCGCGATCTTAGGCGTTCTGCAAGCCCTTTGAATTGGAGTTCTACAGAGTTGCGAGAACTCGAGTTAGGCCCATAGGAGTTCCACAGTATGTGGGCACTCAAGGGACAATGGGAGAGGACTCAGGAAGAGAGAGGACGAAAAGAACGGCGAAAAAGAGGAGCGAGTGATTACTGTCCCTAACTTTTATACCTGGTGGGGGGAGGGGGGACCCGTGGACTGTGATAAGGATCTTGAATGCGGCGTGCACTGATGATGTCATCAGATGCGTGTCAGATGCGCTGCATGTTCTTAAAGAAGGTAATTTCCATTTGGAGGGCACAGACTGACCGAGTGTACCTACACACCTAAGGACTAGTTCACAAAAGTTGGTTTTGTCAATAATTTAAAATGGCAGAAAGACAAAATGGATGCCAATGTTGTTTCTTGAGTCAAAGATGCTCCCTTGTTTTTCACAGAGATATAGCAACCTGATTGGTCAAACTGTTGAAGAGTTATGGGCATTTAAACCTTTTTGGTTCTTATAGAGCCACCTATTGGGTCACAGGTGTCAAAGCTTGCATTTTTTACTCAGAATCAGATTCTGTATTTACATACAAAATTTCCTGAGAAAAATTTGGCGGCTGCATTGCTTTGAAAAGTCAATATGTTTTTGATAATTATTGAGGTTTCGATTCTAGAGATTCTTTCTAGCCTAATTTGCTGAAAAATGAAGGGCGACACATTCATTAGAAGGACAATATCAGTCATGAGAAGCAGGGACGTGTGTCTAACGTGGAGTTTGATGTTGAATGGGCTTCTATTTGATGGGGGGGGGGGGGGTTTGCTTACACGGGTATATCTAAATATCTAAATATTGAAGCAAGCAACCTAAAAACTGTCTGGGGTGCAGACAAAAGCCCGGGTAGGTGTGAAAATGACCCCAGAAGTGTTATAAAGTGAAATTCCCCTTTAAATCAATGTTGACTAATAGAGAAACTAATTTTACATGAAAAATTTTATAAAATACACGCACAGACTGAATAGTGAGCATTGAGCATTGATTCAAAATGGTAGTTAGTCATACTTTTTGCACTCTACACATGAACTTCATGAGAATTTAAGTCCCAATGTCCCCTAACGAGTATGATTAATGATATGCTGGCTTGTTTCAATATCAAACTTGATGCAGTTTCTTACCATTTGTACTTTTGATTGCTCTTCTCCCATAAAATGCATTCAGTGCTAGCTTATTTTCAGACCCACAGATTGTGTTTTCTTCTTGTGGGATCAATGGCACCAAGCATCCTCATTTGAGTACAGCAGTTGTGAGTTCTGAAAAATTATGTATAGAGCTCAGGGAAGCCAAAATTTTACTCTGATTCTCGCCTTAGCGCTTCTAGCTTGTTTTCCCAGTGGATTGCATGTGTTTGCCCTACTGCATTCAAATCAAATTCGACTATAGTTAGTTAGCGGGAAAAAATCCTTCAATCAGGACACTATTTTTGTTATTTCACTTTGTTATTTTTTCTCTTTTATTTTTGAAGGTAACTCTGGGTGGAATTGTAAATCTCTGGGGTGGTTACACTATTCAGAACTCTTAGTCTCAGTCTGCAAATTAATTGTCTTGAAGTTCAGCGTTTAAAGCTACCCGTGCCTGGTAAGCCCTCAAAAACTAGATAGTGTTCGTCATGTAATTCACCATTTGTCAGTTCCCAGCCATAGGAATCATCAAAGTGCTCAGCCAGCGTAGCCTGGAGGCAAAACAGAGCAGGAACTGGTAGGGGTTTGCCATCTGAGGTTTGAATGTGTGTGTGTGTGTGTGTGTGTGTGTGTGTGTGTGTATGTGTGTGTCGGAAGGAGTGTCCATGTTCCTGCTCCCTCCTCTTTCTTTTTAGTTAAAGTAATAATCTCAAAGATTTTCATTAAAATAAATGTCTGTTAAGTCACTATCTATCGCCGAATTAGGTAACACAATGGTGATTGAGCCTATTATTATATTAATTTATATTATTATTAATATAATAATTTATGATTAAAGAACTGGGTGTCTGTGGCGACATTCCCGGGAAAAAAATCACAAGCGGTGCATAGTTAGTGACGCGTTTTCCATCACCCAGCAGTGGTTAGTCCGCCAGAGAGGGTAGACGGAGCTAACACAACAGGCTCGCTCTTCAACTCACTTGCGTGTGAGTGGTGTACTGTTAGCGTATATGCTAGTGTTACAATAACAGAGAAGGGGGGGGGACCCTAAAAGTTTTTGTGTAACATGAGAGGTCATTATTTGTTGATGTAGATTTTGTATTACATTTGATGACAATGTAACGTTAATAAATTACATAGCCTAGCTATTTGCACAGCTAACGCTAGCTACCGGACCATGTCAAGAAAGGCAACATTAGTTTAGACAACATTGCGCACAGTATCCATCTCACATATCAGGTAACGTTGCGTTAGCTAGCTAGCTAATGTAATTAACACAATTTAATGTCAGCTAATAATTAGAAAAAAACGCTAGCTAATGCTACCGACTGGTACCGACCTCGCAAAAGTCTCTAGAATGCAATGCTACCTTCTTGCAACGATGCAATGTAGCTAACTAAAGGTCAGT